>NC_060075.1:21179015-21482045 GCF_922984935.1 Meles meles | reverse complement strand
TCCTTCTTAACTAACAAAGTTTTTTGGTGCTAAAGAGTTACCCTTGAACTGTAACTGAGCCAACATGAGTTCACTCCTTGGTGAGTCAGAAACTGCACCAGGTTGAGTTGTTGCACAATGAAAACTTTTATTTGCAGCAAAGGAGATCACAGGAAATGGCTTTCAGAGCTGTGACTCCCTGAGAGAGGGTGAATGGGTTCCTTTTGTTTAGGGTTAGGATGAATATTTAGGTTGGGAAGCCGTGTCATCATATGTAGAGGCGAGCATAAGATCGCACACATGCCTTAAGGAAACGTGCCTACACATACATTGTGTGTATGTGAATGAAGCTGAGGCTCCTCCTTGGTTGGAGATTTTCGTATTACAAAGAGGTAAAAGTAGTTGCTGTTCATTCCAGAGGTCACTCCATGCTCCTGTGCAGGTGCAGGTTCGGGGTTAGCTCAAAAGGTTTGGGTGGTCTGCGGGAGGTCTTGTCAGGGAAGTCTCCATCACCTCAGGGGTGCTTTCCAGTTTCATTTACCTCAGTTAAGAGCTAATCAGAAAAGAACAGCTTACGGAAAAATGAAAGACAAAGCTTAGTGAGTACAAGCAGGTGGGCAGTAAGTGTTAGATCTAGTTGGTGACTTAAACACTGCTAGCTGTGTAGCACAAATTTTGCTCTGTTTTTCATTTCTTTTCAGTTTACAATACGCATGCATAATGACCAGCCCTATGCCTTATTTTCTTCTCTTGTGCTTAACCTTTTGGCCAGGATATTTAGTACAAGGGTGAGATGACATAATGATAGTGGATATCCCTATATAGTTCATGATCTCAAAACAGATGCTTTCAGCAATTTCATTGTGAAGTATGTTGTTTGATCTGGGGTTTTGGAGATCCTGTATTAGGTTACTCGGTTGCTAAGAGTTTAGCAACTCTATTTCTATATCTATATCTATAGTTATAAATGGGCATTGAATGTTACCATTTTTTTTCTATCTCTTGTGATACCATTTTTTTCCTCCTAAATTCTATTAATACGTGAAATCATAGTGATTGATTTTCTAATGTTAAAATTCAGATATACTTAACTTTGCATTTCTCAGATAAATCTATCTCATTATTTTTTTGGTCTGTATTGGATTTAGGTGGACTTAACGTTTTGTTAGAATTCTTCCAACTATATTTTCATTAATAAGATTGACCTTGTAATTTATCTTACCTTTGTCTTCAGGTTTAGTATCCTTACACTAATCTCATATGATGTGTTGAAGAGTTAACCTTTTCTTTCTATAATCTGTATGTGTAAGATTTGAATTCTTATATGCTTGGGAGAATTTGTCATTATGCTATCTGTGCTTGGAAATTGCTTGGGGAAAGTATTTTTGTCTATCAGTTCAACTGATTTAAATGTTGTAAGACTATTCAGGGTTGTTTGGTTGGTTCAGTTTTTAACAAGATCCTTTTTTTTTTTTTTTTTTGAGCGATTTGTCAGTTTCACTTAAAATTTCAACCTTGTGGGCATGAAAATATACCTGATATCCCCTTGTTTAATGTTTTCAGGATTTCTTAAAATATTTCTTTTCACTCCTTCTATTTCTCATGTATGAATTCTTCCCCCACCCCCATCACTTTCACTATCACCAGAAATTTATTAAGTTTATTGGTCTTTTGAGGAAACTAATTTCTGATTTGTTGATTCTTTCTGTTATTTGTAATGTCGTCGACTGTTACTCTAGTTGTCTTCTTTCTCTCTTTGGAACTAAGTTGCTCTCTTTTTTTAACTAACTAAGATGGATGCTTGGCATACTAATTTCCAGACTTGTTATTTTCCCATATATACATTTAAGGATATAAATTCCCGTCTACTTATTTTCTGGTTGTGCTATGAAGTATTTTCATTTTTGTCCAGTTCAGCAATTTCATTATGAAATAATATGGCTCTTTTGTAGTTTTGTTTTTAATTTCCAAATTAAATATCCAAATTCCAGATTTCTTTTTTTTTTTAATTGTTAACTTATTTCTAGCATGAATGCATGGTGGTCAAATTACATATTCAGTAGAATTCTAGTTCTTTGAAATTTGATGAGACTTACTGTATGGTCTGGTTTGTTTAATTTTTATAAACATATCATACATACTTGGACAGAATATGAATTCTTTATTTATTGGGGTGGTTTTCTGTATATGCCTAATTGGTTCAGTTTGCCAACCATGTTCCACAAGTTTTCTTTACCAATAGTGATATTTTCTGTCAGATTCTCTCAGGTACTAAGAAAAATATGTTAACTCTTTCCACTGTGATTTTGAAATTGCCTGTCTCTTAGGGGTTTGTGCAATTTTGCTTTACATATTTTGAAGCCATGTGTCTAGATATATACACAATTTAAATTCTTTAATTTTGAACTAAATTTTTTCTCATTTATGAAATGTGTTTTATCTCTGGTAGTGTTATTTAATTAATTAACATTAGTTTCAGAAGTAGAGGTCAGCGATTCATATAATACCCAGTGCTCATTACATCACATGCCTGCCTTAATGTCCATCGTCCTATTAGCCCCCTCCCCTCCAACAACCCTCAGTTTGTTTCCTAGAGTTAAGAGACTCTTGTGGTTTGTCTCCCTCTGTGATTTCATCTTGTTGTATTTTTTCCTCTCTTCCTCTATGATCCTCTGTTTTGTTTCTTAAATTCCACATATAAGTGAGATCATATGATTGTCTTTCTCTGAGTGACTTATTTAACTTGCATATCCTCTAGTTTCATCCCTGCTGTTGCAAATGGCAAGTTTTCAAATTTTTTGATGGCTAAGTAGTATCCACACACACACATACACACCACATCTTCTTTATCTGTTGGGCTCTTTCCATAATTTGGCTATTGTCCTATTGTAGGCATTGCTTGCTATAAACATTGGGGTGAATGTGCCCCTTTGGATCACTTCATTTTTAATCTTTGGAGTAAATACCGAGTAGGGCAACTGCTGCTGGGTTGTAGGGTAGCTCTATTTTCAACTTTTTAAGGACGCTCCATACTGTTTTTCAGAGTGGCTTGCATTTTAACCAGCTTGCATTCCTACCAACAGTGTAAGAGGGTTCTCCTTTCTCTGCATCCTTGCCAACATTTTTGGTTTCCTGACTTGTTAATTTTAGCCATTCTGACTGGTGTGAGGTGGTATCTCATTGTGCTGAGTGATATTGAACTTTTTTCCATGTGTCTGTTGGCCATTTCTGTGTGCTCCTTGGAGAAATGTCTGTTCATGTCTTCTACCCATTTCTTGATTGGATTATCTTTTTTGGGGTGTTGAGTTTGTAGATTTTGGATACTAGCCCTTTATCTGATAAGATATTTGCAAATATCTTCTTCCATTCTATCAGTTGTCTTTCCGTTTTGTCAACTGTTTCCTTTGCTGTGCAAAAAAGCCTTTTATCTTGATGAAGTCCCAATAGTTCATTTTTGCCTTTGTTTCCCCTGCCCTTGGAGACGGGTCTAGCAAGAAGTTGCTGTGGCTGAGTCTAGTAGTGTTTTTGCTTAACGGGATAAATTGTTTACATTAAGCTTTCATTTGGTAAGTATTTGCATAATGTTTCTTTTTTTACCTTTTATTTTCAACCCTTCTGTATCCTTTTTTTTTTTTATAAGAAGTGTCTCCTATAAATTTAGTTCAAAAAAATTTGCCTTCTTTTGATTTGAGCATTTATTTCATTTGCATGATTGAATTGGTGGTAAATAAATAGATTTAATAATTACCATTTTATTGTATATACTTTGTCATGTCCCCTTTTTTGGTTGTTAACTCTTAAAACTTATTTTTTTTAAGATTTTATTTATTTATTTGACAGACAGAGATCACAAGTAGGCAGAGAGGCAGGCAGAGAGAGGAGGAAGCAGGCTCCCCGCTGAGCAGAGAGTCCGATATGGGACTCGATCCCAGGACCCTGAGATCATGACCTGAGCCGAGGCAGAGGCTTTAACCCACTGAGCCACCCAGGTGCCCCTTAAAACTTTTTAATCTTCTCAGTTTTTTCTTTTTGTTTGGAAGCAACATACTTTGTTTATCTAGACTATATTAGTCTAGAAATTACAGCAAGTATACATATTTAACAAAATTAATCAGTGCTTTTACCCTTTTTCCATATAAGGACATAGTAGATTTTTCAACTCCCATCTGGTCATCTTCCAACTCATAAGTTATTGTTGTCCTTTATTTTGATACCACATTCAAAGACCCTATAAAATATTACTAGTCTTACTGTATTCAGTCAGTGTTTGGTAATTTTACCCAAATATGTACTAATCTGTTTGTTCTTCAGTAATATTTGAATCATTGATCTTGTATCTTTTTTTTTTTTAAAGACTCTTTATTTGAGAGTATGAGTAGGGGGAGGGGCAGAGGGACAGGCAGACTTCCTGCTGAGCAGGGAGCCTGCCAGGAGGCTTAATCTCAGGACCTTGAGATCATGACCTGAGCAGAAGGCAGACACTTAACTAACTGAGGCACACAGGTGCCCCTGATCTTGTATCTAGGATTATTTTTATTCTGCCTTAAGCATATATACTTTAGGATTTTTCCTCCTCCTCCTCCTCTTTTAAAGAGAGAGAGAGAGTATGCATGGGAGCAGGGTCGGGGCAGAGGGAGAGAGAGAATGTTAAGCAGGCTCCAAGAACCTGGCAGGGGTGCTCTGTCTCACTACCCTGAGATCATAACTAGAGCAAAAATCAAGAGTTGGACACTTAATTGAGCCACCCAGGCACCCCTGTCATCAATCTGTTGATGAGGAATGTGTGATAGAGGGTGATTGGGTAGCTCAGTCATTAAGCGTCTGCCTTTAGCTCGGGTCATGATCCCAGGGTCCTAGGATCAAGAGCCCCACATCGGGCTCCCTGCTTGGCGGGAAGCCTGCTTCTCCTTCTCCCACTCCCCCTGCTTGTGTACCTTCTATTGCTATCTCTCTGTCAAATAAATAAATGAAATCTTAAAAAAAAAAAAAAAGAAGAAATGAGTGATAGAACTTTGGGTATGGGTTGAAGTACTATTATATATGCTTTTTTTTTTTTTTTTTACCTTGGATGAGGTTTGAAACTTTTTTTTTTTTTTTTTTTAAAGAGGGTATTCACTATTGGAGGTGCCTGGAGATTAGGACTGTATGAAATGTGTTTCTTATAGTCTTAATCATAGGGGGAAAAATGAGGTGGTATTGGACCTGGAGACTTTAAATAGTTTGAAAATTGTTAGCAACTCCGTCTTAGCATGCTTTCTCCTAAGTGATACTTTTCATTTCTTTTGTATAGTTTTACTTTTATCAGATCCTTCTGATTTCCTGCTGTAGATGTTTGTCAGAAAGAAATACTAGCAACTGCCTGACTTCCTCTTAAAGCATGGAAGTAATTTTTATACTTAGTTCACAGGAATGTTTCAGTGCCTCACTTTTTATTTGTTTTTGAGATTTTCAAAACAGTAGAATGGGTGTTGTCATATTTTTGTAGATGAGAATGTCATTATTTCAACAGAGAGCCTAAATTTTTTTGCTGAGTCATGTAAAAGGTCTACAAGTAGGAATACCAAAACAAAAGGCTTATTATTAGTAGCAAGATCTTTCAAGAATTAGAAATATAGGGAACATGGTGAAAGTTTGGGATGCAGAGGTGTCAACTTTCATTTATTTTTAGATCTTAAAAGGGAATTTAAATTAAAACAAGATACTGAAAGTAGTGTATTTTGAAAAAAAAAATCCTTATCCTTTAATCTTTGTACCATTTTTATTGATTGTTTCAAGGGATTTCAAGCTTATGACTGTTTTATTTCTAGAAATTAAACTTGTTCTGTTTAAAAATGAAGTTCCAGAGTGCCTGGGTGGCTCAGTTTGTTCAGTAGCTGACTCTTGGTTTCAGCTCAGGTCTTGATCTCACAGTCATGGGATCAAGCCTGTGTTGGGCTCCACACTCAGCACAGAGTCTGTTTGAGATTCTCTCCCTCTCCTTCTACTCCTTCCCCCTGCCACTCACACTCTCTCTCTCTCTCTCTCTCTAAAATAAAATAAATAAAATCTATTAAAAAAATAAAGTTTCTGTAGCATGTAGTATTACTGTTTACCAAAGCCTTAATAAGCATTTGCATTATTACTTTTCTTTTTGCAGACATAAGGAAGATTCTTAAAGCATGTCATTTCATTGAAAGTTATTATATAGCTATGCCATGTAACCTACTCCAGATCCATCTGGACTGTTTATTGATAACCCAGTTTCCCTGTCAAAAAACAATAATGCAGGGCGCCTGGGTGGCTCAGTGGGTTAAGCCTCTGCCTTCGGCTCAGGTCTTGATCACGGGGTCCTGGGATCGAGTCCCGCGTCGGGCTCTCTGCTCGGCGGGGAGCCTGCTTCCTCTCTCTCTGCCTGCCTCTGCCTACTTGTGATCTCTCTCTGTCAAATAAATAAATAAAATCTTAAAAAAAAAAAAGAAACAATAATGAATTTTAGAATAGATTAAATGAGAGTTGTCTTTAATTTATCATGTTTCTCTGTAAAATGCAAATATGTATTTTTTAAGTCATAATATTTTTTGTTTGGAGTGGTTAGATGACTTAATATTATAACATGAGTCAATGTCAATAAGCTGATAATAGAGTTGGATAGTTGGGAGTGTAGAGGGATGTGAGAGGGCTGAAATTTATAGATTTCTAGCTTTTGTCTTATGTTAAGCCATGGTTTCTTTCAAAAGAAGAGGTGTTCGGTTTGGTTTGTTTGTTTGTTTGTTTTGGGTTTTTTTGGTAGAATAGCTAGCTTCTCAAAAAAGCCATTGCTTTTTTGCGCCACTTCCAACCAACAGAAATGCTTCAGTAAGTAAGGAGTCTAGAGTGGTGGCAAACCAGCATTCCAGAGAAGAAATGAAACATAAAAAGTAAACTTTAGCCACAGGAGCAGTAGGTCTTCATTTAGGAGGAGATTACATTGCTTCCCTTGAAACATAAATAATTTTTTTCAACTCTTTTTTTTTAATCTTTTAATATTGGATTTGTTTAATATGTAGTAGAATGAGCTGGTATGGCAAGTTTTCTTTTCCAAACAAATTCTTGGTTATTTTCATGTATTGTTGATTAGGTAAATTTATCCAGGTCTGTTACAGTGTTTTATCTTAGATTTAAAAAAAAAATTAATCTGTTAAATGTGTGTTAATCCATTATATATATAATCTATCTTTGTATTTATTCTGGAGAGTTGAAAAAATTTGAGACTTTGAAATTGAGCTTTATACCTTTTTGTTGGGAGTCCTTGGGCATGTTACTTAACTTCTTTGAACCTTAATTTTTTAACCTTTGCAGTAATTAATAATCACCATTGTATAGGTATATTTTAAGGAGTAAATTAGTTTAACCTTTGTGGTGCCTTGCTCATAGTTGGTACTCAGTAAAAGTCAATTCTTTTTTCTATGGTAAGATCTTTTTTGAAAGGCTATTTCCAGATTTGATAATGCTATATCTGAATAATTTTCTTCATGTTTCTTAAGAGTCTCCACAGAAGGGGAGGAGACATCAAAGAGAATTATTGTCTTTTAGAATTTAGAATTTAGAATTATGAAGACAAAAGGAATTCATTAGGGAGAGAGGGAGACAAATTTTAAAGTTCCCTAATTTTTTTCAAATGTTTGCTTGGCTACAAAATGGTGTGCCTTGTTATGGTGTCATTATATACTAGGAATATGCTTTATTGGAAGTAGAAGTTTTATGTGCAGTTTGTTTTAATGTAAGATACTTACTAACATTAAGATGACTCCGAGGAACTGTCAGTCACGTGACTAGGAAAGTGCCCCTATTCCCTGCCTTTTTTTTTTTCCCCCTACTCTAAGTTTTTATTATATACTGAGCATATCTGATGTTGTGCTATTGGACTGTCCATTATTCAGGAAAGATTAATTTTATCTACCTAGAATAAGACTATCATAATTTCTAATATTTTAAATTTGGAGTAGCCAGTATTTTAAATATTACGAGTAATATCCTCTGCAAGCCTGACTATAAATAAACTTTGGACACATTTGGCTCTCTTTGTCCTTGTGAAAAACAAGCTAATGTTAATGTATAAAGCACTGATTGTAGAAATGTGGATGTGTCTAGTGATTTGTGAAGAATGGACATTTCAGGGGTAACAAAGTCTGAAAATGGCTTATGTCACAATATGTTACAATAACTATGTTACAAAGTATCTTTTGAGGTTTGAAAATAATTCATATATAAGTTGTTTTGTGGCTTCTCGTAATTGCAGTACTCAATGCAAAAAAAAAAAAAAATTTAGGAAAACAATAAAGTACAAAGAAAAAACCCCCAATAAAAAAATCTTCCTAATCCTGGGAACCAAAGAAAATCACTTAAATTTTTGACACATGGCAGCGTCTTACTTTTTTCCACCTGTATGTCTATGTGTGCATTTACAAATTATTTTACAGAAGTTATATAATGTTGGGAAGCTTGTTCTTTTTACTTCGAAAATTACTGACACTATATTTTCTTAGGACAGTTGTGTTTGATAAAACAAAAACAACATGAAGGTTTTGATGGGTAGAGTATTTGTAAGCTTTTTAGGTTAGTAAGGGTGGGATTGGTTAAAGAAAGAGAAAGATTGGTTGAAGAAACAATCAGAGAATTTAATTTTACTTGCAATATTCAGAACGACTTGAAAGATCAAGGATGGGTTCCTTCATTTGAATAGCACTGTTGATGTGATCACTCTTAAAAGAATTTCCCCAGTGGATTATGAATTCTCTTTCCAAATAGTGCTGTAAGGCTTAAGGGGAAAGAGGAGATGAAGACTTACCTAAGATGAACATAAAGTAAAATTGGCCAGACACACATAATTCCAGTAAATATATTGGTTATAACAGTAGTAGAATCTTAGTGTGCCAGAATTTGGAAGGAACCTCTGGCCCTATCCAACTCTTAAACACAAGTTTTACAGATAAGGAACTTATCAAAGTTGTATTGCTAATTATAACTAGAATCAGAGACTTAGGTAGTATGGCAATTGGTTACTGTTTTAAAAAATATGAAATTTATGACTTTTCTAATTTTCTGTATTTTTGCTTTCTATTTTTCATGTCTGCAGTTTCCTTGTCTTTCTTAGTTTTCTACTTGTCTCCGTATATTCCTGTCTTTTACTTTATTCTTTCTCTTCAGGTAGCCATTATGTAGAATTAATGCATATTTTAAAATCATTATCTTTATCAAATAATTGTGTCTTCTGTTTGTTTTTTTAAAAGGATTATTTTTATGTGTCTGTCTTAAAACTGAACAAAATTCAGTTACTATATTTTATGTCTATGGAATTCTAAATTTATGATTCATATTTTACTATCATCATTATTAACAGGAACCCCTGTTAATTTTATCTCAAAAAAAAGTTTTCCAGTTCTTGTAATGGGAGAGTATTGGTCAGAGTAATCTGGACTAGCGAGAATTATCAGAAAAGCCCACGGGGGAGTAGATTATGAAACTCTCTTACTAAAATAAGTTGTGAATCTACTTGTTCTCCTTACTATAATAATTAAAATACAGATGCTACTGTCTGAATGCTAACTTCAGAAGGAAAGAAGAATATTAGAACTTTCTTACTGCAAAAATTTTGAAGTCCTAGAGGAGGGCTAGAGGAGTAGATGGGATGGAAGTTTTCAATTAAAGCCATTTGAAAAGACTTGAAAGCTAAAGGTTATGGTTGCAGCTGAGCTTCGTAATTACCCAGAATTACGGTTATAGAATTCACTACATTTGTATCTTTAGAATTCACGGTTTAGAATTCACGGTCCCTACATTTGTATCTTTAAATACCCAGTAGGAGGCGCTCATTAGGGAGATGTCTGTACATTACACAGTCCGTGGCAAGTGTGTAAGTTTTACTGTGAACAGACAGTTTTACTTACACATTCTTTGGGAAAGTATTTATGTTTAGGGACTAAATGAAGCAGAAGGGAAAACCTTTTTTCAGATTGAGATCAGAGTCAAATGATAGAATTTATAGTAAATTTGTCTTTATACTCTATATGGATTCATGTAAAAGGAAACTCTTGTTTAAAAAGTAAGAATATGTTATTATATAACATAACAAGTCCAGAGGTAGATTTCATGGTTGGTCACTTCAGTGATCCAGTTTCTCCTCTCTGCTTTGTCATCATTATTGAAATGACTTCATCCTCATACCTGTACAGACTGGCTGTAGCAGTTATGTACATTGCATACAGATAGGAAAATTCCCAGAAGAATAAAAGTAGACTTGTTTTCTTAGCATGTTTATTTAGAAGCAAAAGAAATATTGGCTACATTAGCCAGAATTGGGGTTCACACCATTTTAAATTAATCTTTGTTGAGGGGCATGGGATTAGGGCTTGATAATTATTTGGGATGAAATAGGTATTATATGGGAGTTCAGTCTCTGTAACCACTATGGCAGCTAGGGTAACAACCCCTCTTAAGAAGTAAACTACGAATTTATTGATGAAATAATTTCAGAAGTAAAGCAGAGTGAAACACGAGTCCCTGCCTACCACTTAAGAGCTGCATGATTTTGGTTAAGTTCCTTAATATCCCTAAACACACATTTCCCCATCTGTAATACCTAGTTCATAAAGTTGTTTTTTTTAATTAAGTCATATTTAGTCTGTCTTAACTAAGAGTGAATTTTAACATTTTGTACGTATTCAGTAAATATGTTACTATACTGGTACTGCTACTTTTATCTCTGTGGTTTTGTATTCAAAATTATGTCAAAATGTAATTTTCACTTTAAACAATTAGTTTTGTTTTTCCTGAAAATATAAGGGCCTAGACCAAAGACCAAAGTTGTTGAGGCACTCGTTTTCTTTTTTCCTTTTTTTTTTTTTTTTGAATTTTTTATTATCATATAATATATTATTTGCCCCAGGGGTACAGGTCTGTGAATCATCAGGCTTACACACTTCACAGCACTCACCATAGCACATGCCCTCCCCAATGTGCATAACCCAGCCACCTTATCCCAACCCCCCCCACCCCCCAGCAACCTTCAGTTTGTTTCATGAGATTAAGAGTCTCTTATGGTTTGTCTCCCTCCTGATCCCATCTGGTCTCATTTTTTCCTTCCCTACCCCCCACAGCCCCCCGCCCTGTCTCTCAATTCCTCATATCAGAGAGATCATATGATAATTGTCTTTCTCTGATTGACTTATTTCACTTAGCATAATACCCTCTAGTTCTATTCACATCATTGCAAATGGCACAATTTCATTTTTTATGGCTGCATAGTATTCCGTGTGTGTGTGTGTGTGTGTGTGTGTGTGTGTGTGTGTGTGTGCGCGCGCGCGTGCGCACAGATACACACCACATCTTCTTTATCCATTCATCTGTTGATGGACATCTAGGTTCTTTCCAGAGTTTGACTATTGTGGACATTGCTGCTATAAACATTCGGGTGCACCCACACCTTCGGATCACTACATTTGTATCTTTAAATACCCAGTAGGAGGCACTCATTTTCTTCTCTAGTTTTCTTGTATTCGTCATGACAAAAATGGGGAAAACATAGTAAATTTAGTATGAGCTGCCACTAAAACAGTTTATTTACATGATTTTGTCAATGAATACTTTATATATTTGAGATAGCGTGAAAGCTGAAGTGATACATTTTCTGAAAATGTGCTGTTGTTTAGTGTATTAGTGACATACTAATAATTTCCCTTGTTAATAAAGGCTTTTTTATCTTTTTTGCTATAACAAAAAGTGAAAGCCAGTTAAGGTATAAATAATTGTCTGTCATTCTTTGATATTTGCAGATGGTTTGTTCAATCAGTACATCAGCCAACAGGAATATAAGCCACGATGGAGTCAAATCATTCCGAAAAGCACCAAAGGTAAGTCTTGTTTTCTGGATTGTGAGTGGTGTTGTTTTAATGGCTCAGTATCATTTTTCCCAGGGTAGCACAAGTTTTACAGTACTTTGTTTGGGAAACAGGAGTGTTTAACATAACACATAGGTTCCTTAACTAGATGACGGAGTTAGTTTACTATATTAAACTTTCCTTTGAAACCTTTTTGTTTTTGGACAGTTTTTACACAGAATACCCTCATAAACTGCTTTTATAGAGGTACTGTAAAATTACAGGCTTAGTGTTGTAATGCCAGATGTGTTCCTGATAAACCCTCAGTTTTGCAGAATTGCTCTCTGAAGTGAACAGGGCTTATGAGGAAAGTAGAATTGGAGCATACTATTCTAAATCTGTGGAACTTTTTATGCAGATACGAATGAAAACTAGTGTAGTAACCCTGATAAAAATAAATACTGGTACAGGTAACTCTCTGAGGGATTTACATTGAGCACCACAGTGAGTTTGGAGCCTTAAACCCTGGGACTCATGCTTCCTTCTTTGAGCTGTTGACCTTAGGACGGTATTGATCAAAACTTAAAATCTAATCTAGCGCATAGTCTTCTCCACCGATCCATTTTTCATACAGAGGAAAGTATTTGTCACTTCCTTTTTTTTTTTTTTAAAGATTTTATTTTATTATTATTTTTTTTAAATCTTATTTATTTATATGACAGACAGAGATCACAAGTAGGTGGAAAGGGAGGCAGAGAGAGAGAGGGGAAAGCAGGCTCCCCACTGAGCAGAGATCCTGATGCGGGGCTCGATCCCAGGACCCTGGGATCATGACCTGAGCCGAAGGCAGAGGCTTAACCCACTGAGCCACCCAGGCGCCCCTTTTTGTCACTTCTTGATTGACTCATTGCTTTGCCAGATGTTAATGTAGTGGAAAGTGTAGTGATTGTTTAGTGCAATTAGTTGCATTAAGGGAAGGCAATTCTGTGGATGTTTAGCTTTTTTCTGACAGTCTTCATAAATTGCTAAGCACTTCTCTTAAATTGGGAGAAAGGTCTTCCCTGATATTGTTAAACATTAATATTCTAGAGAAAATTGCTTATGAACCTCCATAATTTCTGTTATTCAGACATCATTTCTCCTGCTTTATCAGTCATTTTTGAGATAATATTTGTCAGAGAAATACATGCTGCAGCAGACAGATTATAATTGTGTATTTGAAAACTAATGGGTTAAATATATAAAATGCAAACATGTTGACAAATTTATTTTAGTTTCTTATTCTGTTCTTGAAAGTGGCAATGTGGGGGAAGAAGGAAGACAAAGATAAAACGTCAGTGATAACGAGCAGTGAAATCTTAACTATATTGGAATGGAGAATTTACGGAGAACTTCTGAATGAGAAGTCTTTGAATACAGTAATAATGGATTGAATGTTTCAGTTTGACATGATATTTTCTCTATATAAGAACTGACATTTCAGGGGCGCCTGGGTGGCTCAGTGGGTTAAAGCCTCTACCTTCGGCTCAGGTCATGATCCCAGGATCCTGGGATCGAGCCTCGCATTGGGCTCTCTGCTCATCTGAGCCTGCTTCCCCTCTCTCCCTACTTGTGATCTCTGTCTGTCAAATAAATAAATAAATAAATCTTTAAAAAAAAAAAAAAAAGAACTGACATTTCAGTATTTTTCATAGTACCCCAGTGAAATTAGTAAAAACTTGGATGGTCCCCGTTTTACCTAGGAGAAAGCTGAGACATGGAAATTAGCCAAAGTATTGTATTTCAGTTAATAGGGGAATAATAAAGAAAACCCTAGGTTTTCTGTTTTATATCAGGACAGACATTAGAATCCTGCAATTTGTTGAACCATTGAAATGAAGTTGTATCTTTGTTTATATTAAGATTTGATATAAGGTAAGATTCAATACAAGTTGAACAGCAGTTCTACAGAAGTTTAAAAGTTTCCCTGATCATATTTCAAACTGCCTGTTAAGCTCCACCATGGATAGGAATCAAAGGGAAGTAAATCTTAAACTTCTCACTCAGTACTCAAAATCGTTGGTAAGTTATGTGATAATATAAATTAATACAAAACTTGATAACATGTTGGTTTTCAGTAGCTTAGTTGTATGAACTTTTTTTAAATCTTTTTTTGTTTTGTTTTTAAAGATCTTTCATTTATTTGTCAGAAAGAGAGATCACAAGTAGGCAGAGAGGCAGGCAGAGAGAGAGGGGGAAGCAGGTTCCCTGTTGAGCAAGGAGCCCAATATGGGACTCGATCCCAGAACCCTGGGATCATGACCTGAGCAAAAAGCAGATGCTTAACCAACTGAGTCACCCAGGCGTCCCAGTTGTATGAACTTTAAAACTGCTCATTATACTAGGTATAGTTAGGTTGGAATATAGACCTGAGATCTAATTCTGTAACTGCTTTCCACCTTCACTTTGTCATGCCATTTGTCTAGAGTTTTTTGTCTTATGTTTTTGTGGAATATCCTACCTCCTTGCTGATATGGCACTGGTCATAAATATATTAAAAATAGTTTCTTATTGCATTAATAGCTTGAATGCATTGGAAAAAAGAGCAGGATAATTATTATAAACATTTATATTATTTCTTTTGAGCTTTTTATTTGCTTTTAATATTGAAAGAATAAATGTGTGTTAATTTTACTACTCATTGCAGACTTATGAATGCAGTTACTCTGGATTTCCAGTTATTCTGTGTTACTCTTTTTAAAGAACATACTTGTTTCTTCTTCAGGTGACGGAGAGGATAACCGACCAGGAATGAGAGGGGGCCATCAGATGGTTATTGATGTTCAAACAGGTAAGGAATATTTGCAGTGGAAACCAATACTTTTAAAAATTATGCATTCTAAAATATCAGCTAAGCACAAAGATACTTCCTCCATTCATTGCAGAGGTGAAATGTTACCAGCCGTATAACCAAGTAGCAAAGAAAATAGAGATTAGTCACAGGTTTAACATAAACAAGGTAGTAACACATGAGGGAAGGGAGGCTACTGCACAATTGAAACTAGGTAACCTCAAAGAAATGTGCAGCCCTTTCTCTTTGTGAGTGTGTGTGGGTTTATATATGTTCGAATTTTTTAATAAACTGTGGAGTATCTTTGGATTTTTCAGTGCACTTATATCTTAAAGCCGTAATTTGGGAATTAACTGAAGGGGAATTAAGATATTTTTCAAGAGCATATATCAAATTAAGTAGCTTAAGTGTTGATAAATTCACTAATTGCTTAACACTGTTCACAAACCTATAAATAATTTGTTTTACCTACTTCTTTTCATCTTTTAGACTTTATCTGTATCTTGGTACAAAAAATTTTACTTAGGTTTCTACAGCTTAGATACCATTGTATTTAGAGGTTACTGCTGAAATTATAGTAGGCTTTAAGTTACTGTCTGGAAAAGTGAATAATAAGAATTTAGTATAATTTTACTTTATTATTTGGTTTTAGAATACTTTACTTCAGGGAGTGCCAATATCCATTCAAGTAATATTTTACTTTTACTTTTTCTGTTACTGTGTTATGCTGATCTATAATGCCTCAGGAGTAATTTTTGTTGACTCACATCATGAAATAAGAATAAAATTTAATCACAATGCAGATAATGATCTTCTGAACATTAATGTATTTTCACAAATGTTCTGTAAGTAACAAGGAGAGAAGTTACGATATCTCTCTGAAAATTAACTGCTAAAATTGTATAGTAACCTGTGAGCTGGTTTAGGAGTATTACTAGTTTCTTTGTAGAAGAGATTCATTTAGGGCATCTGAACTTGCTCCCCTAATTAATGTTGGTCTATCTTCCCAAATCCTTTCCCTCCCACAAATACAGGTTAACTCAGCTATAGAACCTAAGGCATCCTTTCTTTTACTTCTTCTTTTTTTTTAAGGCATCCTTTCTTCTGAGAGTCCAATAAATACACATAGGCTTAATTCTTTTTTTTTCTTTTAAGATTTTATTTATTTGAGAGAGAGAGAAAGTGAGCTCAAGCAGGGGAGGGGCAGAGGGAGAGGAAAAAGCTGATTCCACTCCTAGTAGAAAGCCCAACATGGGGCTGGATCTTAGGACCCTGAGATCATGTCCTGAGTTAAAGGCAGACGCTTAACTGTCTAAGCCACCCAGGCGCTCCATGTTGTTGGTTATATTCTAATATATTTAAAATTTTTGATGATTCCACTTACTCTTTTCTGGTATATAGACTGTGTTTCTTTAAGGCTGTAGTTATCGTTACCTTGGAATCAAGATAGAAAAGTTAAATGTCATATGGAATTTTGCATTCTTTTGAGCAACATTTGATGCTTTCTGAATTTAATTTGCGTGCCGAGCAGAATTTGGAGTATCTTAGATTTGTTCTTTACAAATCCTTCTATTTCTATTATAAAACTATTAATAGCTTCAGTTACCAAGGTCTTTTCATATGCTTTATTTTATCATTTCTATACCAGAGCCTTCTTACAACTGCTACCATGAGGTTGATCTTAGTCATCTTCAGAGAGATCATATTCATTATAAATCTTTGAGAGAACTTTTTCTAGTCCAGTCTTACTGACATAGCAATCAAATATAATGGTTGAGGGTTTAGTTTGTGAGAAGGGGGTATATGTGTTAGACATACCTGGGTTTGAATCCTGACTTTACCACTGACTTTTTGATCATGAATGAGTTATAATGATGATAAAAAAATGGGAAGAATAAGTTTTGGGGAGTGTTAAATAATGTATTTTGTATATAATATATGTATTATTTATGTAATTGTATTTTTATGTGCAGTATTACTATACTGTATATACTGATTGGTTTGTTGAGAGTTTTATGTAAGTCTAGAGACCTTTTTAATCCTTGGTTTGTGTTTTTGACAGACTCTCACAGTGGAAATAATTTAAAACAACTTGAAAAGTAGTGTTGAGGGAAAAAAAATAACTGATCCATAATCCCACATTTTAACTAACCAATGTTATTTCAGTATATTTGCTTCATCTTTTATCTGTGTTGTCCTCACTGATATTTTAGAGAGGAAGGGAAACCATAAATATATTTGTAAGATTTGTAGGGAAAAAAAATTTAGAATTTTGCTGATAAGGATTAGATGGAGTTAGTAGTAAAGAATGACTTTCCCCAAGCAGAGTTTGAAGAGCCTAGAAGTTTTATCTTTATAAAGCTGATGCCAGAGTAGTGAAACATAGTAGAAAGACCCAGTCATTATTTTAAGTATTCATTTTAAGGATTTCCAGAGCAAGGGCTCTTAATCTGGTGAAGTTATATACAAAATTTTGTTTGTGTGTACATTTTTCTAGGAAGAGAATCTATGAATTCAGATCATCAAAAGGACTCTTAACTCAAAAAGTTAAGAAGACCTTCACTATGTAAAACTTCATTTCATCTTTGAAGTGGCTTGTATTTCCAAGCAATTATTGCTTCCCGGTATTTCGTGTATCTTGTTTTCTTAAAAATACAAGGTAGCTAAATTTACTCCCCCTCCTACCTTTATAGTTTTTTTTCCATTTTGCTACAACTCTAAAGGTAGAGCAACAATTTATAAAAGTACTTGATGGCATAAATTTTACTATTTAATTTTCAGAGCTTTTTGTCATCCTAAGTGAATTCTATCATTTATACCATGGTAGAGAAGAAATGTATTTTGTCCTATTGCACGTGTTGGTCAGTATTATTGAGTATAATCCCTATACCTGGCACCTCTCCACTTCAGTTCTTCAACTCTGGGTAAAATAAGGTAGGCAGACAGAAAGAAAAGGTATGTCTATTCTGTTTCAGTGTGGAAGTCTGTTCAGATGAAAATTTAAGTGTTCATTGTACCAGGCAGTTCTTTGTTGGGTAACTCTCATTGAATTTTGAGAATCTGTAGTGCCACCTTTTTTCCTCTCTCAGGAAAGGTAAAATTTCAGGCAAAATCCCAGTATTTGGTATCTACAAAAGAAATTAAAGGAGTGTTGCTTGTCACTTGGTAGAGCCCTTCTATGAAAATCTGAACCTTTGACTGTTCTGTACTCATTATATGAAAGTGCTTGCTTTCTTGCTTCTTTCTTCCTTCCTTCCTTCCTTTTTCTCTTTTCCCCACAGTGCCATATAAAGGTTTTCCTTAAATTCCTTAAAGAAACTTTGAAGGAAATAGGTGAATGTGGATTTTAGTTGTTAATTACAAACATATCTATTTGGCTCTTTCTTTAGCTACCAGTTATTGAATCTTTTTTCTTTCATATAGTTATCAGAAATGAATTCTGGAAATACAGCCTTAATTAAGAATACAAAGAATAGGGGCACCTGGGTGGCTCAGTGGGTTAAGCCTCTGCCTTTGGCTCAGGTCATGATCTCAGGGTCCTGGAATCGAACCCTACATTGGGCTCTCTGCTCAGCAAGGAGCCTGCTCCCCCCCACCCCCACGTGCCTCTCTGCTTGTTTGTGATCTGTCTGTGAAATAAGTAAATAAAATCTTTTTTAAAAAATACAAAGTATATTGAAAAAAAAAATACGTGTATATAATATATGATATAATTTGAATTCAACCAAAGGATCAGTCTCTAGATTTGTAATCATAGCTTTATGTAAAAATATAGTTCTGTTTGTTTAATTTTTTTTAAGATTTTTCTTTATTTATTTGACAGAGATCACAAGTAGGCAGAGAGGCAGGCAGAGAGAGAGGAAGGGAAGCAGGCTGCCCGCTGTGCAGAGAGAACCCGATGTGAGACTCGATCCCAGGACCCTGAGATCATGATCTGAGCCACCCAAGCACCCCTATAGTTCTGTTTAAAAAGGGAGACAGATGAATCTAGTTGATAACCTGCTGGGTCATAAGAGTTCAGGGGAACGGCTGAAGAAGGTAAGGTTAAAGAACATGTAAAATAGCTTTCTCCTTCTAGTTCATTCCTGTCTTCAAAATTCTCATGTCAGCTTAAGGTCTCACCAAATGTATTTTCAGAAGGACTAAACTCTTGAATAAATGTCCTGACAGGGTTTCATTTTTATCTTGAATATAAATTTGTGTTTCTTAAAACTTTTTTTCCATTTCATTTGTTTTTCTCTAGGTGTCTATATTAAACTAAGAATAAGTTAACCTTCTTCACTATCCTTTTAACTCTTCTCCTACCTCTTCTTTTTGACACATAAATTTTGTTTAACATTGGGCCCATGCTGTATGAGTGTATAGTATTTGTATTCTACACTGTTTGGAGGTGGAAACATGGATTTAATTATGAAAATAGTGTGCCATCTTGTGGAGGATTATTCAGTCAGCACAGTCTGATTTACCCCTAAGAGTCAGAGTAGAAGGATAGATCTTACAGTTGGACTCATAAAATAAAAAGCCTGCTTTTTTGTGCTGAATGGTGTAAAGGCACTGATGTGTTAATATTTCTACCTTATTCTTAGTATATATGAGATGGGTATGTTAGTATTGCTGGTACCCAAAAGACTTGTGCTAAAGAATGTGGTTGAATTTTAGTTTTTGTGGCCTCAGAAATGACAGATCGACTGACTGGTTGATGATTGATTCATTTAGTCTCAGAATGAAATTGGTTTGACATTTTGAACATAGGCTATTAACTGGTCACTTCATTTCCAGTCCCTCTATTTTGCTGGCTTCTCCTTCTCAGGCAAGTCCTATGATGCTGCAGGTTCAGCGCTGGCCTTGTTACAGCTCTGCTTGGGATCTTCTAAAGCTACTCCACATCTGTGGAGTTGATTTCAGAGCCTTTATATTGTCATTTAAGCCCTTCCACAGTCTGGCCACTACCTGTCTTTTTAACCTTATTACTACCTGGTACTTTCTGTGTTCTTTTAAATTGAACAGTGCATTTACTCATCACAGAGTTTTAACTACTTTGCATGCATTATGTAATTTAATTCTCAGAGTAGCTTTATGAGCTAGGTGCTGTGGTGTGCCATTTTGGCCATGAGGAAACCAGGGGTTAAGGAAAGCAGTGGTGGTTATGCAGCTATGGTGGTAGAACTACAGTTCTATCAAGATCTGCCTGACTTTAGAGACCATGTGTTTTCCAGCATTTCTCATGTGCGGCGCCTGGGTGGCTCAGCTGGTGAAGCGTCTGCCTTCAGCTCGATCATGATTCCAGAGTACTGGCATCGAGCCCCGTGTCAGCTCCTTGCTCAGCAAGAAGCCTGCTTCTCCCTCTCCCTCTCCCCCTCTGCTCCTGTTCTCTTTTTCACTCATGCTCAGTCTATCTCAAATAAAATCTTTTTAAAAAATTATAAATAAAACATTTCTCATGTGTTTTTCTGTCTCTCTGCCTTTGTTATACTTTTTACCATGCTTGAAATGTTCTCTCTCTCTCCCGTTCTGGCAACAGAACACCTTCTCTCTCTCTCTCTTTTAAAGATTGATTTATTTATTTAGAGAGAGATAGAGAACACACATGTGAGTGGGGGCAGGGGCAGAGGGAGAGAATCTCAAGCAGACTCCCCACTGAGCATGGAGCCCTTCGGGAGACTCCATCTCCTAACCCTGAGATCATGATTCCAGAGTACTGGCATCGAGCCCCATGTCAGCTCCTTGCTCAGCAAGAAGCCTGCTTCTCCCTCTCCCTCTCCCCCTCTGCTCCTGTTCTCTTTTTCACTCATGCTCAGTCTATCTCAAATAAAATCTTTTTAAAAAATTATAAATAAAACATTTCTCATGTGCTTTTCTGTCTCTCTGCCTTTGTTATACTTTTTACCATGCTTGAAACGTTCTCTCTCTCTCCCGTTCTGGCAACAGAACACCTTCTCTCTCTCTCTCTTTTAAAGATTGATTTATTTATTTAGAGAGAGATAAAGAACACACATGTGAGTGGGGGCAGGGGCAGAGGGAGAGAATCTCAAGCAGACTCCCCACTGAGCATGGAGCCCTTCGGGAGACTCCATCTCCTAACCCTGAGATCATGACCTGAGCCAAAATCAAGAGTCTGACACTAAACCAACTGAATCCTCCCAGGTACCCCCAGAGCCACCTTCTGATGCATACATAGGTCAAATACTGCCTTTCTTGAGTCCCTGTAGGTATACTCTCTTCCCTCTTTTGAACTCAGATGGTGCTTTTTACCTTTCTTACAGTATTTAATCTGCCCTGCCTTGTGGTGATTTATGTACTTGTGTTATATTCTTAATTAGATTGTAAGCTCCTTGAGGATAGGGACTGTCTGCTTTCTTTTCTGTGTAATACCTTGTCAGTTCAGACTAGCCCTGGGAAAACATTGACTGAACATTCCTCTGAGTGCCGGGGGAAATGGAGAGCCACAACAGCCTATGTGCCTTTAAGAAAAAAATACAGAGAAAGAGCTGCTGCTTGAAGAGGACTGTACTGCCCAGGGATGTACGTGAATTGTTACATAACCGATAAGCATGAGAATGGACCCTGTTGCAAATAATGTTTTCTTTTTTCTCTTTTCCTTACTTTTTTTCTTACTACAGTTCTCTCTGGTTATTTCTGTAATCTTTAAAAGTTTTTGATATCCTTTATGCATTAAATTATACTTTTGCACATGTTTATTTCAAGATATTTCATCTCTGAATGATTTAACTTAAATGATTAGATGATTTAATTAAAATTTTGTCATGCATTTTATTCAGGTATGTCAAAAGGTCCTGTTTCCATCCGATTCATTCAATTTTACTATTAAACTTCAACTGTGACTACAAAGCATTCAAAGACAAGAATGACATCTTGGATTAATTCCATTGGGATGCTTGCTCTCTGCCAGATTTTATTTTGCTCAGCTATCAATGAGGCTGTTGTGGAAATGTGGGTTTTCTTTGCTGTGAGAATTTATGCGCACAAAGAGACCTGCTTTTCAGAAAGAACATTGAGAACCCAGAGCCCAAGAGGAAGGGTTATTAAAGTTAATGAACCAGGGTAACCTTATCCAAAGGGTACCCAGAAACACTATAAAACAAAAGGTCAATTGCTATTGCTATTTTAGTTATATACCCTCCCTCTCCTGGCTTCAGAATTTAAGCATGGTTAATTGCCATTACAGTGAGGCCTTGGCAAATAATTTTTAAGCCAGATGAAAATTCTTCAATTTTTTTTTTTTTCCGGTAAAACTTGAAGTATGTGGTATTACTGCATGCCATTTGGGAAACAGAATGTTAAACTTCACTAATGGTAGTGGATTATTTTATAGCTCTGAGATATGATTATTTTTTACCAGTTTCAAATAATTGCCGTTGTTTTACCTATGTACAGTGCCAGAGTTCTAGGTACTGAGTTAGTCATGGAATTGGATACAAAAATTCTGTTTTTGTTGCATCTATGGCACTTAGTAACTAGAGTATTTTTTTATTTTTGTGCATGTTTTAGAGATAGAAATGCTGTCTGATAGCCTTCAGAAGGTTTTAATGTAACTTACATCTGAAGAAACCACCACAATGCTGAATTTTGTAAGCGAAAAAACTAAGACCCAGGGGGCTTATGTGGCCTGTATTTGATTTAATTACCCAGTTAGCACTAGAACTCAATCCTGTTCCAATGGTATCTTCTTACCCAGAGGCATTGTTTTGATTTCCATAGCTTCTGGGCATAGAAGAGCACATTTTGGGGGCCTGGGTGTTTCAGTTGCTAAGCGTCTGCCTTTGGCTCAGGTCATGATCCCTAGGTCCTGGGACCAAGCCCCTCATCGGGCTCACTGCTCAACGGGAAGCCTGCTTCTCCTCTCGCATTCCCCTTGCTTGTGTTCCTCCCTTTCTCACTGTCTCTCTCTGTGTCAAATAAATAAGTAAAATATTTATTTAAAAAAAAAAAAAAGAATAGCACATTTCACTTAGAAAATTCACTTAGAGTTTGAAATTATATGAAAATATGACAAAAATCTCTTAAAAGACAGTCCAGCTCTATGAATGGCAAGAATTTTCTTAATGATGTTACAGTATTTCTAAGTGCACTTTGAATTGTTGCTGTTCATGATGGGACCTAACTTAGATGACCGTCTCCACATAAATAGGTCTAGGTCATGCTGATTAGGGTATATCTACTGTATATCTACTTATAGATATATAAGTATATCTACTTAACCTTTTTTTTTAAAGAGGGGCACATGGCTGACTCAATTGGTAGAGCATATGACTCTTGATCTTGGAGTCATGACTTCAAACCCCATGTTGGGTATAGAGTTTACTTTAAAAAAAGGAAAGAAAGAGGGGTGCCTGGGTGGCTCAGTTGGTTAAGCATCTGACCTCGGCTCAGGTCATGATCTACGGTCTTGGGGTCGAACCCTGCAGTGGGCTCCCTGCTCAGCAGGAAGTCTGCTTCTCCCTCTCCCTCTGCTCTTTCCCTCTGCTTGTGCTCTCTCTTTTTCTCAAATAAATAAAATCTCTAAAAAAAAAGAAAAGAAAAGGGAATGTTGTAACTTAAAAAAAATAATTGGTGGGCTTGTGTAGCTAGTAGACATAAGACATTTCAGTGGGGGGAAATAGTTGAAGAAAGGAAAGGCACTATTATAAAGAAGGAGGTGGATGATAACCACATTATGTATAAAGCTTGTCACTATTCATGGGGCAAGAAATCAGTTTTGCTGCAGTGAAGCAGCCCATGGATATAATAGATATTTCAGAGTTAGAAGAAACCAAATTTTCAAGATACCTAGGATGACTTAAATGTTGACTTCTGAGGGGTTAAGCCTACCATAGTGTATTTGGAAAAGATTTCCCCAGTTTTCCATGGGAATGCCAAGGCTGTACATCACCTTATTCTTCAGGTATCTAGCTTTAAATCAGAGCTGGTGTTAACCATTGTTTTTGATACTACAGTAGAGGGAAAACAGTTTTAATGTGAAGTTTTTTTCAGAAATAGCTAGATGTCTTTATGTTCTATTTTAGACCATATATTCCTTTGGAATTTCTTTCTCTCTCTCTCTCTTTCTTTCTTTCTACCTTCCTTTCTTTCTTTCTTAACCATCTGAAGCTGCATTGCCAAGAAGCTCCTAAGTATAAATTTTTTGTGGCCTAGCACAGAAACTCCTAAACTGGCAGCACATGCAATTCACTCTGGATACTTGAAAAAATGCAGACTCTTCTTACCCACTGAAGACCTATGAAAGAATCTCAAGGAATGTCTCTTAGTTACTTGTATTTTCATAAATCTCTCAAAATAGTAGTCCTGCAGCAGCCTTTCCATATACCCATGTATAGGAGATACTAGCCTAGTATATATTTTGAAATGTTACCCATTTACAAATTTCATTTTTAACCTTATTTAGATGTGCCTTAAGTGATCTTAAAAACAATGGCTACGTCTGGGTGCCTATATTTAAATTTTATCCTTAAGGGTTTTTTTATACATATTTTTCTAATTTTCATAGAGACCGTTTATTTGTTTGGTGGCTGGGATGGAACACAAGATCTTGCTGACTTCTGGGCGTACAGTGTGAAGGAGAACCAGTGGACATGTATCTCTAGAGACACTGAGAAAGAGGCAAGTTCTCAGACTTTTCATCCATCTGTATGACGATAGGGGCATGGGTGTACCCTTCTTTTTCTAGATGATTTGTATTCTTTTCTGTATCCATAGTAGAGGCAGAAGAATTTGTGGTAAACAAGTTTGGTTTAAGTATTCTTGAATTTCTTGCTTCTATAACTGGTTCTTCAACTACCGGTACATGAACGAATCTATTTCATAGAGAAAACAGAAATGGGTAACAAATATAATGATAGTTTTTAACTACTTTAGTTGGAAATGCAACTGTGTAATGATCTTTTGTTCTCATGTTCCTGTCATCTCTACTTTTATTCCGAGCAGTCATCTTATTTTGATTTCCTCTGGAAAAAAATGTGCTTTTAATGGCCTTACCTTTTCACTATTTTGGTTCCTCACTATTTGACTATATATCAATTTTCACAAATGATACATATTTTATTTTTGACTAAAATTGTATTCACGTGTGTGTCTGTCAATACATGTATACATAAAGCATTTCCTTAGTGAATAAGGTGGCTTGGATTTATGGCTTTGGATTATGTAAGTGCATAATTATACACTACTATAAAGCAAATGTTAATACGTTTATTTTTTCTAATCTTTATAGAATTTTTTATTGTATTTTCCATCTAAGTCGTTTCAGATTACAAGATGAAAAATAAATTTAACAAAACGATGGGGAGCTGAAAATGAAAAGTAGGGGAAAAGACCTAATTGAAAACCCACTGCTTTTAATGTAGAATGACCATTGCAGAAAGATCAGTGCTGTCTTTAATTGTAGGAAATTGAATTCTTGCTTAGTCAGCATATTCCAGTGATTAATTTGAGTAGTTTTTATCTTTTCAAAGATACCTTAAATTCTATTTGTTATCCCTGTGAAAATATGTAAAAATGCCCTTTGTCTTTCAGTATTAAAGTACTATTTTCTGAAGTGATTATTGGTATCTTCAACAAAAATAGAGATCTAATAAAATTCCTAACTTATTTCTTTTAAACTATTGTAAATCTAAGTTGATTGCATCTATAATTATTCTTGCAGTAAGTCTAGAATTTAACCTGAAATCCTCCTCCTCCATTGAATATGTCTAATTAGCGCATAAGTTCCAACAGTTCTCGCACCCAATATTGCATTTCAGATTCTTTTCTGCTCTACTCCTTTTGGCACCGATTCCAACACTGTGGTTTCTTTCTTAAACTTTTGCCTCCACTGTTAATCTGCTCTCTATTTTCTGTTCATTAAAAAACATATCTGGCCATGTGACACTTGCTTAAACCCTATGGTTAGCTTTGGCCCCTGTTTCACTTACTCTTACATTCTATCTATTCCAAGCACCCACCAAACCTCAGCAGCATATAGCAGGCAGTGTTTATTTTGTTGAGGAGTCTACAGATTGGTGCGCCATTCTTTTGGTTTTGGCTAGACTTGTTCATGTGTCCCAGAGTCAGCTGGCTGTCAGCTAGCCTAGGATAGCTTCAAGCGGAGATTACTTGGCTCTCTTCTACATAGTTGCTCACCTTCCTGTTGGCGAGCTGGGGCTTGTTCTCATGTCAGGGTCCAGGGCTGCAAGGAGAAAAGGTAGACATGAGCACCCCACTAAATTTGGTATTGTCTCATAGGCCAAAGGAAGTCATATGGGCAAGGCTAGAGTCACTATATGGTGAGGGGCACTATCAAAGGGCATAGATACAGGAAAGTATGAATAACTAGCAGCAATAATCATAATGATAAGGCAGTTTATCAACCTTAGTTCCTTTGGCTTAGATTATAAATTTCAAATTTCTCATCATGATTTGGTCCCTGTTTACCTGTCTTGCCTCATCTCCTATGTTTATGTGCCGGCCACACCTTTAGTTGCTGGAATTCAACTTTCTCACCTGATGGTCCCTTGGCAATAATGTATCTTTCTATTTGAAATTAATAGAGGGCTCCTCCTCCCATGCACCCAGCTCTTAGAAACACTTATTCTTAAAACTCAGTTCAGACTTTCTTGGGGAGACCTTTCTTGACTTTTCCTTATAGAATCAGAAGCTTCCTTTGGTGTGCCCACTTAACCACTTACATTCCTTCAATGGGTAACTAAAATGATTAGTTCACATTTCTGTTCCCTGACCTAGACTCTGAGCATGAGTTGTGTTTATTTGTTAGTGAGCAAATAGGTGAGCTAAATTAAATGAAAAGTTTATGCTGGAGAAAAGCATGGGAAGATAAATACAAAATCAGGAGAGTAGCTCTTTTGGCAAGAGAGAAGGGTAGTTTACAGGGGAACTCTAAGGTTATACTAATGTTCTAGTTATGAAACGTGGTGTGGGTTTATTTTTATGTCACTTACATATGTTACATATAAGTAATATTTGGAATGCAATTAATAATTATTTTAAAGTTGGGGTGCCTGGGTAGCTCAGTGGGTTAAAACTCTACCTTCAGCTCAGGTCATGATCTCAGGGTCCTGGTATTGAGCCACGCGCCACGCATCAGGCTCTCTGCTCAGCACGGAGCCTGCTCCTCCCCCCCCCCCCCCCCCCCCCCGCTCTGCCTGCCTCTCTGCCTACCTGTGATCTCTGTCAGATAAATAAATAAAATCTTTAAAAAAATAATAAATAAAATTAATAATTATTTTAAAGTAGTACTGAAAAATATAGAAATTATTTTGATGAGAAGACTGTTTCTGTTATTTTGAAGTCAGTGGTGACTCAGTACTGAAGTTCAGATTCATTATGGTTTATTACTGCTTTCTTCCTATAGATGCCTAAAAACCTTTTGTTGATCTTTCTGTGAAATATATAGTAATAGTGTATGGCTCTAGCATAAATATTCATTGTTTCCAAAATTGAACAGTTAATATTTCATATATCTCATTTTATTTTCTATACTAGTGAGTACAAGTTATTGTTTGATGATACCCCAGGGCCTGTGTTTCAAAACCGTGATATGCGATTAAGAAGCAATATTTTTTTTTTCATTTTATTTATTTTTTCAGTGTAACAGTATTCATTCTTTTTGCACAACACCCAGTGCTCCATGCAAAACGTGCTCTCCCCATTACCCACCACCTGTTCCCCCAACCTCCCACCCCTGACCCTTCAAAACCCTCAGGTTGCCCCAACCTCCCACCCCTGACCCTTCAAAACCCTCAGGTTGTTTTCTATTAAGAAGCAATATTAGTTTAATTCACTTTAATTTATTTAAATATGTATCTAAAAACACATTTAGGAGATTGATAGATAATAGAATGACTCAGCTCTTAAAGAGATTACTTCAAATGTTTATATATATATATATATATATATGCAAGTAAGTTTTTATAATTGTTTTAAACAAGTATATTTTTCTTTAGTTTGCATTTTTATAAATTTCTTTAATGGCAAGTTTTGTAGAGGACAGCTTGATCCTCTCTGCTTCTGTGTTTAATCTCTTGTAACATGTTGTTTTCTGTGAAATATATGAAGAAAATTGGACCTCACATGGTTACTTTTTTTTGGAAAGGGGAGTATTTAATACCCTTTTCAGATATTTGCACATGGTCTGTTTGATCTCATATCCCAAATTGACAAGTGGTTCTTTCTTAAAGGTGATTACATTATAGACTCTGAAACCATATTAGCTAATGTTTTATATTGTTACATTCAAATCCATTGTTCTATCTTTCTTTTTGAATGGGTCTTTTACCCATGCATGTTTTTTTTTTTAGTATATGTGCTGCCGAAGCGAGCACTGCATGTTTTTTTTTAACCCATGTGTTGGTCCCTTGAAAACTACTGGTTTCCTGAGTTCTGCATATCTTCCAGATGTTGACATTTTATATACACTATCAAAAACCCTGTATTTGTTAATATTACTATCAGTTTCATTAGACGAGTCTTCTAAGAGTTGGGAAGGTATCAAAACCACAATAGCAGGTCGCAGTTTTAAAAATTCTAATTTTTGCTTAAAAACAAATTTTAAATTTTAAAAAATTTGCTTTTATCATTAGCAACAAATTTTGTCAGTTGTTTTCCTTCAAAATGACATACTAACTTCATTTTTCAGAGAATATCTGTCATAACCATTATGTCTGAATAACTGCACTTGGATTGTTAGTTTTCTTTCATATAAATATAGTGTTCTGTGGAAAAAGCAGCTAGGTCAGCGTGTAACTCAGTCACATAGGTGCATTTCCTTGAAATAACCACCATACATCAAGTAGCACTGTTTTATATAAAGTTTTCTAAATCTCTTTAATGTTCGGCTTAATAGGAGGCAGCTGGATTTATATCTGCTTCTGTATCCAATCTGTTATTATATCAAAAGTCATGTTACCTCTGGAAAATTTTGTGTACACTCCTAAGAGAATAAGAATGGAAAGACAAATTTTTAGTGGTTGTTTTTTTTTTTTTAAAAACCTGACTCTGTGGACTCCCCTAAGTGTCTTGGAGATCCCATACTCCCCCTGAGAATGGCTACTTTAATTTAATCCACAGACCCTTTTCGGCTATAGACACTTACCCATGTAATACCTCAATAATGTCCTTTATAGGTCATTACTGTCACTCCCAACCTCCATCCCTGACCAGGACTCAGTTCATGATCATGCATTGCATTTCAGTGTCATGTATCTTTAGTCCCCTGTAGTCTGGAATTGTTCTCACTCTTTCCTTATCCTTCTTGATCTTGACATTTTTGAAGAACACAGAATAGTTATTTTGTAGACTACCACTCAGTTGGATTTATTTCTTGTTTCCCTAGGATTGGATTTAGGTTGAGCATTTTTAGCACAAATGCCATGGAATGACATTGGGTCCTCCTTAGAATATCCTATTAGGAGGCACATTATATCAGTTTGTCTGTGTTACCTTTGATCACATGGTTAAGGAGAGTGCCCTCCAAATTTTTCCCTCTATAATTGATATATAGTTTATGGGAAGACGTTTTGAGGTACGCTATTAACTCATCAAACTTTCATCCTTTATCATCCATTCATAAAACTACTATAGCTTTTCCCAGAGTGATTGTACCATTTTATATTCCTACTAGAAATGTATGAGAGCTTTTTGCTCCCTGTCTTGTTCTCTGTTGAATTGTTTTGGCACCTTTGTCAAAAACCAACTGATCATATAAGTTATGTCTCTTTTGCAATACCCTATCCTGCTCCATTATCTTTTGGTCTGTTCATATATCACTATGACATTCCTTGAGTCAGGTAATGTAAGACCTCTTTATTCTTCTTCTCAAAAATGCATTCTTTCTTCTACTTGCTATTATTTCTTTTTAAAAATTATAAATTTTAGAATCATACTGTCAATTTGTATAACTGTTGGGATTATGATTGGGAATGTCTTAAATCTGTAAATCAATTTGGAGAGAGTTGATGTCTTAATAATAATATCTTCTAATCCATGAACATGGTTAAGTCTCCATTTATTTCAGTCTTCATTCCTTGTCAGTAGTCTTGGAGTTTTTAGATAGAGAGTTTTAGATATTTTTATTAAATTAGTCCTAGTATATTTTGTTTTTTCATGCTATTTTAAGTGGGACTTTAAAAATGGGGTGCCTGGGGGCGCCAGGGTGGCTCTGTGGGTTAAGCCTCTACCTTCGGCTCAGGTCATGATCCCAGAGTCCTGGGATCGAGCCCTGCCTCGGGCTCTCTGCGCGGTGGCTAGCCTGTTTCCCCTTCTCTCTCTCTGCCTGCCTCTCTGCCTACTTGTGATCTCTGTCTGTCAAGTAAATAAAATCTTTAAATAAAAAAAAAATGGGTGCCTGAATGGCTCATTCAGTTAAGTATTAAACTCTTGATTTGGGCTCAGGTCAAAATCTCAGAGTCGTGAGATCAAATCCTGCATCAGGCTCTGTGCTAGGCGTGGTACCTGCTTAAGATTCTCTCTCTCCCTCTGCCCACCCCCAAAAATTATCTTCTCTTTATTTATTACCAATATAGAGAAGTAAATTGGATTTTTATTTTATTTTTGTAAATCGGGTTTTTAATATTGCTTTCATATCATGGCACTTTTCTAAATTTACATACTATTTCTAGTTGTTTCTTTGTTGATTTCTGAGGATGTTTTCAACAAATAGTCATGTCTTCCGTGAATAGAGAAAATTTTATGTCTTCCTTTCACTCTTTTTTCTGTTACAAGCTTTTATTTTTTAATGCCTTATTGTGCTGACTTGGACTTCTAGTATAGTGTTAATTAGAAGTGGTGGGGGTGCCTGGGTGGTTCAGTCAGTTAAGCTTCCGACTCTTGATTTCATCTCAAGTCATGATCTCAGGGTTGTGAGATGGAGCCCTGAGTTAGGCTCCTTGTTCAGAGGGGAGTCTGCTTGAGATTCTCTCTTTCCCTCTGCCCCTTCCCCCATTTGTGCTTGTGCATTTGCATGCTCTTCATCAAATAAATTAATTTTTTAAAAAAGAAGTGAAAATACACATCTTATCTTGTTACAGATCCTATTAGGAAAGCATTGGGTATTTCACCATAAATGAAAAATTAGATTTAGGATTTTTATACATTCTTAACTAGATTGAGGACATTCCTTTCTATTCCTCCTTTGCTGTGAGTTTCCTCATGAATATCCCATGCTTTTTCTTTTCTTTTCTTTTTTTTTTAAAGATTTTATTTATTTACTTGACAGACAGAGATCACAAGTAGGCAGAGAGGCAGGCAGAGAGAGAGAAAGGGAAGCAGACTCCCTGCCGAGCAGAGAGCCTGATGCGGGGCTTGATCCCAGGACCCTGGGATCATGACCTGAGCCGAAGGCAGAGGCTTTAACCCACTGAGCCACCCAGGTGCCCCCCCCCATGCTTTTTCTATATAAATAAGATCATATTCTTTTCCTTTGTTTTAATGTGGTAAATTACCTTGATCAGTTTTCAAATATAAAATTAACTTTGTATTCCTGAGATAAACCCCCTTTAGTTAAGAAATACCCTTTTTATATATATTGCATTTTATTTAATAATATTTTGTTAAAGATTAATTCTGTATCTGTTCATGAAGTATACTGGTTACTGATTGCTTGTAAATTATTTTTCCTCCTTTGTGGTATTATTGTTAATTGGCTTCAGTGTTCTATTATCCTCATAAAGTAAGTTAGGAATATTATTTCTTCCTTTTGTGTCTTGATAAAACTTACCATTTATCTAGGACTGACATTTTCTTTGTGGGAAGAAAATTTTAAATTATTAATTCAGTTTTTCAATAGAGTGACTTCATATTTTTCTCTCATCTTGTCTCAGTTTTAGTAAATTTATAATTTTTCAAGGAATCCACATTGTCAGATTTTACCTGTGTTTTTCACAATAGTCCTTTTTTTTCTTTTTAACTTCTAGTGAGCCTATAAGTGATGTTCCTGCTTTCATTTCTCATATTTAGCAATTTGTGTTTTCTCTTCCTTTTTAAAAAGATCAGTGTTGCTGATGGTTTACAATTCTATTAATTTTTCAGAAAACCAGCTTTGTTAATTATCTTGATTTTTTCTCTGTTTTCTATTCTTTTGGTTCCTATTATTATCTTCATTTCCTTTTTTCTTCTTAGGGTATAATTTGCTCATCATTTTAATAGCACTTCTGCTAAATTCAGCTGAAGCAAGAAGTTCTGTTACCTCCCCTGTTAAATTTCAAATTTCACATTTTAGTAATATATGGCATAGACTTATTAGATATTATCCTATCTTTGTTTTTGAGATTAATTGTGGAGGACATTCTTTCAAAAAATAGTATTTCTATCTTATCTGCTGGAAAGTTTCCTTGACAAAAATCTTGAAAAATAAGTTTTAAAATTGTAATTAGTATGAATACTAAAGTACAGGTACAAATCAATTTGACATCTGGATTGATAACACTAATATCAAATTATTCTTCCTGCCTAATATATTTATTCATTTAATCTAAATAACAGGGCTAGAGTACACTTTTCATAATACTGCCTTTTTAATGTTCTGTTCTGCTCTAGAAACCCATGATAGCTCTCTATTGCCTGCAAGATTACATCCAGTCTTCTCTGTCAGTCGTTGGCCAGGTTTTTCTTTTTGCCTTACTCAACTTTCTACAGTAGGAAGTCTTCATTTCGGTTGTAACTCCCATTGGATTAAATCCATTTTTGCTTTTGTTTCTCTTATCTTGTGAAAAAAACAGTTTGGAATAGTGGAAAGAACATAGTTTTTGGTTCTAGTTACCCTGGGGCTTAGATTTTCTGTCTTACTTCCTAGTTTTGTTACTGTGGACAGATTACTTAGACTCTAAAATGGTAATATTTCCATATGGAGTTGTTATGTGGATTGAATGAAATACACATACGCATACAGTGTAATAACGTGGATAGAATTTAGGAGATACTTAACAAATACTCTCTTTTCCGCATTTCAGCTAATCAGATTCTGCCCAATTGAAGTGCTTTTTTTCCCTCATGAACTCTATTTTTAGTTCATGCTTATTTAACTACGGTATTTTTTTTAACCTTTTATTCAGTACGGGGATGTAAGTGATCTAAAATAATTAATTTTTGTTGATAATATAGTGTTCTTTATACTATTCCTTCATTGTGTTACTTATTTACTTGGGAGTGTCAGTTTTATGTAAGTAAAGGGTAAACAAAGAAATCAAATTTGGGTTTTTTTTGTTTGTTTGTTTGTTTTTTAATTTGACAGAGAGAGATCGTAAGTAGGCAGAGAGGCAGGCAGAGAGTGAGAGGGAAGCAGGCTCCCTGCTGAGCAGAGAGCCCGACTTGGGACTCTATCCCAGGACCCTGAGATCATGACCTGAGCCGAAGGCAGTGGCTTAAACCACTGAGCCACCCAGGCGCCCCTCAAATTTGGTATTTTTATTCTGGCGCTGTCACTAGTTTACTAGCTTTCAGGAGGACACTTTCCCTCTTTGGATTATGTTTCCTCATCTTTAAAAGGAGATAATTGAACTAGAAATTTTATTAAGGTTCCTTCCAGTTATGAAATGCAGCAGTTCTGTATATTCTTGGAGTATCTGTTTTGTGCTAGATTCTGATGAGAAATTCTAATGAGAAATATTTTTAAAGACCAAGTGTGTCTTTAGCCTGACATGCGCTAGGGAATCGAGCTCTGTGTACGAATGACTACAATGCAGTGGGTATATAATAGAAGCCATGTAAGTGTTCTAAACAGAGTGCCATAAGGTACACAGTAATTCATCTCTTCTTTTCTGGTAGATTTTAAGCATTTCTGTGGTAAGATTTAAACCCTGTGTTGGACTTCTATTGCAGACCTTTTAATGAAAGTTGGGAAAAGGGATTTAATTTTATTTTCCTGTTATTCTTTGAATTTTTTCTTCTTCTTTCTTTGTTCTCCACAGAATGGTCCTAGTGCCAGATCATGTCATAAAATGTGCATTGACATTCAACGAAGGCAAATCTACACATTGGGGCGTTATTTGGATTCCTCCGTGAGGAATAGCAAATCTCTGAAAAGTGACTTCTATCGCTATGACATTGACACAAATACATGGATGTTACTCAGCGAGGACACAGCTGCTGATGGAGGGCCGAAATTGGTGTTTGATCATCAGGTTTGGTGCACAGATAAATATATGGTGGAAATTAATTAGTGCTCAGTTAACTCTTGTTCTTAGAGTCTATTTTACGTGTTATGCTGCATTGTCTATTGGTAATTTCCTTCAAATACCTAGTATAGACAATAAAAATACCTTATTTCAGTTGATATAAAGTTAGCTTTAATATTTTTTTTCTCGTATTTGGTGCATTGTAAAATACCAAGATCTTAGAACAACAAGCATTAATTTATAAAAGTTTATAGAGAGTAAATGGAGAGTACATATTAGGAAAAACTATTTTATGATAAATGGTCATAACTCAAAAGTAATAACTTACACTCTTAAAACTTTGAAACTTACACTCTTAAAACTTCTACATTCCTGGGAGAAATTTAAAGTTACTCTATAATGAGTTTGAGAATTTGAAATCTAGAGCTTCCAATTTGAGTGAAATATTTTTACTTTTGTATATAATTATAAATTCATTATATAAAGCAGATAGGAATGTAACATACACTAGGGGAAGTTAAGTTTGAACTGAACACCAAGAGAAATCACATAATGGTGCTATAGACAAGAAGACTACACATAGCAATTAATATGCCATTTTAATATTAATGCACATGTAGTTCTCATCATCCCCATAGATGTCATTATCATTGTTATGAGTCTTTGAAAGTTTAGTCCACATCAGCTTAGTATAGGTCAGTACACAAAATAGCAACTGCTGAATTCTGCAGGCAGTTTTACTTGGCTCAGCCCGTATCCAGAAATTTTTTTTGTAGTATGGGGGAGAAAAAGACTTTAAAAAAAAAATCTGTAACAGTGTATTGATGAACATAGCATTCATTATCTAGTACTTGAGAAATGGTAAGTGATACTAAGATAATTACAGAATCTAGCTTGGGCCTAGGAATTAAAACACTGGTCTTTTTTAAGATTTATTGTTTCTTTGGAGATTTTTGTTAATTCTTTGCTTTTAAACTATACTACTGACATTTATATTAACAAGTAGTTGTTATAGGAAAATGATAAGGAAAAGAGGATTGAGTTTTATGCCTATGAAGTGAGTGGTAGATGGAAAATCAAAGACATTAGTCTTCAGAGTATTCCTCAGATTGAATTAGAACTCCTTCTGGCTCTCCATAACTGAGCTTTGCTCTTCCCTGCTGACATCCTCATTGTTGTTCATAGGAAAATAATTTCAAAAAAATGTTAAGCTGATTCTGATCTTTTTAAAAAAAAAACCAGAACATCAGCAGATAACACTGTTAGGGAAGCCATTTATTTTCTTCCACCTGGTTACAAACTTCTTTTACAAAAGATGCTTATGTCTTTATTTTTACAGATCGAAGAAAGAATACCTTAGGGGTAGCTTGAGTATAGAACATTTATGGTCCTTGTCTGTGACCTTTGTTTGTCTTGACTTTGATCAAATACAATGTTCCTTGGAAGCTAGGTTCTGTTACATGATGCTTGATTTTCATCTGATTAGATGTAATAGAAAAACAGTGGGGGTGAAGAAACCAGGATATCAACAATTAATATAATCTTTATAAGCCCCCATTTTCTATTCTAGTTCATGTAAATAAAACTACTCCAAAAATTACTTAGGGTCATTCATGACACATTAAGACTTGACAGTTACCATTCAAATTTGAGAAGAATGTTGAGAAAGCTAGAGGCATGAAGATGTGTTTAGAAGTTACTTTGCCATTTAAAATTTTAACATACTAAAAAAATTAAAGACTTTTAGATTTATTAAGATAGTTCTAAAGTTTTCCATGTTGCTTTGTATGATTTTCTGTGACAAGGAGAACCAAACAAAAAGATTAAAGAAAAACACCCCTGTAAGTCACATATTCAGTAAAACCAGAAACCAGAGAAACCCACAATTCCCAATTCCTTTTAAGTTTACCCAGAAACAACTGAAATACCCAAGGCTAGTTTTGAAGCCCACACAGTGTAATAGGGCAGAACTCAAGGCATGATTGGAAGTCCCCTAAACCAGATGAAGATAGTTAGAGAAGATATGACTTCACAGAAGTACCATATTTTGAAGAAGCCATTTAATTGAGTAGCAACAGGAGACATCCTTGAGCAAGAGCATCACCCTTGTGTAGGAACCCTTGTGTAGGAACCCTTGTGTAGGAATTCTGTTATCTGGTCCAGGGAGATTAAACTCATTTAAATATGAAAAACTAGAAAGTGGTAAACACCAAATCTTTAGAGATGGACTCTAAAGAAAAACAGTAAAAAGAAAAAGAAAAGCAAACCTTTTCTTCATCCAGCAGCGGCTGAGAAATTATATTCCAGTATTCTAACATGAATTAAATGGCTTAATGAAGCTTGAAAGCATAAATTCAAGAATGCAGACGAGATGGCCAAGTAACAGGTATAGGTAGGTGAAACTGGACCTGATAAAATTCAGGAATGGAACTAAAGAAAAACACCACTTTCAGAAATGAAAGGTAATCTACAAGGAGTATAAAGAGTAGGTAAGGGTCATGTAGCATAGAAATAAGAAGAGCAGATAAAGAGAACAGAAATAAAGATGTAGAAAGGATTAGCCAGAAAATTAGAGCAAATACAGTCAGAAGAAAACCAATGTACACATAATTGGAGACATTAAAGAAGAAAACCAAAACAGTGGAGCAGAACAAATATTTATAAATAAAATTCAAGACTACTTATGTATCAGAAGGGCATGCTATTTTAAAAAGGGGGCGCATGCTATATTAAGGGAAAATCGACCAAGCGGGGACATATAATAGTAATTAATACTCAACTTCAAAGATAAAGATGCATTTTTGGGCAACTAGGCAAAATTATCAAGTCACCTATAAGAGAAATAAAATGAGCCTGGTTTCAGATTCCTTTACAGCTACATTCAATTCATTCATTCTAATGCTAAGAGAGAATAGAGCAACATCTAGAAGGTATTCAAGACAAGACAGTGTGAGCCAAGAGTTTTATATCTACCTGAATTATCCTTCAAGTAGAAACACTTTTTGAGGAAATTACTAGAAAATAGAATACAAGTTACCCAAGAAGTGACTGGAGAAACTTCAGTCAAAGATTTGGAGATTTCAGCTCATTGACGTTCTCCCTGTCTTCTTACCCCATAGACTATGAAATGCAAAAGAATACATTAATAGTAATGTTGAAAACAAGAAATAATGTCCTTGGGGAGAATTCCTGTAAGGTAGACAGCAAATAGGTTCAGATCCAAACAGAAGAAACAAGAGTCCTTAAGATTGCAGCAACTAGAGTCAAAGTTTATTTTAAAAAATGGGGCCCAGGGTGGCTCAGTTGTTAAGCGTCTGCCTTTGGCTTAGGTCGTGTTCTGGGTTCCAGCCCCATATTGGGCTCCCTACTCAGCAGAGAGCCTGCTGCTTCCCTTTCCAGCTCACCCTGCTCATGTTCCCTCTCTCACTCGCTCTGTCATAAATAAATAAAATCTTTTTAAAATTTTTTAAAAAATAGAGTCTCAACATTTATGTAGCTGGGGCAGACAGGTGATCAGTTGGTGACTGGACATCTGGGCATTCTCCAGTTTGACTGAGCAGCACTTGGCTGAGATAATTGTTCACAGGTCAGGTGTTGAGTGTGGGCACTGGAGCTGGATGGATAGGGCAGTGCTCCCAAGGGGCACTGGAGAGCAGCTGTGGAGCCCTTGGCAGCATCATATCTCATCTCTCCCTTCCAGCCCCTTGAAGCAGGCTGCTGTATGTGAAGAGGCAGGTGAACAGGAATTCGCAGAGACAAAGAGGATTCGAACAATAGCACCCCCCCCCAATCAAATATTTGAAAATAATGAATACCATGAGACAAGGGTAGTGGACTCAACAGATTAAGAATTAACAAAGAAAAACAGCTAGTTATATAGACTGAAGATGTTTAAGTGGTATTTTTAGAGCAATTCAGGAGGCTGTTTCATTCATGAAAAAGAAATATCTAGAAAAATTATAAGTTAAACTAAACTAAAAGTTTCAGTCAATTGATTAAAAAGCTCTCATCTCTAGATGTTACTAAATTAGTGAGCTGAAATTATGAGAGAAAAGTTAAGGAACAGAGAAAAGATCCTGAATTTCTAATATCCATCTAATAGGAATTATAGAAAAAGAGAATGGATGCAAACTGAGAACAACATGCCTTAAGGTTAAAAAGGAAAAAGGGTCCCAGAACTGAAGACAGTTTTTAGAATTAAAGGAACGCCAGGGGCAGATTAGGATGAATGTTAAAGAATATCCTTACCTAGTTACTTTCTTTTTTTTTTTTTTTTAATTTCTTATTTAAATTCAGTTAAACAACTTAGAGTACATCATTAGTTTCAGATGTAGTGTTCAGTAGTTTATCAGTTGCCTGTAACACCCAGTGCTCAACACATCACATACCCTACTTAATGCCCGTCACCCAATTACCTCATCCCCCATCCCACCTCCCCTCCAGCAACCCTCAGTTTGTTTCCTATAAGTAAAGAGTCTCTCATGGTTTTTCTCCCTCTCTGATGACTTCCCCTCCAGTTTTCCCTCCCTTAACCTATGATCCTCTGAGCTGTTTCTAGATACTTTCTTAATGAAATTTTAGAACCATGGATTAAGAAAAAATCCTGAAAGCCACAGAGCGGAATCTGGTTACAGTAAGTAAGCAAGGGCCAGATTAATATGAAGCATTTTTTTGGAGGTTGATGTGTTGAGCAACACTAGTCAGAAAGCTTCAGAGTTTGTGAGGAGAAAAATTGTTTTGAACCCAGCCTAATCCTAAACAATCTGCATTCATGTGACAGAGCAAAATAAAGACTTTTGGATTTTAAAACATTGGGGTGGGGAATAAGTGGCTATTCACTATTTGTTTGATTTTAGGAACTAAATATCTAACACAATAGAGTAGATGAGTGAGTGGTCTTCAAGATATGACTTAAATGATCTCTTGAAGCCTTCAAGAGAAAAGATGTTAATATTATCATATAGACTTTAATAAGTTACTAGCTTTTCAGAAATTTTTTTCAGAGATTAAAAATGAAAAGGAAATCCTAAACTGCTGAACAACATAAAGTTTCCGAGAGTGAGTAACACTTCTTGTTTGACAATTGACCCTCATTGAAACTGCTTATCTTATCCAGGGAAGAACCAAGATCAAGGAATAAAATTAATTATATCTGTTTTTTGTCCTATTTGTTCTAAGATATGGGAAAGAATACATGAAGGTACTATAGTTTCTCACTCTTTTTTTGTGTTGGTTTGGTCTGGTATGCTGGAAAAAGCTACCAAGATAAAAATGTTTATGCTTCACCACTAATAACAAATGAGAACAGCCACATCAAAATTAACGTTAAATATCCTCAGAAAGAAATAGAAACTCCTTTTGAAGTAGAACCATAGGACATGGATATTAGTCAAAATTAGTATGAATCTGTAAATTTGTAAATATTTAAATGGGCTTGCATAATGTGGATCCCTCCAGATTTTCAGCATGATCCTGAGGTGTTTGGAGAGATCTGGGCCTTTGATCTTAAGGACAGGGTAGAGTGACTCAGGTTCAGTGAAACCTCAGACGGTGATGTAGTAGATGAATGGGGTCATACTGAGTCGTCTTCAGCAACTTATGGATCGCTTTTAATGATATGATCATTTAAGGTTAAAGAGTGGGAATACTTTCAACCATATTCACCAGGATTTCACTCTTGAGGAATAGTAGATTTTCATCTTAATTTATGGAAGGTTGTCAGAAACCTGGGAAATGGGAAGTGACTGGATCTTTTAGTGGTTGGGGAAAATTAGGAGATGCTAGAATCTTTTCAGTATTAATTAAAAAACCAAAATTTACAATTATGAAAATAGCTTTTTCCTGAAAACAGTACGAAAATAGATAAATAGCACAATTTGATGGGAGGAGAAAATTGAACATATAATGGCTAGTATTTGTGCTTTAACCAAAAAATAAATGTTTTGTATATGCAGTTTATTCTTTAAATATCAATGCCACTTGTGTTCAACATCTAATTCTCAGCTAGGACTTACATATTCTTTGAAATAGAATTTGATTTTTACTGTCTGGTGACAGATGGTTTTTTTTATCAGAGATATTTTTATGAAAAGCCATGATCTCCCTGACTGAAAAGAATGAAAGAATCAAGTTTGGCTTTTGAACATAAATTGTATAACATACCTCAAAGAAAATTAAATTTATAGTATTATGTTAAAGAAGGCAGATTCATTACTAGAGAAGTCAATCTGGAGACTGCTGCAAACATTTCTTTGTTTTACTGTATTGTAACAACATAATTGGAAGAGCTTTGCGAAATAAATGCAGAAAGATAAATTTAGTTATATCACTCTTACTGCCATAGCTGCCCTCTGATTAAAGGGTAGCACAATTAATAGGATAGATGCTTGCCTAGAATAGAAAGAAGGGAGTTTTTCTAAGAAGGATGAGAAGGAGGAGGTAAATCATACTCTCTTTACCCGTAGAGTATGATTAGCATTCACTCTTTGGTATAAATCAGCACCTCATATATTATTGATTGATTTGGTAAAAATAAAGTTTCAAGAAAACATAAAGGTCTTTAACCCAATGTATTTTGCTCTTTCTGGGAAAAATGAAAACCCAAAAAGCTATATAGAAGTGCATTCTGAATCTTTGCCAAGTGGTGAGCATATTGTAGTAAGTGCACATGATAAACGGGTGGTATTTAGTGCTATTAAGACAAAGTTTAGTTTCTCAAGAATCTAAAACTGCACACATTGGTTTCATTTTAGCCCACATGACAGGAACAATCTGTAACTATTCAATCTGTTGCCTTGTTCTGATAGATGTGTATGGACTCAGAAAAACATATGATCTACACCTTTGGTGGTAGAATTTTGACATGTAATGGCAGCGTAGACGACAGCAGAGCCAGTGAACCACAGTTCAGTGGGTTGTTTGCTTTCAACTGTCAATGTCAAACTTGGAAACTTCTTCGAGAGGACTCCTGTAATGCTGGGCCTGAGGACATCCAGTCTCGGATAGGACACTGCATGCTATTCCACTCAGTAAGAATATTCTATACATTGTATTGTTATTTTGTCATGTATATTCTCAATAGGAAAAGAATTAGTAAAATCCAGATCTTCAGAGAGCAATCAAAAATTTTCAAAAAATAAATGATTAGTGTTAGCAACAATAGACAAAAGTAAATCTTCCTTAGCAGTGAACTGGTTGCTACGTATGAGACTCTTTCATTAACATAGTAATTCCTAAATAGTTATTACTCGAATACTAATCTAGACACTTTTATGACTAACTACTGCTAATCTACTGCAGATACCGTAGCTGTTTCTCTCTCTTATACCTTTCTACTTACTGGTTTCTCTTAGCAACTACAAGATCAATTATTTTATTTTACTTTCCTCTCTGCCACTCTCCATTAAGTATGAAGAATTAAGAATTGACTTTATAGAATTAGAATTTAAAATCATCAGCAAAAACAATATGGAGACTTTTTTTTTTTTTTTTTTTTTTTTTGACAGAGAGAAATCACAACTAAACAGAGAGGCAGGCAGAGAGAGAGGAGGAAGCAGGCTCCCTGCCGAGCAGAGAGCCTGATGCGGGGCTCGATCCCAGGACCCTGGGATCATGACCCGAGCTGAAAGCAGAGGCTTTAACCCACTGAGCCACTCAGGCGCCCTGGAGACATTTTTTTAACCTCTTCAGATGTTATAGTGAAAAGTTGGGCTTCTTTCTGTTAACATAACCTTAAAAACATATTGTGGACTATTTTAAACATCTATCAAAATAGAAGAAATGTAATAAATTCTTGTGTACTTTATCTATTTCAACAGTTTTCAGTATACCACTGTTCACTTTGCATATATCTGTTCCACTTAAATTTCATTTCTTCAATGTTTTTCCAATTTTCAAGTTTATTCTGAAATTTTATTTTGCTGGGCAAATCCCAACGTGTCATTACACCTGTAAATACTATGGTATATCACTGGGGCGCCTGGGAGGCTCAGTGGGCTAAAGCCTCTGCCTTTGGCTCAGGTCATGATCCCAGGGTCCTGGGGTTGAGCCCCATGTCGGGCTCTCTGCTCAGCAGGAGGCCTGCTTCCTCCTCTCTCTCTGCCTGCCTCTCTGCCTGCTTGTGATCTCTGTCTGTCAAATAAATAAATAAATCTTTTTAAAAAAATACTATGGTATATCACTAACAGATAAGGATTTTTTAATAAACAATAATGATACCACTGTAATATCCACCCAGAGCATCAACAGTATAGTTGGTTTATTCGAGTCAGTCTCTAAAACGGGTCTGTGTATTATATTTGGTTGTTATGTCTCTTAAATTTCTTTTAAGTGTGACAGTACTCCCTGCTCCTATTTTTTACACCCTCATATTCCATTTATTTACTTGTTAAAGAGACTGAATCATATGTAGTCTCAAATTTCCCATATTCTTGATTTGGCTAATTTTATCCTTGTGGCATTGTGATCGTTTAGTCTCCATATTTCCTGTAAGCTGGTAGTTAGATCCAGAGGCTTGATTTTAGATTTTCTCTCTTTTTTTGGAAGGGTGGGAAATACAAAAAGAGGAGTGCAAGAATACTTCATCAAAGGTGATCGACTGCAAAATATCAAGAGACATTTAATGTGTAGTTATCATACTTTTGGTGATTTTGAAAATTATTCGATGGGTTTGGGTGTTATCAGCCTGATTGATCAGTAGTAAAGGTTTTTGTCCACATTTTACCAAATGGCTTTTGCAGTCATTGATAATCATTGTGTAGGGTTTGTAAAACAGTGATTTTTCTAATTATGTTATCTATTCTGTATTTATTAACTGATTCTGTTATTAAAAGCATATCCTCATTAACTATTTGGCTACCCTGATATGCATACCACGCAGGATAGGTAATATAAATGTTTGGGTTTTTCTGTATTACTTTTCATATTAATGAGTTGAAGCTCCAAAATTAACCAGTATATTTTTTAAGCATTATTACGAACTTGTAGACTTTTATATATATTTGATGTTTTTAATCCAGTGCGTCATTATTCTTTTTGATGCCCCAATTTTTCTTTGTCGAGTAGATGTGCCCCTTCTCAGTATATTCATACATATAGCTATGTACACACATATGTATATTATATAAATACATGTATCTTTTTAGTAAGAAAAATTAAATCATTAGTTCATACTGACATCCAATTCAAATTAAGAATTATTGAGTTTTTAAATATAATATCCGTTTGATTTTGTATTTATGTATCTTTTAAGGTTAAAATCCTACTTCCTAATGACAGTATTATATTACTCCTTATGTCTTTCTATAATACTTACAGAATCACAGAGCTAAGAAAAATTACTGAATGTTTCAGGTTGCTTTCATACTATTTTTCTGTTTAGGATATAGCTAGGGATGGGTGGTCAAAAAATATTAATTAAATCACTAGAAATACTGTTTTGTGAGCATGTCTCTTTGTGGTCATATCTTTATAGATATGTTTATTACAGATAGGTTTATTTCATTGTTTTTTGAATTTCAGGGATTGCTTTTTTTCTTTTGCGTTAATTAAATAAAAGCAATATGCATAGTTCCAAAGGCAAAACCGAAAGTTAGTGTACTTTTGGAGAGATCTGGTTTCTATCTATCTTCCTTGCTCTGTCTCTTCCCATAAAGGTCTTTAATAAGCTTCTTTCAGAAAGAAACAAACATACACACATTTCCTTTTTTTCCTTTCTTACGCGAAGGCAGTGCCGTGAATTCATTATTCTATATCTTGCTTTTTTACTTTGATAAGGTATCCTAGAGATCACCTCTTACTTAGTACATAGAGTGTCATCATTCCTCTTTATACCAGCATAGTACTCCATTGCATGGGATCTGTCATAAAATTGCTTTTATAGAGGTTGAAATTTTAGAAGGATCATTTTGAATTCTTCATGGAAGTGATTACTTTCTCCCTTCTTTACCCTTTCTCCTTATTTTTCAGAAAAATCGTTGCCTATATGTATTTGGTGGCCAGCGATCGAAGACCTATTTGAATGATTTCTTTAGTTATGATGTGGACTCTGATCATGTAGACATAATATCAGATGGCACCAAGAAAGACTCTGGAATGGGTAAAGACATTTAGTGATTCTTCTCTCCTGTCTTAACTACTTTAAGTAGAAGAGTATATATAGTCCATTTTCTTTCCTTTCTAACCATTCTTCACCCTTTTCCCATGTCTTTAATTGAAGTAATTCTGAGTAAGAGGAAGAAAAATCTACCAACTGTATTATCCAGTTTTATATGTTTAAAACATACAAGTTATTACATTATTTGAACAGAAAGGCTATATGTAAATTTCCTAAGGCATTATTTATGTGTGTGCTTGCTTGGTGGGGGGCTTTGCAAGAATTAATATCTTAAAAACTGTCTTATTCTATGTTTGCTGTTCCTTTCCACCTTATGCTTTCATTGTAGTGACTTATGTATTAGGCACTAACATGGTAGAGTATGTCTTTGTTCTAAGAGAGGACTTGACGTAACTGGTAACGACTTTTAAGTTTGCAAGCTCAGCATCCAAGTTATTTTTCTCGTAATAGGGTGACTGGTTTGCCCGAGTTGGTCTCAGTGTTATGTGTATTGCCCTGGCATAGTTATTAGTAGTACCCCTGATTCACTCTCAAGTATCTTATTTTAGGTAATAATTTACATAGTTACCCTGCATAGTAGTCACTTTGCCTGTGATTATTATACATAGCTGAATGGTATTTGTTTAAGATACAGTGGTTTAAAATGCCTAATTTGAGAAATTAGATCAGTTTGCTTTTTCTTTTAGCAACTATAAAAACAGATCTTTTTATTAAAATAGTTCATATTAGAAAAAAAAAACTTCAAAAAACATTTTAACAGAAGATAGTTAATTAGAAAGTAATTAAAAAGTGCACATGAAGGGATCCTCAGGACACTTCTCCCATACTTCCTACTAGGCAGAGGTTAGAGCTTTATTTTCTGGGGGAAATGAGTACGGAGGTGTTTTTCCTACCGTGCTTAAACTACTTCCCAGAATTTAAAAAAAAAAAAGTGGCAAAGAGTGATAGTAACAAAGACTCAGTACAGCAATTCTCCCCGGATAAGCTTTAATGACTATCATTTGAAGATTTTTAAAAATGAGTTATTATTATATAGTAATTCACAAAATTGATCAATATAATGCTTTGTTCATAGTCATGGCTAGCTTTAGCACCAGTGAAGTGTGATAATTTGATTATCAAAGTAATAATATGCTCATTGTAAAGCATTTAGAAAATATAGAAAGATGTAAAAAAGAAATTATCAAACCATCCAGATGTATCTATTATCATTTTGATGTATTTCCTTCTAGTTTTTAAAAATTTATTTATTGTAGGGGCACCTGGGTGGCTCAATGGGTTGAATATCTGACTCTTGATTTCAACTCAAATCGTGATTCTCAGGGTCATGGGATCAAGCCCCACATCAGGCTCCACACTGGCCATGGAGCCTCCTTGGGATTCTCTCTCTCCCTCTGCCCCTCCCCCATGATTCTCTCAAAAAATTTTTTTATTGTATAAAATTTAACACAATTTTATCTTCTGTTTTTAAATACACATTAAATTGTGGTAATTTTTTTCATCATTATAGTTTTACTACCATGGAGTACAGGTATTAAAAGTGACAGGTGTAGATTCATTTCCTATTACTGCTATAGTCAACTCTTAGAAAATCAGAATCAGGGCGCCTGGGTGGCTCAGTGGGTTAAGCCGCTGCCTTCGGCTCAGGTCATGATCTCAGGGTCCTGGGATCGAGTCCCACATCGGGCTCTCTGCTCGGCAGGGAGCCTGCTTCCCTCTCTCTCTCTCTCTCTCTCTCTCTCTCTGCCTGCCTCTCTGCCTACTTGTGATCTCTCTCGCTGTCAAATAAATAAATAAATAAAATCTTTAAAAAAAAAATCAGAATCACTAATTTTGCTATGTGTTCTTTAATTTTTAATTGATTTATGGTGAATTATTCCATGCAAACAAGTTCATTCATTAACTTGATAATACTTGTCAGACATCTGCTAGCACCTAAGCTTGACCCTCTCCCTTCCTCTCTCCCAACATATTTCAGTACCATCTATGTGCCATGTATGTTTGAAGTGCTTGAGAGATAGCTGTAGGCCGGGGGTAAAATCCATCCTCTCAGAGGACTCACATGCTGGTGGGGAGACTTGCAGTGGCCATTAAGTACTGTGAAGAAAAAACATTGGCTGCCGTGAGAATAAGTCACACGGGAGGTCCCTTATAGATAGAGCAGGTTGGAAAGCCATCTCTGCAGGGATGATCATCTTCAAGATTTCAGATGAGAAGTAGAGAACTAAGAAGAACCATGTTAAGTGAGAGAAGAGCAAGTATAAAACTCCCAAAGCAGGAAAGAACATAGTGTGTTCCAGAAAGAGTTGAGAGTGGGGAAGTTGGTATAAAATGAGGGTAGAAAAATGGTTAAAACTCTTGATTGTTCAGTGCCTTGTACAAATGCAAGAAGTTTGGATTTTTTTTCCCTAAATAAAATTGTAGTTATTAAAAGGTGTAATGCCAGAGACTTGATCTGATTAATTGAAATTTTGAAAATTTCACTCTTTTACCTAGATACACCTTTTCCAAGTGCTTGATTTTGACAGTATGCCTACAAGTTACAGTGTCCAGAGGCTGTATGGTGCTTTAATTGAGGTTTTTTATGGCAGAGTTGAACATCTGGTTAGACTGCATGCTTGGAACGTTTTCCTGCCTAAAACTGTTGTGGTTTTACTTGGAATTGTGGAACCTCAGTGGTTCTGTTGGCACAGGAAAGTGAAACGAAAATCACTTTCATTTTTACCCTCCATCTCCCTCCATCCTTTCTTCCCTTCTTCTTCCTCCTTCTTGCCCTCCCTCTCCTCCTTTCCCTCTTTCTCTCTTCCTTCCTATTCATCCCTTCTTTTCTACTCCCCACCCATGTGCCATTGTCTCTCTCTGTCTGTCTCCACTGGGCCCCAGAGGTTTCTGATACTCTTGTGGATACAGTTGAGAACCACTCTTTCAGCTCCAGAGCCTATCTCAGTCCTTAGTCAAGTAACCTTGATCAAGTTAACTTATTTCTCAGTCTTAGCTTGTGTGTCTCTTAAGTGACCAAAATTATATCGTGTCCCTGCTTGTGGCTATTCTAAGAGTAGAGATGGATTAACCCTCTGGTTTTGGCTAGTGTTACTTAGTTTTCCCACGAGTATGCTAACGCTATCTGCAAGTTCACTGATCTAGTTAGTAATTAAGTAATGCCAGTTTTACCTCCATCTTCTGTTTCCATCACAAGTTCACTAGTTTGAGCTATCAGCACCTATTTGGCCTTTGTTCCTAATCTTCTTCCTCTTCTTTGTTTGTTTATTTGTTGAGAGACAGTGAGTAAGTGCTAGTGACCAGGAGGGGAAGAAGAAAAGAGAGAGGATCTCAAGCAGGCTCCATGCTCAGTGCAGAGCCTGACATTGAGCCTGACCTCATGACTCTTGAGATCATGACCTGAGCTGAAATCAAGAGTCAGATGCTTACTGACTAAACTAGCCAGGCATCCCTATTTGTTTTTAAAAGATTTTCTTTTTTTTTTTTTTTAAGTGGTCTCTACATCCAGATTGGGACTTAAACTCACAACCCTGAGATCAAGAGCCACGAGGTCCACTCACTGAGCCAGTTGGGTGCTCTCAAAACATATCTTATTTACTCTGAAAAATGACTGAAAAAAAAATTCTCATTTTTTTTTCCCAAGGGCTTTGCAAGTTCTTATGTTTACAGTAGTCATTTTGTGCTGAGAATACAGTTGGTAAATATTTACTTGATTATGCTGCTGCTTCTTGGGTATGCCACCTCTCCCCCCATCTCATTCTCTGTACTGCAAACAGAATAGAGCAGTTTTGTGTTACCAGTGAAGTGCAAAAATGTGTGCTTGGATATTTATTCAACAGATACTTTTTGGTCACCTACTGTGTTCCAGATAATAAGCTAAGTGCTAGAGATACAGTTGTGAATAAGGACTCTGTCTTCTAGAGCTTTCAGTTGTGCAAGGGGAAAACAAAGAAGTAGATTAACAACCTTACTTTTGGATTAGTGCTAATAAGATAAAGTAATTTTAAAAATATAAATTCTGGGGGCACCTGGGTGGCTCAGTGGGTTAAGCCTCTGCCTTCAGCTCAGGTCATGATCTCGGGGTCCTGGGATCAAGCCCCACATCAGGCTCTCTCCTCAGCAGGGAGCCTGCTTCCCCTTCTCTCTCTGCCTGCTTCTCTGCCTACTAGTGCTCTCTCTCTGTGTCAAATAAATTAATAACATCTTAAAAAAAATATATGTATATATATAAACTCTGGGCACCTGGGTGGCACAGTCAGTTAAGCCTCTGACTCTTGGTTTCTGCTCAGGTCATGATCTTACTGTTGTGGGATCAAGCCCCATGTCTGGCTCTGCACTCAGTGCAGAGTCTGCTTAATTTATTTTCTCTCTCCCTCTTTCTCTCTGCTCCCCTACTCACAGCTTTCCTCTCTCTCTCTTTCTCTCGAGTAAATAAATATTTTTTAAAATAATAAAATAGGTTCAGTGGATTAAGCTGCTGCCTTTGGCTCAAGTCATGATCTCAGGGTTCAGGGATCAAGCCCCACATCGGGCTCTCTGCTCAGCAGGGAGCCTGTCCCCCCCCCCCCCCCGCTTCCTGCCTCTCTGCCTACTTGTGATCTCTGTCTGTCAAATAAATAAATAAAATATTTAAAAATAAAATAAATAATAAATAAAATATAAAATGTAAACATGATAGGCCTTCTTCCTTGATTAGAATTTTTTTGTTGTGTCCCTTTGCCCTGTAGATTAAATCTAAACTCCCCCTGACTCCTAGATTCCTTTATGGTATGCCCCACCTTAATGAGCTTTCCAGCCCCATTTTTAGTATCCAACCTCACCTTGCCACCAGTTCTTTGTTTCATGACCACTGAAGATAAATTCTTTGTAGATACACTTTTTCTTGCCTTTGGGTTTTTGTCCATGCTGTTCTCCCTACCTGATTCATTCTTCTGTCCAACCTCAAAGTATAACTAACTTTTGCACGTCTTTTAGATCTAGTTTACAGGTCATTGTCTCCTGAAATTCTCTAACTCCTCAGGCCCAGATTGTAATTAAAGCATATGGTTCTAATCTTCATTGGTAACACAATTCTAGATATTCATCTAGTATAATCTTGACTCTCCTTTTCAAAATCTTTGAAAAGCTTAACTGAAATACAGGATTTCTTTTTTTTTTTTTTTAAGATTTTATTTATTTATGTATTTGACAGAGATTACAAGTAGGCAGAGAGGCAGGCAGAGAGAGAGGAGGAAGCAGGCTCCCTGCTGAGCAGAGAGCCCGATGCAGGGCTCGATCCCAGGACCCCAGGATCATGACCTGAGCCAAAGGCAGAAGCTTAACCCACTGAGCCACCCAGGTGCCCCCTGGAAATACAGGATTTCTGAAAGAACACTCAGTCTTTTCAGTACTCTAGATCTCCTAAAAAATCTTTCACTGAATTAAGTTAGACCAAATCGAAAACCTCATGTCAGAACTGTGGTATATTCAATTGTCCTCCCATGGGATTACTTTCACCTGATTTTTAAAAGTCCATTTAATTTTATTTTATCTTACTAGGTTATTATTTATAAGCCATGAAAAGCCCTTCTAAGGACAAGGGAAAGTACTATTTAAATTCCCACATTATTAAATATTAGAAAATACCAATTTGGGGGACACCTGGATGGCTCAATATGTTGGGCTGTGACCCTTGATCTCAGCTCGGGTCATGGTCTCAGGGTTGTGGGCTTAAGCTCCATATCAGGCTCCATGCTCAGCGTCCCTTTCCTTCTGCTCTTCCTCCTCACACGTGCATGCTCTCTTTCTCTCTCTCTTTGAAATGAATAAAATCTTATAAAGAAAAAAAAAGGAAAATAGCAATTTTATTCATTACATGGATGCTCTGTAGCTTATTTAAACATTCTGTTTATTAACTGTTCTTCAGAAGCTTTTTTACTACAGTTAATTACTGTAATTTGAGATGGACTTAACATATAATTACTATGTTTATCTGTGATTCAGTAATGTGGGTTATTTGATTAAAACTGCATTTATGATGGGAGTTTCAAACGCATTGTTTGAAATCATAGAAGAAATTTGAATTATTAAGATCATCAATTAGAAATGGCGTATCTGGGGCGCCTGGGTGGCTCAGTGGGTTGAGTGCCTTCGGCTGAGGTCATAATCCTCGGGTCCTGGAATCGAGCCCCGAGCGGACTCCCTGCTCATTCTCTCTCTCTCTCTCTCTCAAATAAATAAAATCTTTAAAAAAAAAAAAAGAAAGAAAGAAATGGCATATCTAATTATAAAATTGCTGCTGCTTTTTATAATTTTTTATTGTGTTAGATACTATAACATCTTAAATGGCTGCTCTTTATAATTATTTAAATGTATTATCTTAGATTTAACATCTCAAGATTTGAAGAAACTTCAACTCTTACTTTTTAACTAGAGTGTAACAATGTTATGCTCCCCTCAGAAAGAAATTACAATTTAAATCAGTGGATTGGCAGCTGCTTAGAAAGAAGGGATTTATTAGTATTGTGTCTAACACATACATAATTACATCAAAATTCAGCACATCTAAAATTTGGGTTTATTTCTGAATAACTTTTGGCAAGCACAGGGGGTTTAGCAGACTCCCCATATGTAAGCTCTGTATTTAACACTAATTGAAAATTATGTTTAGAAGATAGTCTGTCACACCACCAGAGCTTTATAGTTTGCTATAGAAACTCAGTTTATTGTAATAGGATTACTTTCTCATATGTGTATTATTCAAGGTAGCAAACATGTAGAGTCTTCACCATTTGGCAGATGCTAAGTCAAACATTGGTGATACAGAGCTCTTACAGCCTAGTTCCTGTTCTATAGTAGTAATGTGTTTACTTGTTTTGTTCCTTAACATCTGTTGACTGTATTTTCCCACATCTGTCACTGTTTATTCCATTCTGTTCTAACCATAGTGGCAGATTGGTATAATTGAAAGAATAGTGAATTGAGAATCAGAAGACTTGGTCTCTCTTCATCTGGATCTGCCACTCATCCCTCTGCAACTTTGACAAAATTGTATACATAACTTTTGTGAGCCTGATTATTCATCCGAAAATGAGGTTGGACCAGTTGATCTTAAGGCCTCATGTAGCTCCAGAATTTTGACAGTTAAATTTCATTCCCTTCTGCTATCAGGCTGTGAAAGTAACATGAGGGCTATGTTAGTAATGTCTGCAAGTTTTAATTTATCTATAAACATTTTCATGAAAACCTTAAAAGCAAAGTCTTAAAGATTTTTACTTCAACTAACAGAATTGGTCAAACATTGACATTATTGACATTGTTTTTTAATAAATAAGTGTGTGTGTTTGTATGTATGTAATTATATAGAATAAGTCCTTGTGAATTGGACCCTTTTGGACTTCTGACAATTAACTAAATCAGGCCAATTCAGCAGTATAGAGAAGATGTTGAAGCTAATGATTTGCTGTCATTAACGTAAATTAGTTACTAAGCTAGGAAATGGTAGTGTTTATTTTTCGTGTAACTGGGCTTCATTGCTTTCCAGTTAGCATCTTTTATATCTGTTGTGCCATTATTCTGATAAAATCGTATTCTGTACTTTTTTCCCTCTCATCATTATTGTTAATGCTAATTTTACATAATTTTTCCCCTTCTACTCTCACAGGGTGTTTTTGCTTAGTTACAAGCTTGTATAAGTGTTGTGTATTTTTAATATAAAATTTAGGTCATTTGATAGTAAATATGAATTACCAGCAAAAACAAACATGCAACAACAGTAAGACAGTTTTGAAAATGAAAAGTAATGTAGTATTAATACTACCAGATATTTGTAAAGGTACGGTTTTGTACAGATTAATGGAATGGAACAGAACAGATAGTATAAAAGGATGTAATGCTTAGAGCTGGTACTGGCAACTTTCAAAAAGAAAGGAAGGTCAAGAGAATTGTAGGGATGTTTACCTAGCACCATGATTTGATTAAATTGCTGAAACAATCCTGGAGCTGCCCACTTGCAAAATTTTGATATATGAGCTCATTAATCAACTGTTATTCAGGTTTTCTGTTACTTGAAGCTGAAAATACCCTAACAAATAGAGAAATTTTAGAAAGTTGTTTTTATTAAACTTGTATTTCTGTGACAGTTCTGAAATTGTATTTTTTTTCCTGTGTCTTAACTAAAGTAACTAATAATATGTGCATTGGATTATGAAGCAAAAATAGAGTTGAGATTAGTGCATGAATTAATGCAATGATGTATCTTCCTCAGGAATTGAAATAACTTCAAAAATATATCTGTTGTCTTTTTAGCCTCCCTGTAGGCTTTCCTTATGTTACAGATTCTGGTAATCTTCCCCTATTGGGTCAACCAAAGAAGAGGAAAAGAAAAATGTGATTTAGATTGTTAGATAAAATCATTTTTTAGCTGCCCTATTTCAGGTTTTTAAAATGTTAAAGTGGGGCGCCTGGGTGGCTCAGTGGGTTAAGCCTCTGCCTTCAGCTCAGGTCATGATCTCTGGGTCCTGGGATCGAGCCCCGCATTGGGCTCTCACCTTGCTGGGGAGCCTGCTTTCTCCTCTCTGTCTCTGCCTGCCTCTGTGCCTACTTGTGATCTCTCTGTCAAATAAATAAAGTCTTTTAAAAAAAATAAAAATTTGGGCACCTGGGTGGCTCAGTGGGTTAAGCCTCTGCCTTCAGCTCAGGTCATGATCCCGGGGTCCTGGGATCAAGTTCCGCCATCATGCTCTCTACTCAGCAGGGGCCTGCTTCCTCCTCTCTCTGTCTCTCTGCCTACTTGTGATCTCTCTCTGTCAAATAAATAAAATAAAATATTTTTAAAAATTTTTTAAATAATATAAAAATTTTTTAAAATTTTAAAAATAAAAATGTTAAAGAAAAAATAAGAGAGTTGAAGAATGATCATTGTAATTTCCTGGAAATACTAAAAACAAGTTGGGTGTAATAGTTGTTGTGTTGTTCTTCTGTTTCCTCAGACAAGTGTTCTTTCAAAATGTATTCATGATTAACAAATGATCTTGTTTACTGACCTGTTTAATTTTTCTTTGTGAGTCAGTTTATAAAGACTAGTAAAGATTTATGCCATTCAGTTGAGCTTTTTGCCAGTTGAATCTAAAAGCTTTTAAAATATTATATGTTACAACTCTCCTATTCTTTTCCCCTCACCTCGCAACTACCCATTAGAAACCATTAAATTTGTAAAAATAGCCTTTTTTTCTTCTTGGGAAGAAAATTAATACAGAAGACTACTAATAATTATAACATACTAGAATGAAAACTTCTTCCTTGGTTTTGACCTTTAGAACTTTTTAGTTTTTGATAATGCCATTTTTGTTCAGCCAGTTTTTATTTCAATAAAATTACTGTAGAAGTAATGCAGTGTGCATAATTCATAAAGCAGAATTCAAACAATATAGAATGAAAATTATTTCTGCCAGAGTTGCAAACTTAGTTCCCTTCCTAAGGGAACTTATTTATAAAGAAAAATTTTGAGTCTTCCGAGACCCAAACCCCAGAAATAAGCCCTAGAAAAATAAAATGAGAGGCAGCTGGCTTCCAGAAACTCTTTTAAATGAGATAGAATATGGTCTGTCCCCTGAATTAACCTTGAGTTAATTCTTGTTCCTTCACTATAGAAACTAGCTTGTACAACTAGTGCAGAATCCAAAGAACAACATGATGGCAGTGCATAAACCCTACTTGTGTTAAGAATTGGTGAAAATAGATGTGGCCTAACCATTTACTCTCAGTAATCCATTTCTCTTTCATCCTTCAAGTCCAGAAAAATTGCCTTCTACTTCCCCTAAAGGGTCTAAAGGCGTGAAACCCTTACATAGGGGGATGATAGTAACTAGAAGTAATTAACTGGTTCTTTGTGAATAGTCTTCACTACTTAATGGCTCTTCCCCTCCATTTTCCTTAAATTCTCTGGTGCTGATGCTACTTAAGGCCTGACCTTTGGTCCCCCCTAATATATCTTAAAAGAAAGAATAGCTGATATGTTGAAAATATTACCTCACAGAGATATAACTAGACAGCTGAGGACTGCAGATATCTCAAAAGAAATCAATAAACTGACAACATATATGATCTAAAGCAGAATTATTACAATTGTTGAACCAGGAGTTCAAAACAAGCATAATTAATATAAAGATATAAAGGGACATACTAGTAATATGAAGTAAAATCTAAAAATTGTAAAAAAGAACCAAATGGAAAAACTAGATACGAAAAATGTATTTGAAATGAAGACTGCAACAAATATTATAAATAGAATGTCTGTGAATGAATTAATTAGTTGAAAGATTACAATGAATATTCTTTAGGGAAAAAATAGGAAAGAAAAAAGATAAAGAGATAGAAAATATAAAAGAGGGGCGCCTGGGTATCTGTCAGTTAAGCACCTGCCTTCAGCTCAGGTCATGATCTTGGGGTCCTGGGATCAAGTCCTGTGTCTGGTTCCCTGTTCATTGGGAAGTCTGCTTCTCCCTATACCCCTCCCCTCACTCACGCTAGTTCTCTCTCTCTTTCGCAAATAAAATTAAAAAAATATATATATATATATACATATATGTATGTATATATATATATATAAATATAAAAGAGAAACTAGAGGATATGGAAAGGAATTGTACAAGTGTGAACATCCTAACAGCAGTAACAGGAAAGAAAAATAAAATTTTAAGAGGGCAGAATAATTGAAGAAATAAGGGAGGTACATTGGCCAGAATTCGGAAGCAAAAGGCCTCAGATTGGTGAAAGGGCTTATAGTGTACCTGACAGGAAGAATAAAGGGACACCTACCTAGACACATTAAAGTTTGCTTAAGAATATCAAAGACATAGGGAAGATTATGAATGATTTCAGAGATGAAGATGACATGCAAAAGGAAAGATGGATGAGTGGATGGAAGGATGGATGGTTGGATGGATGGATGGACATCAGATAGCTCAACAGCAGTAGTGAATGGAAGAAAACAGTAAAGTTAAAAAGTGATCAAGGAGGGGCACCTGGGTGGCTCAGTTGTTAAGCATCTGCCTTTGGCTCAGGTCATGATCCCAGGGTCCTGGAATTGAACCCCCATTAGGCTCCCTGCTCAGAGGGAAGCCTGCTTCTCCCTCCCCTACTCCTCCTGCTTGTGTTCCCTCTCACTGTCTCTGTCAAATAAATAAAATCTTAAAAAAAAAAAAAGTGATCAAGGAAAATGACTTTAAACCAAGAAATTTATATTCTCCTTTCATATGTTAGTGTGAAATAAAATAGGTCTTCATACAGCAAACCTTCCTAGGTATATATGCCTAGGAAGGTTTGCTGTATGAAGACCTATATTGGAAACCCATTTGGAAACAAGACTCAGAAATAAATTTAGGATATGTTAGAAGTATGTGTTAAGTGGTGATCAAGTTATCTTAAGAAAATTGATTGTTGGGCGCCTGGGTGGCTCAGTGGTTAAAGCCTCTGCCTTCGGCTCAGGTCATGATCCCAGGGTCCTGGGATCAAGCCCTGCTTCGGGCTCTCTGCTCGGCGGGGAGCCAGCTTCCTCTTCTCTCTCTGCCTGCCTCTCTGCCTACTTGTGATCTCTGTCTATCAAATAAATAAATAAAATTTAAAAAAAAGAAAAGAAAATTGTTGCCAGAAGAAAAACATCAGGGCCAAAATTCTAAACAACGAAAGGGGGAGTGGGGTACCATCTATAATTCAGGTATCGTAATGGGACTTACAGGTGCGAAAATACTCTCTATTAAAACTTTCATTCCAAATGTCTTATAAAGGCTCAAAATCTAATGGATCTTTATTTTCTTTGAAGCTTCCTTTTGCTTTCCTCTGTCACCTGTCACTGCCACTGTTTCTTACATCCCATGTCATTCCTTTTCTTGGATTCCTTTTTAGTGTTGTTGGAATAGCTCCTCAAAGAATTGTTTCATATGCAGTCATTGACATAACTTTTCATATTTCCGCTAATCTAAAAATTCATTTATTTTGCCCTCCTTGTTGGAATAGAGTTTTAATTCCTTATCTTTTTATATTCCTCAGAATTTTAAATTTATTATTCCATTGTATTCTAACATTCATTGTTACAGATAAAAGGTCTCATAAGTTTGATACTTAATATTCTTCTGTGTGTAATAACCTGCTTTTTCCCCTTTGTAGAATCTTCTAAAATTTTTCTTTTTATTCCTAGAGTTTTAAAGTTTCATTAGGAGATCTTTATCTCTCTCTCTGTCTTTTTGTCTCCCACTATTCAAAAATACTGTTTCTGTGAAAACTTCCGTAAGCCAAACTGGCATAAAGCAAAGAAGCAATTACCACTTTAGTTATAAGGAAAAGTTTTGACTCTTCCCAAACCCAAGAAACAACTCTCTCTCAGACTTTTCTGATACCTTAGGACACATCTTGCTAACTGATGCACAAAATAAATTGAGAGAAAGCACAGACACAGTTCACAACTGGGGCGGCTTGATGCGGAGAGGCTGGTTGTAGTTCCTGAGGAGGGTGTGCTCTGCCTCTCTAAGAACTCACTGCAAAGCAAACAAATGCTGTTTTTGCTCTTCACCTTTTTTTCATAAAGGTGAAAATCATCCTCAGATTTGCTTGTTTCTATCATTCAGGTAGATTTTCTTTCATTATTTTTTCCTCCTGTGTTATTTCCCCTCTCCTGAGTGTTCTTCTCAGACAGATTTCTTACTTTAGTGGTTTTATCCTCTGTGTCCTGTAACTTTTCTATCATCATTTCTGTATCTTTTGCTATACTGGTAATATCAATTTTAGCCTATAGCCACTGACTATCTTTCTAACTATGCTCAATATTTTTTCATTTTGTCATCTGATTTTTTTGGTCCTAGTTTTACTCTTTAACATCTTATTTTCTATTCCTTTTTATGGAAGCCTCTTCTTGTTTTACACGTGTAATATTCTTTTTATTTCTTACAAAGATAATGAGTTTGGGGTTTTTTTTTTTAAAGTTCTTTTTCTTTCTGTGATTTATTTTTTCCATTCTGTATGTTTATCTAGGCCCCTATCTTTATAGATAATTTTTCCTTATAAATAAAGTGGTTGAAATTTTTCTCATATGTCTTGTGATTTCTATCTAAACATTAAAATCTATGAGTAAAGGACTACATCAGTTAAGAATGGTAAACAAGGAGCCTCTGGGTGACTCAGTCATTAAGCGGCTGCCATTGGCTCCTGTCATGATCCTGGGGTCCTGGGATGGAGCCCTGCTTTGGGCTCCCTGCTTAGCCGGTGGCCTTCTCCCTCTCACACACCTCCAGCTTGTGTTCCCTCTCTCTCTGTCTCTCTCTCTCTCAAATAAATCAATCAATCTCTCTTTTAAAAAAAAGGACTGGTAAACGACAGTGACTTCCTATGCATAGGGTAGGCATCTTTCCCAGCCGGCTTCTCCCTTACATAAGACACTGACCAGCAATGGTGTATAAATGCATGGCACATCTCGTCCACCAGGCTGTCTCCCCTAATATCCGTGTGAAGTTTGCAGTGACTTTAAACTCTGCTCTCCTCCTCATTCAGGCGCCTGCGTCCTTAGTAGAAGCTCTCCACAGGAGCCCTCCTCACAGTGTACTCCTGCTTTTTGTATTTGATAACTTGGAAATTTTTTATCTTTTACCCCTGGTGAGTCGGCTCTCTTTTCCTTGACTGTGAGAGCCTCAAAATTTCTTACCTCTTGATAACATACTTTCTTCTTCCTCCTACGGTTTCTCTTTCTTTTTGCCAGAGTATCTTTCCTGCTGGTGTTGTGGGATGTTGGGAAAGAGGAATAATGTAGTTTGTGTTCATTTTGCTATCTGAAACCAAGAGACCCAAAGTTTAGATTTCATAAGCAGCTTCTGCTAGTAAAAATCCCAAAGTCTATAATGCTTATTAGTGAGTGCTAGGCTATAATTCTTACATGTATGTATGTATATATACATATCCAAATTTTTTACTTTTTATTTAATAAGAACATTTAAACTCTCCATTTAAAATGAAAAAATAAGGTTTTTTACTTCTGTTTCCAAAGAGGTAACAAATGAGATTTAGAGTATTACAGAAATTAAGATTTTTAATAGCTTCTTAGAGAAACCTAGAGTGCCTTTGAAAACTTAATTTTTTTGTTAATGTTTTTGAATTGTTACTCATGTGGCATAGAGTGGAAGTAGGAATTAAGCTTAAGTGCACTTTGTAAAAATTAGGCAAAAGGCCATTAACATAGATATATTCAGTGTAAATTTGAATGAACTCCCTGATTGTTAGGAACTCCTAACAATCATTCATTTTTATTTTTTAGAGAAAAAATTAAAAATACTTTAAATAAAGTGATGCCTAGTTTTAATTTTGTGACTTCATACTAGCAAAATGGCTTAAAAATATTTATTTTAGTGCCAATAAAACTGTTTTTTGAAACCTGAATTCCCTTTCCATCTAAATAGTAAGATTCCAAATATTAATGTAAAATTTTCTTCCTGACAAATATGGAAGGATGTGTGAGAGCTTTTCACTTACTACCAAAAGTCCCTGGTACTTATGCCCTGATATATATTTTTGTATTTTGGTTTGGATTTTTCTTTCCCTTATAATTAATTATAAAAGCAATATATACTGGAAAAATACATACTATAGAACAAAAGTAAAAATGTCCTAATTGCCCCACACATGACTATCAGTTGTGGTTTGATGTATGTTCTTCTATATTTTTCTAATTACATACAAACATTTTATATGTAAACATTTTTCCTTGTCTGTAGTATGTAATAAAGATTATATTTGTTAGAGAATGTAAACTTAAAGATTAATAGAAATCTTTCCCTGCCCTGAGAAATTTTGCCTTTGAGTATTCTTAGGGTAAAATATTGGATGCTTCCCCCCAAAATCAGTGAAACATTTTTACTCTTTTCTTCACACATTTCTGCTGCTTCAAGCTTGGTCCCTATGGTGTCAGTCCAGTGGATTTTTGTGCTTAGGACATAATACCTATCCTCCTTCTGCTGATAACTTCCATTTCATGGAAATAATGCTTCTTTATTGGTATTTCCTTACTTGTTACCATCTTAACAGCCTCCTAAATGCTGTCTGTATCTCAGGATTCTCTCTTTGCCTGTCCACACTGCACATTGGTACTGTTACTGCTCTCACCCTTCAGGATCTTAACAGAAATTTCAGCTTTGAAGAGACCTGGTATATTATATAGACCTACTTTCAATTTTTGGTTAAGAAAACTTGAAAGTCTAAAAATGTTTCTTGCAAAGCGGTACCTGGCTGGCTTAGTCGGAAGAGCATGTAACTCTGAATCTGGGGTTCATGAGTTCAAGCCCCATATTGTGTGTAGGGATTACTAAAAACAAACAAATAGACAAAAACTTGAAAAATAGAGTAGGGGCCCCTGGGTGGCTCCGTTTAGCATCTGCCTTTGGCTCAGGTCATGATCTCAGGGTCCTGGGATAAAGCCCTGCAGCGGGCTTCCTGCTGAGCGGGGAGTCTTCTCCCTTTCCCTCTGTGCTCTGTTACACACTCACTCTCTCTCTCAAATAAATAAAATACTTTTTTAAGAAAGAAAAAAGTGAAAAGTTTCTTGCATGAAAGCACGTAGTTAATTGAGAAAATCTAAACTAAAAGATTTTTCTACTTCTGTTTTGTTTCCAATACTTACTGGTATTTAAGTTCCTAGGTTGGCTTTCAAAAACTTTTGGGACACGCATCTCATTTCTGTATTGTAAATGATCAAAAATTACATTGTGAGGATGATTCTGTAGTGAATATACCAAAAAAATACCAAGCTGTACACTATAAATGGGTGAATTGTATGGCATATGAATTATCTCTGTGTAAAGCTGTTTAAAAGTCAATAGACTTGAACGTATAACTGGAAGATAAAATCAACATTATGTAGAGTAAAAAGTGCATGAGATGTGGAAGATCAAAGAAATGGGAACTATATGGTTCCTAGTATGCTTTCTAATCAAAGTAATGTTTTATAATACCTTATGGTATAGATTTTATAAGCATGATGTCCCTGAGTATTGTAAACCTGCCACTGCTTCTATTTGTGAGAAGTAATTCTTGTCCTTTTTCTCTTCTGCTCCCAAGCTGCTTCTGGGCAGAAAGTGACAGTGCAGAGAGAGAAGCATGTAAAATTTGGTTTTGGCATTCTTCCACATTCTCACATGCTTCCACCCCCCACCCTCCACCCCCCTGCCCAGTACTCCTTTGCATCCCTCTCTTTGATGACTCCATTCCATTTTATAGAATTCAAAATTTCTTTCCCTCTCTGCTGGTTTCCATTCCACCCCAAAATTTCCATTTTCTCAGTGAGTCCTTACTTAGGGTAAGTGACTTGTTGCATTAGTTTATAGTAAGTCATACATTTCTGATACTTTTAAAAGATTATAGAACAGAGGTCGGCACACTTTTTTTTTTTTTTTTTAAGATTTTATTTTTTTATTTATGACAGAGAGAGATCACAAGTAGGCAGAGAGGCAGGCAGAGAGAGTGAGAGGGAAGCAGGCTCCCTGCCGAGCAGAGAGCCCGATGCGGGACTCGATCCCAGGACCCTGAGATCATGACCTGAGCCGAAGGCAGCAGCTTAAACCACTGAGCCACCCAGGCGCCCGGCACACTTTTTATATGAAGAGCCAGTTGTAAATATTCAGTTCTGTGAGCCATACATAGAGTTTTGCAAGTGTTACCTTGCTTTCGTAGGACTGAAAACAGCCACAGAGAAAATGTAAATGAATGTATGAGGCCTGCTTTGACCCTAGGTAGGCCAGATCAAGACATAGTTTGCGGACTCGTCCTTGGGAAGTCTTTTTTTTTTTTTTTTTTTTTAAGATTTTATTTATTTATTTGTCAGAGAGAGAGAGAGAGCACAGGCAGGCAGAAGGAGAAGGAGGCTCCCTGCCAAGAAAGGAGCCTGATCCGGGACTCGATCCCAGGACCCTGGGATCATGGCCTGAGCCGAAGGCAGCCACTTAACCAACTGAACCACCCAGGCGTCCCGAGAATTCTTAATCTAAAGGCTCACTATTAAGATGAAATGAAATGAAAAAATTTAAATGCAATAAATTTTAAATACAGTATAGTTATGTATGTCCTCTACTTCTACCACTAACAAAAGTGATTTCATTTCTTTACTGTTTTATCTTTCTTCCAAGGTTATCTGAGGAACAGAGGGCAGAACCTTGGAACTTTAGAAAGCGTCATTAGGAAAATACCAGACTTTACATAACCACTAAAGACCATGGCATGAGGGTTGAGATTATTATTAAGATTAGATTGATATGCATATGTGTATAAATACAAACATATTTGTGTTATATGTGTGTGTATTATTTTTAGCATGTTTATTATGGAATGCATTGGATAGTCTCTAAATTACTCCACAAACAGGGGCACCAGCGTGGCTCAGTTGACTGAGTGTCTGCTTTCAGCCTGGGTCATGATCCCAGGGTTTTGGAATTGGGCCAGCGCTGGGCTCTCTGGCCCGTAAGGAGCCTTCCTCTCCCTCTCTCAAATAATAAATAAAATCTTAAAAAAGAAATTTAAAATACATAAAATACTCCACAAATTTATTGAATAGGAATGTGAAAGGGCACATTAATTTAGGTAACTAAGAAAAAATAAATGCTGGATTATTTGACCCTGCTAAAGTAGATAGAGACAAATGAAGATCAACATGGCTAGCGTCTCCTGCCATAATACTCTGGATTGATTGAAATATTTTACTTCAGTCTGATAATTATTTAGCATTTTGAGCATATGATGATTGTTCATGTATAAAAGAAATGTAGTGTTGAAACAATCCCATTGTATTAGATTCATGGCAATTACGTCATGATCCACAAAATTACATTTCAACTAATATTTCCATATAACAGTGGTGAGAAGATTTTACATTTGCTGTGTCAGTGTTTCGTAAATCACTGGATAATGCAGAATGACAATCACTCATTTAGTGGATTTCTTAGAAAAATAGAATATTATTATCTCTGGGCAGTTTGAACCATTCAGGAAAACAAAAAGGCATATTATACCCCAAAATGTTTTTATTTTTACTTGGAAATTATGTCATTTCATTGTATGTCATGAAGGGATATTTTAAATGACTCTGGCCTTGTTAAACAAACATGTGTTTCATTTTCTGTCAAATTTGTGTTTTTCCAGGTCAGCATTTGAATGTTTTACCTCTGCCTCTAATGTAGTAACCTACATTAGAGCTGAGATTAAAAAATCAGTAATAAAACATTGACCTTTGTTCCCTCAATAAAAATGATTATTGCATACCTCTTTCCTGCATTGTAGCTCTTTTCTGGTAGTTAGCATTCATTTATTCTTTCAACAAATAGTTGGGTAACTACTTGCCAGGTATTAGGAACTAAATAGTGAAACAAACTACCTCTGCCCTTGTACAGCTTACATTCTAGAGTGGGGAGAACGTAATAAACAATTATTTGTTGTGTAATATAAAAGTTCTGTAGTCTGTTGGATATATCTTTTATACAGTGGTTCTACTCTGTTACTTAACATGAGTATTGTCATCTTATTTTCTCTCTCAATTATAGTTCCAATGACAGGATTCACACAGAGAGCAACCATTGATCCAGAACTGAATGAAATACATGTCTTATCTGGACTCAGCAAAGACAAGGAAAAGAGAGAGGAGAATGTCAGAAATTCATTCTGGATTTATGACATTGTGAGGAATAGTTGGTAAGGAGCTTTTGTCCGTGTCTCAATCCCAGTGTAACATTTATTTGAGGATATTAGTTTCTTCAAAAGATAGAAATGGAAGACTTATGTTAATTTGGGATGTCATACATTTAAATGTCAGTACAGGCATACCTCATTTTATTGTACTTTGCTTTATTGCACTTTGTACATGTATCAGTTTTTACAAGTTGAAGGTTTATGGCAACTTTGTGTTGAGCGTGTCCGTCAGCACCATTTTTCTAGCAGAATTTGCTCGCTTTATATCTGTATGTCACATTTTGATAATTCTCAAAGTACTTCAAGTCTTTTCATTGTTATTATATTTATTATGGTGATCAGTGATCTTTGATGTTATTGTTGTAATTGTTTTGGAGCACCATGAACTGGGCCCATATGACATGGTGAGCTTAATTTATAAATATTATATGCGTTCTGACTGTTCTACCAGCCAGCTGTCCCCTCATCTCTCTCCCTCTCCCTAGACCTCCTTATTCCCTGAGACATAACCATATTGAAATTAGGCCAGGTAATAACCCTACAAAGGCCTCTAAGTGTTCAAGTGAAGGGAGAAAGCTAGTCCTTTTGTGCCAAGTTGTGAATGCAAAGGAAAAGTTCTTGAGGGAAATTAAAAGTGCTGTTTCAGTGAACACATGGATGTTAAAGCAAAATATCCTTATCACTGATATGAAGAAAGTTTCAGTGTTTTGGATAGATCAAACCAGGCACAACATTTCCTTAAGCCAAAGCCTGCTCCGGAGCAAGGCCCTAACTCTTCTATTCTGTGAAGGTTGAGAGAGGTGAGGAAGCTGCAAAAGGAAAGTTTGAAGCTAGCAGAGGTTGGTTCCTAAGGTTTAAAGAAAGAAGCTATCTTGATAACGTCTAAGTGCTGATGTAGAAGCTACAAGTTACATTAGATCTAACTATGATTATTAATGAAGGTGACTACAATAAACATCAGATTTTCATTGTAGATGAAATAGCTTTCTATTGGAATAGGATGCCATCGAGGACTTTCATAGCTAGAGAGAAGTCAGTGCCTGGCTTCAAGGTACAGGCTAACAATCTTGTTAGGGGCTAATGCAGTTGGTAACTTTAAGTTGAAGACAGTGCTCAGTTATCATTTTGAAAATCCTAGGACCCTTAAAAATTATGATAAATCTACTGTGCCTGGCTCTGTAAATGGAACAACAAAGCCTAGAAGACAGCACATCCGTTTATAGTATGGTTTACTGAATATTTTAAGCCCACTGTTGAGACCCACTGCTTAAAAAAAGAGATTTATATTCAAAATATTACTGCCCATTGAGGATGCACCTGGTTTTTCAGGAGCTCTAATGGAAGGGCGCCTGGGTGACTCAGTGGGTTAAAGCCTCTGCCTTCGGCTCAGGTCATGATCCCAGGGTCCTGGGATCGAGCCCCGCATCGGGCTCTCTGCTCCGCGGGGAGCCTGCTTCCTCCTCTCTCTCTGCCTGCCTCTCTGCCTAGTTGTGATTTCTCTCTGTCAAATAAATAAAATATTAAAAAAAAAAAAAAGAAAAAGAGCTCTAATGGAGATGTAGAATGGGATTAATGTTGTTTTCATGCCTGGTAACAAAGCATTCATTCTGTAGCCTATGGATCAATGAGTCGTTTCAACTTTGAAGTCTTCTTATTTAAGAAATACATTTCATAAGATTATGGCTGACATAGATTATGAATTCCTCTGATGGATCTGGGCAAAGAGAAATGAAAATCTTCTGGAAAGGATTCACCATTCTAGATGGCATGAAGAGCATCCAGATTTATGGGAAGACGTAAAAAATACCAGCATGAACAGGAATTTGGAAGAAGCTGATTCCAGCCCTCATCAATGACTTTAAGAGCTTCAAGACTTCAGTGGAGGAAGTAACTGCAGATGTGATGGGAAGAGCAAAAGAATCAGAGTTAGAAGTGGAGCTTAAAGTCATGAGTGCATTGCTGCAGTCTCTCATGATAAAATGGTTTCTTGAGATGAAACCTACTCCTGGTGGAGACTCTGAAGATTGTAGAAATGACAACAAAGGATTTAGTATATTGCATAAACTTAGTTAATAAAGCAGTGGCAGCCGGGACTGGAAGAGATTATGCCGAGTGAAATAAGTCCAGCAGAGAGAGTCAGTTATCTTATGGTTTCACTTACTTGTGGAGCATTAGGAATAACACAGAAGACATTGAGAGATGGAGAGGAGAAGTGAGTTGGGGGAAATCGGAGGGGGAGACAAACCATGAGAGACTGTGGACTCTGAGAAACAAACTGAGGGTTTTAGAGGGGAGGGAGGTGGGGGTTGGGTGAGCCTGGTGGTTATTATGGAAGGCGTGTATTGCATGGAGCACTGGGTGTGGTGCATAAACAATGAATTTTGGAACACTGAAAGAATTTTTAAAAATGAATAAAGCAGTGGCAGGGTTTGAGAGGATCTACTCCAATTTTGAAAGAAGTTTACTCGGAGGTAAAATGTTGTCAAATAGCATCCTATGCTAGAGAGAAGTAGTTTATGGAAGGAAGTCAGTTGATGCAGCCAATTTCATTACACTTGACCTTTGAACAACACAGGACTCAGAGGTGCCAATTACCACACAGTTGGAAATCCATGCATAACTTGACTTCCTAAAAACCCAACTTCCAATGGCCTACTATTGATCAGAAGCCTTGTGAATAACATAAACAGTGGAATAATGCGTATTTTGTATGTTATATGTATTATGTACTGTAATCTTACAATAAGGTAAGATAGAGGAAAGAATGTTAAGAAAATCATGAGGAAAGAGAAAATAAAAATACATTTACCATTCCATACTGTAAAAAAATCTGCATTATAGTGGATCCCTGTAGTTCAAACCCATGTTGTTCAATGGTCAGCTGTTTTATTTTAAGAAATTGCCACAGCTCCCCCAAGCCTTCAGCAACGACCACTCTGATGAGTGAATAGCCATCAACACTGAGGCAAGCTCCTCCACCACCAAAAAGACTGTGACTTGCTGAAAACTCAGGTTTGTTAGCATTTTTTAGCAATAAAGTATTTTTTAATTAAGGTATATGCATTTTTTTGAACATAATGCTGTTGTATACTTAATAGACTATTGTATAAACATAACTTTTGTATGCACTGGGAAACGATTCCTTTGACTGACTTAATTACAGTATTTGCTTTAGTGCGGTGGTCTGGAACTGAACCCATAACATCTGAGAATCATGCCTGTGTTGGGAAAAGAAGTCAATATTGGTGCCTATGTATATAGTGATGTTCTGTGAATGGATTTTACCTCTGATTTTTTCAGTTAATAGATGATTCCTGATCTGGAAGTCAAGAGAATTGTATTGAGTCTAGATTTTGCCACCAAGTCAGAGTGTAAAATTGAGAACAATGTTTTTTTTAATGTTCCCAGGTGGCCTTGGTTTTGTTTTGTTTAATTTAAATTCAAATTAGTTAACAGATGTGTAGTATTGGCTTCAGGAGTAGAATTTAGTGATTCATCGCTTTCATATAATACCTAGTGCTCATCCTAACAAATGCCCTCCTAATGCCCATCACCCATTTAGCTCATCCCCCCCAACCCACACCCATTTAGCTCATCCCCCCCACCCACCTCCCCTCCAGTAAGGCTCAGTTTGTTCTCTATATAAGAGACTCTTATGGTTTGCTTCCCTCTCTGTTTTCATCTTAACTTTGTTTTTCCTTCCCTTCCCCTCCAGGTGGACTTAGTTTTGATAAATGAACTGATTTCAGTAGAGCAGGGTGGCAGGCATTATTTAGTGTTTTCAAACCAGGACCTTTTTGTCACACAGCATCTCACAGAACGAGTGCTGCACATTTTGCTTTGGAAAACAATGTCCCAGAAATCCAGCCCTGACATTTCTGTGATTACTGCATAAGTGGATATTTTACAAAATAGGCGCTTCAGAGAGAACTGCCTCCATGCAGCAACTAAGGAATTTATTATTTCCTAAGTAGGACATCTATTTTAAGCAGTAAAACTGAAAGAAATCTGTGAGTTTTTTTATTGTGAATAAATAGATGGGATTATCTTGTCTTTTAGACTTTGGTTTGAGCTTTCTTATGTGCTGTTGTGTTTCATAATATGAAATAGCTTCTTAAGTGAGGTTTGGTATGGACATTAAAAGAATGTAAGAACTTCGTTCTAGGGACACCTGGGTGGCTCAGTTGGTTGGGTGTCTGCTTTCCACTGAGGTCATTGTCCCAGGGTCTTGGGATCGAGTGCCACTTTGGGCTCCTTGCTCAGTGGGAAGCCTACTCCTCCCTCTGCCTGCCACTCCCCTGCTTGTGTTCACTCTCTCTCTCAAATAAATGAATAGAATTAAAAAAAAAAAAATTAAAAAAAAAACAAACTTCATTCTTAACAAATTCATACTATTGTGTGAGCTTGACCAGGACTTTTAAGATTTAATATGAACAAATTTTTAAAATTTTTGTTGGAAATAGACGTGCAATTAATTGGCTTGCTAAAGTTGTATTAACATTATGTATGCTGCTAATTTTTTAGGGTAGAATGCCTTAAAAAGCCATGTCTTGCAGGTCTTGCGTCTATAAGAATGATCAAGCTGCAAAGGATAATCCAAGTAAAAGTCTTCAGGAGGAAGAACCATGTCCAAGATTTGCCCATCAGCTTGTATATGATGAGTTACACAAGGTACCATCACTACATCAATTTGTAAACTTTCCAAGACCTATAATCTGATAGAATCCCAAAATACATGTTTCTGCATATTTTTAAGTACATTTGAATAAAAAGTTGTGATATAGCAGACATTCATAGAATATGTAGCAGACATTGAATATTATTTCTCCCTATGTAGCATGACCTATTGTTTCTATAATATCAGTATCCAACTAAAAAATGTACAGTTTTTATCACTAGGATACCTTGTCTCGTGATAGGAAAAAGTGTATGTAACTTCTGATTTTAGCTTTTCCTATTGTGTAAGAAGTCTTTTATCTTTTTTTTTCCTATCTATGAGTGATGTGTCTTGGCCTCACAAAAACAGTCCTGCATTCTCAAGTTTTAGTGTTGCTAAATGTTCAGGTGGTTTCTTTAAACTATGTCTCCTTTAAACTTTTCATACAGGTTAGTGATTGGGCTCAGATTATATAATAACTTATTGACAAAGCTTGTATTTCTGTGTGGGCCGTAGGTGATCATTTAAATTCCATATCATTTAAGACCTTTAGGTAAACAATACCATAGAACTGAATAAAAGCCATTTCTTTTAGAGTCTCCCAGATTAAATGGTAAATGAGTTTTGGTCTATAGGATAAATATATCACCATTGTTTAACGGTCTTGAACATACATGTTTTTGAAACAGTTTAAGTGCAGAATATCACTAAAATTAAACCAATGAAATCATTATTGCATTCCTTTTTCTTTTCTTTTTTGGGGTATTATATAATATTTTAAAAGTTACGCCACAGATTATATGTACCACTTAATATTTGGCAGTAAGCCTAAGGCAGAATTAAGATGCAAAATTTAAAAAGTTTCTAGTTACTGTTGACCTTCAATGATTCAACATGTGTGTCAGAGTTTTATTAAAGATCTTGTTTGTTATTATGACCAACACTTGGTTTACTTAATAATCCCCATTGTTTGTTTCCCTAAAGTAAACTCTGTATCGGGGCACCTGGGTGGCTCAGTGGGTTAAAGCCTCTGCCTTCAGCTCAGGTCATGATCCCAGGGTCCTGGGATCGAGCCCCACATCGGGCTCTCTGCTTAGCAGGGAGCCTGCTTCCTCCTCTCTCTCCCTGCCTGCCTCTCTGACTAGTTACAATCTCTATCAAATAAATAAATAAAATCTTAAAAAAAAAAAAGTAAACTCTGTATCGTGGATTAGCTTCTTACTATCATTGCTTTTGTTTTATGTCTTACATTGTCAGTATCATTATGATAATACAACTCATTTTAATCTAAAATACAGCTTAAGGAAGTAGCCACAGTACTATAAAGTAAAATGGAAGTGAGAAACATCAAAAGAAGCCTTTGGTAGAAATGCAATAATGTTTTAATTATTACTGTTACACATTCCTATCAAAATGAAGAAATTTTACTTTGACTTGTGCGGTTTCCTCAGTATGCGTGCATCTTAAAATGTGGCTTGTTTTATTTATTTTAGGTTCATTATTTATTTGGTGGGAATCCAGGAAAATCTTGCTCCCCAAAGATGAGATTAGATGATTTCTGGTCACTGAAGTTATGTAGGCCTTCAAAAGATTACTTACTGAGGCACTGCAAGTACCTGATAAGAAAACACAGGTATAAAAATATACCTTTTTACCTTATACAGGTATAAAAATACTTCACTGAAAATTTTTATTTAATGTTATTAGCTGTTGGTGTTACATCGACTTCAGAGATAGGGCTTTGCCTTTGGAAATTTACTAAAACGGTGTAAATACTATGAAGATCGTGACTCTTGTAAATGCCCTGTTACTTTCTTTATTTCTGCTTTCCTGTTTCAAAGGAAGCTACAAAGTGAAGACACACACTGATGCTAAAATTTTCTAGATATAGAACAAGAAAATTTTGTGACTGTTAAATGGAAGAAATGTATATGAAGGAGATGAGCCTGTCTTCCAGTAACAAGCCCTACTCAGTACAAAGCACATCAGTTCTATATTATTGCCATATGCCTAGCCTGTTGATAACTTTCTTAACAGTGAATGAGATGATATAGTTGACTAAATATCTTTCTAATCTGGTGTTTCAGAATACAACTTCAAATATGATTTTGGTTTTATATCATTACCTTTGCCATTTAGTTGCAAAATCATGTAATCAGACATTTTCATATATATTTCCTGGATCATGTTTGCTTTTGAACTCTAGCAGGTGATGAGCTACTGAAAAATGTAGGAAAGCATATCTGTCCTTTCAGTTATTGGTAATTTTTGGTGTTAAGAAAAATTTATAGTTTGAAAGGAGAAGGTTAGCCTTTAATGATGATAATAGTTACCATTTATTTTGCAATTTTTGTGCTAGATCTTGCATATTATTTCTACAATAAGGCAATTGAGTAAGTGCTGTTCTTATCACTATTTCGTAAAAGAAGAAATGAGGTATTTTTAAATGGGTTACATAATTCACCTAGAGTCACTCAGCCATTAGCGACACAGCCAGGATATATATGGTCCTGAGTATTTTGACACCAGCGTTCGTCACTTCACCACCGCCATCACCACTACACATGCACTCGTGGATGTCTGTGTGTTTATACATACATGTTTATATGTCTCGTATATATTTATGTATTATATTTTATATAGAATACAAATATTTAAAAATCTCTGTGTGGCATAAATTATTAAACTGTTTTCCTTTATCATACCCTGTTTACTTACTGATCCTATCTCTGCTTTCACAAGTTGTGCTTGAGAGATAAGTTAATAACAGAAGCTAGTTATTTCTGTTACTTTGGCATTACTGTGACTAATTAGTGTATTTCTTATCTCCCTATTCAGGAGAAAGGGTCTGAATCCTCTTGTTGACTGGATGACAAGAGATATATTCTGTTTTATTAATAAGATTTAAGCTTCAACTAAGGTTTACACTGATAAAATTTTATTCCTTAGTATTTTACTTAATGTTAGAGTTAGTTTTTCAAAGGATGAAACAAATTTGGGGAAATTATACCATTCTTTTTCTACTTCAGATACAGCAACTGGTAGTTGGATATTAAATTGAGCTCTTTTGAAAAATTTCCTGACCAAAAGCCCGTTGGAGATTAGAGGAGATTTTTTAGCGCTATATGTAAGAATTTGAATTCACTTATAAACACTTTCCTCTGGCTTTTAATTTTAAAAAGTAATGTGTGGTTAATAAAAAAAAAAAATAAGTCCTCTCAGCCTGCAAAATAATTGACTCATTCATCATCCTGTCGTTGAGAAGTAACAGCTTCCTGTATTGGTATATATCCTTTATATGTGCACACATATATTTTTGTTTAACTGAAAAATTGGGATCATAAATGAATCTTTAAAGAAGATTTTTAAAAGCTTTTAAAAAGAAGCTTTGAATCTTATTTCTTTCAATGAATGATATATTGCAAACATCTTATTACCATGTTAACAAATACAAATACAAATTATAATTTTAATGACTGCATAGTGTTCTATTTTATGTGTAATTTACTTAACCCGTTTACTTTTGTAAAATATATAGATTATTTCCAGCATATTTTCTATTATAAATTAATAGTAATGTGATATTATTATATGCTTCCGTATGTACCCCTATCAGAATTCTGTAGGATATTGGTAGAATTGGTGAATTATCGTTTGCCCTACAGAAAGTTGACTTTCATTCCTTCCAGAAGTAAGTAGGATTATTCATTTTCTTATAACCATGCCATTCTGAGAAGTATTATTATTAATTTTTTTATCTTTGACAGTTCTTCTCTTTTGAAAATATATCAATGGGCAGGTGAAATGATGGTTTGTGAGAATCTGAAATATATACTATGGCATGTTTTAAGTTTTAAATACAAACATTGTTAGTGGCTTGTGCTGGTAAAAGGCATAAAGTAAGGAATGTCAGTGGATAAAGAATAAAAGACAATAGTAACAAATCATTTAAATCTTTAAATATATGATGAAAGACTCTAGCAAATTTTGTGGGGGTGAGAATGGTTCATAAAACAGTGACCAAAGCTGAGAGGCAACAAGTGTGTATGATGGGGCAAAGAAATAGCTTTTGAAATTTTCTACCATGGGAAAAGAAGTATAGGCTAGCTCATCTCAGAACTGAAACCAGAAAAGCCCTGAAAGGAGAATTTAAGAATAAAGACCCTATCCATTTATATAGAGTATTTTCAATTAGAGTAGTAATAGTATAAATAGTAAATAGTAAGAGAATAAAAATATGGAACACAGTATTCTTCTTTTCTAATTGTGATTACTTTTTGACTTTAGTTCTTAGAGCTAATGTCTTATATTGGAAGAAGTATCAGACCTGACCCTTGGATTGATCTTCAAGCCTTGTAACTTAATCTTTCTGGAGATCACTGTGCTCATGTGTAAAATGGCCAGAGCAACTGCCTGTGGGTTTTTATAAACATCAATGAAACTTCATTCATTTAAAAAATATTTATTGAGCACCTACTAAGTAGGTACTAAATATTATCCTAGGCTCTGTGGATATGTCAAAGAAGAAGAAAAGCAAAAATTCCTATCCCTGAGTTTTTGTCTTCTGAAGGAAGACTAGCAGTAAACATAATAAGGAATTTATATGTTAATAAGTACTATGAAAAAGAACTAAAAGAGGTTAAGAACTATTTTTGTGCAAGTGAGGGAGCTGGGTATGTAATTTTTAAATAAGAATATTAGGATAGACCTCACTGCAAAGGTGACATCTGAGTAGTGACCTAAAGAACCCAAGGGAAGAGGGGTACCTCGTTGGCTCAGTCAGTTAAGTAACCGACTCTTGATTTCAGGACTCAGGTCATGATGTCAGGGTTGTGAGGTCAAGGTCGTGAAATCACATCAGGCTCCATGCTCAGTGCAGAGTCAGCTTCAGATTCTCCCTCTCCCTCTGCCCTTCCCGCAACTTCTCTTGCACTTGCCCTCTCTCTTCCTCTCTGAAATTAATACATACATCTTTTTTTTTTTTAATAAAAGAATATGAGGAATGAATCATGGAGAAATTTGAGAGGAAAAGTGTTCCAGATAGGTAATAGACAAGGCTCTGAGGTTAAAAATATGCCTGGATTCTTTGAGGAATCAATTGAGGAGAACAGTGTGGTAGAAGCAGAGTAAGTGAGGTAATTGTGGTAGGAAATGAGGTCAGAGAGCTAAGAAGGGGACAGTTGGTGAAGGGTCTCTGGCTTTACTCTGAGTAAAAGGAGAGCATTGAAAGTTTTTACATTGAGGAATAACACACTCAGCTTTCTCTTTTAATAAAGACCATTCTAGGTTTTTTTCCCAAAATAACTGAGTAAATTTAAGGTTGTGGTTGTTTTCACTCACATGGGGAATTCTTCAGAAACAACAGGTTCGTGTGTTAGAAGGATGAGTTCAGTTTGATATACTTCATGTTTTAGAGACCACGTGTTAACGTTTGGAGGAAAAGCATGGGTCAGTTATTATTACATTTGTGAGTCACCAGTAAAGAAAAGGAGCTTGGTTAGAGTGAGAAGAGCAGAGAGATGTTATTATTTGATGACCACCACCATTTGAGGGAAGACAGAGGAAGAGATACTCCATGAAAGAGATCAAGAAAGCCCAGTGAGATTCTGGATAAACTTTGAAGATTGCACCAACAGAATTTCTTGATGGATATGGGTATGAGAGGGGAGCAGTCAGAGCATCTTGAGACTCTTGTCTACAACCAATTTGAACTGATAGTAAAAGGCCCATTTTATTTATTTATTTTATTTATTTTTATTTATTTTTAAAGATTTTATTTTTAAGTAATCTCTACCCCTAGTGTGGCCTCAAACTCAAAACCCCAAGATCAAAGAGTCACATGCTCTACTGACTGAGCCAGCCAGGTACCCCGGCCCATTTTAGATATTTGAAAAGACACAGACCTTTTTTCCTACCAATCTTTAGATGAATTCAAGAGTTTAAGGGGCATTTCTACATTGCAGGCAGAATAGATAGAAGTTGGTTTATATCAGTTGAATAGAGCATGAAAATTACCTTTCTAATTTAAATTTCACATTAAATTAGATACCTGGTATTTCATTCTGTGGGACCCTACCCTATGCTGCTGGGCTGGCTTGTTTATTTTCATTATTGTTCTTATGGAAAACAGTTACGTATTCTATTTAGTTAAAATATAAATTTGTAGAGAGAAAAATATACTATATGCCAAGAAATGAGTCTTTGTTCTTAATGGTACCACACAGTACAGTAAATAAAGTGCCACTATTATTTTTCCCTATAACATTCAAATTTATGGACTTACCAACAATTTAGGGTAGAAAGGGACAAAAGAAAAACTTTTTATTAGAATTAATTCCTATTATTTTAGGTACAGGACACAGTTGTTGGCTGAAACAGAATTCTAGACTACAGACATAAATGCAGTGATGAGTTTTTGCAGGCCAAAGAAAGCTTAGAAAAAAAAAAGAGAGAAAACAAACCTTCTAGGAAAATGGATCTCTTGACTGGATTTAAAAGGATGGTAGGTGTTTTTGTTAAGTTATTTCAGGGACTAAAGGATGAAGACATTCTTAGGATATCTCACTAAAAGAATAGTTATTATGAGACTATCCAGACATTGCCTCAACCTTTGAATAGTGAGGCCTAATGAAGAATTGTTTAGGGTTTTGGAACAATTATACTAGCAAGGAATCACTGTAGTAGTTTTCCTTGTAACTGAGCCTCTGTCTTTCTGCTTCTTTTTACCGGTCTTTCTGCTTCTTTTTACCTGTCTTTCTGCTTCTTTTTACCTGCTTCTCCTATTCTGCTGATTACTGTAGTAATTCTGCTTTCCCTCAACCTCATAGCTTCCAACGACAGATAGATAGGTACATATAGCTATGTAAATAACTAGGTAGGTAGATAGGAAGAAAGGAAAGAAAAGAGGGATAGGAAGGGAGGGAATCTACCTACTATCTCATGTCGTCTGTTTACTGACTTCTGTGTTTTGTGTGCCTTTTATGTCCTTGTGTATCTCACATTCAGATTCTCTAAGAGAGTATCTTCTTAGAGAGGGCTCCCTGGGAAGAGTATCCCTACTGGAAATAATTCCGCCAGGCTACTTTATAAACTGCTGATCAAGCTTGAGAGGATTGCTTTTGTCTCAGGTACCCAAACTGGTCTAACCCATTTTGGACAAGATGGTAGAGTAACATGACCTCTGCCTAAGGAGCTTTCTCATCTGAGGGCTTGAAGGCTAGCTGACAGTCACGGTACTATTTGATACAATAGAGCTGTAATGTTTTGCTAGTCTTTGCCCTGCTTAAAATACAGGTACTCTATCTCTGATATTAGCTCTAAAAACAGGAAATTATTGATGCCATCAGCCTGAACACCATTGTGGGAGGCTCATTATTTTCCTTTCCCAAGTGAAATTAAATGTCCTCTTTACTGTCTCTCTGTACAATATTTTGAAAAGCATACTAACTTATTACAAATAAATCCATATATAATTATACCATAACAAAAGATTTAAATAGATAAATAGTCTCAAGCAGACTTTTTTCCTGTTAGGGAACTAACTCATTGTTTCCTTTTCAGCTTTGGAATCAGATGGATCTGCATTTGATTCTACTTGTGCCACTTTTTAGCTCTTATCTTAGCCAAGTTCATTGCCTGAGCCTTAGTTTCTCATCTGTTGTTTTTTTTAAAATGATGATAAAACTTACTGTCATCAGAGTGGGGATAAATGAAGTAATATATGTAAAATACTCAATGCAGTGTCTGCCACAAGACATGCTTGATAAGTGGTTGCTGCAGTTGTTATTATTGACTGAGACAGGAAATAATATTATTAAAAATATTTAAACATTTAAAAATACATATATTTTCAGTCACTGTTAGTGATACTCCGGTAAAGAAACTATACTCATTTCTGTTTCTGAGTACCCTGTTAGGCACCTCTGGTGGATTGTATATTGCACAGACCAAACCAGGTGTTTTTATTTTAGCTCTACTTGTTTTCATACTTGGCTCTTTTGCAGTTTTGTTATGTAAAATATTTGACATGTTCACTATGTTTCATAGTAGATTTACTCTTAGCTTGTAGTTCTAAGAGGAGGATAGGAAGTGCTCCTCCCCGGTTCCTAGCACCGTGACTGCCTGTGCCCAGCTGGCATTACCAGTATATCCCTGGGGACTCCGCAGCTACACCGTCTCCATGGCAGTGTTCGTCCTTCTGGAGTCCCAGACACGGGTTCTTGTTAGATATCCATGTGACTCCTCAGGCACAGAGTATTCCACTCCAGGTCTGAATGACATTTCTGTGTTTTCCCGTAACTCCAGACAATTATTATTCTTGTTTGCATTTTCTAGGTTTGAAGAAAAGGCCCAAATGGATCCCCTTAGTGCTTTGAAGTATTTACAAAACGATCTTTATATAACCGTGGATCATTCAGACCCGGAAGAGACAAAAGAGGTAAAGGTGGTAATAAACTTCAGAAAGTGAAAGTTTAAAAAAAAAAAGTCTTTCTAACTTGCTGATTTTTCTAGATGTTTAAAGGATGATGAGGAAAGTATGACACTAATAATTTTTAAAGTAGCACAGAGCAGATGAAATAAAAATTGAGTAGGCTTATTAAAGCCCTTGATCCATTAAGAAAAGGATTCTCAGGTTTAAGGTTTTGACTTAGACATTAGTTTTGTGTGTTGGGAAGGAAATAGAAATTTTTACGTCCATAGTCCCATGCTTCTCTCACTTAAAGATTGCATAATGGCTCAATATAAACTTTTCTGTTGATACTCCAAAATCCTGTAAGAGAAAAAAGAAAACTCTCCTCTTTTGTAAGAAGAAAGTGAAGAGAGGTTAGTGAGAGTCGAATCCCTGGTACCTTGATATTATATGATTGTCGTAGCAGGATAGTTCAAATAGTCTGCTGACTTCTTTTATCAAGTGTCCCTAACCTTGAGAAATGAGTACCAGATCATTACTTCTAAGGGTTTTGAGGAGATGTCATGTTTTAGGACGTACCTGGTTATCTGCAGTGTGTGTGAACACACCTGCAGTGTTTCATCGTCTTACAGTTGGTCTTCCTAGTCACCGCTGAGATTCATTCTGTCACTTTTTTTTTTTTTTCATTCTGTCACTTGTAACTTTTGCCAGACATCCTTGTTCATAGTTCATTTAGCAACATCTGGAACTGCAATCCATTTTTTTCTTCCACTCACAGAACTGGTGCTGATGATACCATCTTTTTCCCTGTTCTTAGTTGCTTTGCTTTGGCTTTGCAGTAGCAACATCAAGCAGTGCTTTTTTCTTGTTCAGCAGTGACACAGGTTTCAGATTTAATGTTAGATCACTTTCAGGTACCAGGTTCATTGTACTTTCAAGCAGTAGAGCCTGCATGCCCTTGGCCCCAAAACAAAGAGATTCTCTTTCATAGTTGCCTACTGTGAAAATAAGTCTGATTGCTCTTTGTTAGTATTAGTTAAAACCCTTCCGTAAGGAAAGAATCAGAACACGCTCTAGAACCTCCCTGAAGGGGGACAGTTAATTGTCTCTGCTTGAGTCTTCAGTCAGTTCATGATACTATTTGAAATGGGGGAATTATCAGAGTTCAGCCAAGTAGTAGAATATGTTTGGTTTCAGCTGTTACGGCTTATAACTAAAACATAATTGTGAAGGGTCTATTAATGACCATGCATTTGAAAGTTATAAATAGATTTCCTTGTGTTTTCTCCATAGTCTATCTAAAATGGCTGTCACCCGGGAACATTCATTTTTCTCTTATTTTTTAAAACCAAAACAAAACAAAATATTGCAAAGTAAATAAATTCAGCTGTGTGAACTGCAAGTAGGCCAAAGAAAACAGACAGTTTGTTCTTAAAGCTAAGCTAATGGGAAAAACTGGGACAGGGAGGTATCTCAAGTTCAAAGGAGCCATTTTTAAAATTTTGGTAGCAGGTTTCTCCTTTTCTCCTTTCCTCGGTAGTTTGAAATTGTGATTTTGTATGCCACAGACTTAAGTTTTTTAAAAGTGGAAAGCTTTTTAAAAGCTTTATCTGTTAAGAGCTGTTTAACCCTAACAGAAGTTAGTTACAGTGGTGCTGTGTGTGTGTGTCAGTGTGGGAATTGCTTCAGAGACTTTCTGAGGACAGTATCCTCGCCCTCAGATTCTCCTGTCTGCTCTTACGGAACAGAAAACACTCCTGACATTGAGGATTACTGCTTCATAAGAATATTATTTTGTTTAAAAATGTGTAAATGGATTTTGTTTTGAGAAAAGAAATCCTTTGGTGACAGTTCTAGGATACATACTTAGCGTATTTCTCAGTAGTAAGGTATATAGAGCTTCACTTTCCTTATATCATTCCACTTATCATAAAAGACCTTACTGTTGTTTCCTGTGGAAGCTTGTTTTTGTTCTCTCTGTATATTTTTACGAAATTTTTTATTATGTTAAGTGTTTGTATCAGCAACTAGAAGTAGTTTTTAGATTTTTCTCTTTTTTGGGAGGCTGATGATCATCATTATCCCTGTTATTTGGAAAAATGATGGTGGACTACCAGCTGTATACCAAATAATGATTCTTTGCTTTCCTCCAGTCTCCAGAACATGGATTCTAAATTGGCAGTGAGTTGCTGATAAACTTATGAAAATGATTTTTTTTCTAGAAAAGGCCTGAGAGAAGGTTCCCTAAATTAATTCTGCTGTTTTCAGAGAAGATTCTATAATAGAGAAGGAATGAGAAAAACAAGTTTTGAGCCAGTATTGCACATTTTGTATTAATTACATTTCTGCTGAGCTTCCAAAGTACTGGTGTCATTCATTTCACAGATGTGTGTTGAGTCCTTACAGTATGCCAGGCATTCTTCTAGGCACAGGAAATATATTGGTGAATCAAGCCAAATACCTACCTAGGTGGTACTTAACTACTAGTGGTGAGAGACGATAAACTTCATAAATAAGCAAATTATAAAGTACATTAGTAATGATAGGTATTAAGGACAAATTAAAGAGATAAAAAGGGTAAAGAAAGATCAGAATTAGAAAGGGTGAGAATTGGAGAGTTGCAGTATTAAATAGGATGCTCTTAATAGGTTCATTTAGAAATGAGATGTACACAGAGACTTGAAGGGTGTGAGGAAATGATGTAAGCAGATAATTTGGGGAAGATAATTCCTGGCAAAGGGAGGGTTAGAACAAAGACCCGAGGGTGGGAGCATCCTGGCTTTGTGTAGGAGACCAGCAGAGAGGCCACTGTGGCTGGAGTAGAGGTAAGAATGATGGCAGTAGTCACAGATGAGGTCAGAGAGGTAAGAGCAAGGATTGGGAGATCAGATTGTGAATGACTTCGTAAGTCAGTGTTAGAACTTCGGTCTTCACTCTGAATGAATAAGGAGCCAGGAGAGCATATTGTGCAGAGGAGTGATGTGATCTGCTTTCTGTCTTACCTGACTTAAGATCACTAAGATCTAAGATCACTCTGACTACTGTATTGAGAACAGACTAAAGGAGAGTTAAGAATGGAGTCAGAGAGACCTCTAAGGGAGATGGTAGCAATTGAAGCAAGGGATTATTGTAGCGCACACCAGCATATCAGCAGTCGAAATAGAGGCAAAGTAGACCATATTCTCAATATATATTAAAGGTAGAACCAAGAGTGGGAATGCAAACTGGTGCAGCCACTACAGAAAACAGTAGGGAGGTTCCTCAAAAAGTTAAAAATAGAACTACCCTACAATCCATGGGGCACCTGGGTGGCTCAGTGGGTTAAAGCCTCTGCCTTCGGCTCAGGTCATGATCCCAGGGTGCTGGGATCGAGCCCCGCATCGGGCTCTCTGCTCAAGAGGGAGCCTGCTTCTTCCTCTCTCTCTCTCTGCCTGCTTCTCTGCCTACTTGTGTTCACTGTCTGTCAAATAAATAAATAAATAAAATCTTAAAAAAAAAAAAAAAGAATTACCACACAATCCAGCAATGGCACTACTAGATGTTTACCCAAAGAATCCAAAAACACTAATTCAAAGGGATAGATACACTTTGATGCTTATAGCAGCATTACCTACAATAGCCAAATTATGGAAATAGTCCAAGTATCCATCAGTACACACACACACACAATTGAATATTACTCAGCTACTAAAAAAGAATGAAGTCTTGTCATTTGCTCCAGTATGGATGGAGCCAGAGAACATTATGCTAAATGAAATAAGTCAGAAAAAGACAAATACCATATGTTTTCATGCGTGTGTGGAATTTAAGAAACAAAACAAATGAGCAATAAGAGGGGAAAATGGGCACCTGGGTGGCTTAGTGGGTTAAGCCACTGCCTTCGGCTCAGGTCATGATCTCAGGGTCCTGGGATCGAGTCCCACATCCCCGCTCAGCAGGGAGCCTGCTTCCCTCTCTCTCTGCCTGTCTCTCTGCCTACTTGTGATCTCTCTCTGTCAAATAAATAAATAAAATCTTTAAAAAAACAAAGGGGAGGGGCACCTGGGTGGCTCAGTGGGTTAAGCCGCTGCCTTCGGCTCGGGTAATGATCTCAGGGTTCTGGGATCGAGTCCCGCATCGGGCTTTCTGCTCAGCAGGGAGCCTGCTTCCCTAAATCTCTCTCTGCCTGCTTCTCTGTCTACTTGTGATCTCTCTCTGTCAAATAACTAAATAAAATCTTTAAAAAAATAAAAAATAAATAAAAAAAATAAAAAAACAAAGGGGGGAGAATAAGAGGCAAACCAAGAAACGAACTTTTTAAAGTCATTTCTTCACCTAACGTGAGTCTCAAACCTGCAGCCCCAGCTCCAGAGTCACACACTCTACCAACTGAGCCAGCAGGTGCTCCAGCAGACTTAACTATAGAGAACAAACTGATGGTTACCAGGAGGTGGGGGGAGGGGGTTAAATAGGTGATGGGAATGAAGGAATGCACTTGGGATGAGCACTGGGTGGTGTATGGGAGTGCGGAATTAACTATATTGTACATCTGAAACAAATATTATACTGTATGTTAACTAACTGGAATTTAAATTAAAACTTAAAAAAGTAAAACCAACGGAATTTTATGATGAGTTAGATGTAGGGTTTGAAAGAAATGACTCCAGAGTTACTAGCGTTAGTAGATTGAGTTAATATCAACTGAAAAGAGAAGCCTCTGGGTAGACCCAGGGCTCCTGATTGGGATCAGGAGTATAATGTTGGATATCTCCAGTTTGAGGTGCCTTGGAACAGCCAGCATTTACACGTTGAGGTGATAGTTGGTTATTCATATCTGACTGTATTCAGATTGTGTAATGTCACTTGGTGCCTATTAAAATCCTAGGCCAGTACATAACAGTTCTGCTTAATAAGATCATTAAAATAATAGTTTTCGGCCTATCTTTTTTATGTAGAACCAATGGGTTTATCTTTCACCTTAGAGGTCAGAAAAGAAGAGGCATCTGGGTGGCTCAGTTGGTTAAGCAACTGCTGAAGTCAGGTCAGGTCATGATCCTGGAGTCCCAGGATCAAGTCCCACATTGGGCTCCCCATTCAGCGGGGTATCTACTTCTCCCTCTGACCATCCCCCTCTTGTACTCTATCTCATTCTCTCTCTGCTTCAGATAAATAAATGCAGTATTTTTTTTTTAAAGTCAGAAAAGAGGAACAAATTAACCCTCAAGTAGAAGATAGGAAATTAGTGAAATAGGAGGCAATAGAAAAACATTTAAAAAGTGAGAAGTTGGTTCTTTGAAAAGGTGAATAAAATAGCAAGACTTACAAAGAAAAAAAATAGTGAGAATAGTCAGCATCATTATGGACCCTATATACATAAAAAGGGAATGAGCTATTATGAACAGCTGTCAACAAATTCAGCAACTTGATGAAATGGACCAATTCCTTAGAAGACACAACAGAACAGACACAGGAAGAATCAGAAAATCTTAAGGAACTCCATATCAGTTATAGACATAGATTGAATTTATAATTGAAAACTCTCTGTCAAATAAATAAAATTTTTTTTTAAGATTTTATTTATTTATTTGACAGACAGAGATCACAAGTAGGTGGAGAGAGGGGGGTGGGAAGCAGGCTCCCTGCTGAGCAGAGAGCCCGATGCGGGGCTCGATCCCAGGACCCTGGGATCATGACCTGAGCTGAAGGCAGGGGCTTTAACCCACTGAGCCACCCATGCACCCCAAATAAATAAAATCTTTAAAAAAAGAAAAGAAAAGAAAACTTTGTCACAAAGAAAACTATAGTTCTAAATGGTTTTCTCAGTAATTTCAGTCAACATTTAAGGAAGTAAAAATAGCAACTCTTCATAGATTCTGAGAAACCAGAGGAAGAACACTTTCTCAATTCTGTTATGAAGCAGGTTGACTCTGATATTAAAAACCCAACAAAAACATACAAGCAGAGAAGATTATAGACTTCTTGTGAATAAAGATGCAAAATTCTTAATAAAACTTTAGCTAATTGAATCCAGCAATATATAAAAAGATTAATGCACAATGACCAAGTGAGGGTTTATTCTAGGAATATAAGGTTGGTTTAACATTTGAAAATCAGTCATTCACCACCCTGGCAGAATGAAGGAGGAAAACCACAGATCATCTCAGTAAGTGAAGAATAAGCATTTGACATGATTTAAAACCCCATTCATGATTTAAAAAAAAAAAATTCTTAGCAAACTACAAAGAAACTTCTTAAATGTCATAAAGGGCATCTATGAAAAACATAACTAGTACTATACTTAATTGTAAAACATTTTCCCTAAAGATTATGACAAGGAGTGTCAGGAGACACCCTCTATTCAGCATTGTGCCAGAAGTTGTAGCTAATGCAATAAAAAAAAGAAATAGTACATGGAATGGAAAGAAGAAAGGAAAATTGTGTGTAGATACATTATTGTGTCCATGGAAAACCCCATACAATCTACAAAACAGTAATACTAAGATAAGTGAATTAAGCAAGATTACAGAATACAAGGTCAATAGAAAAAAAAATTTATATTAGCAGTGAACAATTTGAAAATGAAAATTTTAAATCTGTTTATATTAATGCAAAAATAAATATGTAGTAACAAGTCTTTGTAAGAAATTAAAGAAGACCTAAATAAATGGAGAGGGATCACATTTATGGATTGAAAGATTAAGGATTATTAAGATGCCCATTCTCCCCGGATTGGTTTTTTGTTGTTTTTTTTTTAAGATTTTATTTATTGGGGGGCGCCTGGGTGGCTCAGTGGGTTAAAGCCTCTGCCTTCGGCTCAGGTCATGATCCCAGGGTCCTGGGATCGAGCCCCACATCGGGCTCTCTGCCCTGCAGGGAGCCTGCTTCCTCCTCTCTCTCTGCCTGTCTCTCCGCCTAGTTGTGATTTCTGTCTGTTAAATAAATAAAATATTTAAAAAAAAAGATTTTATTTATTGGGACACCTGGGTGGCTCAGTGGGCCTCTGCCTTTGGCTCAGGTCGTGGTCTCAGGGTCCTGGGATGGAGTCCCATATCAGGCGCTCTGCTCAGCAGGGAGCCTGCTTCCGCCTCTCTGCCTGCCTCTCTGCCTACTTGGTATGATCTCTCTCTCTCTTTGTGTCAAATAAATAAATAAATAATCTTTTTAAAAACTTTTTATTTATTTATTTATTTGACAGATCACAAGTAGGCAGAGAGGCAGGCAGAGAAGGGGGGGTGAAGCAGGCCTCCTGCTGAGCAGGGAACCTGATGCCGGGCTCAGTCCCAGAACCCTGAGATCATGACCCATGCTGAAGGCGGAGGCTTAACCCACTGAGCCACCCAGGTGCCCCCCGGATTGGTTTTTACTTTAATGCAGTCCCTATCAATATTAAGGCAAGTTTGGATATCTTTGTTGTTGTTGAAAAAAACAGGCAAACTGATTATAAAATTTATATAGAAAAGCAGAGGCCCTAGACTACTCCTGAAAACAGAAAAAGAGGTTTCATACTACTTGATTTCGGGATTCTGTAGAAGCCACAATTATCAAGGCATTGTGGTACTGGCTTAAGGATAGACAGATCAGTAGAACAGAACAGAGTTCAGAAGTAGAACCACATGGATGTGGTCAGGTTTGTTTGTTTGTTTGTTTGTTTTGGCCAGGATGCCACGTCTGTTGGGGACTTGGTAGTCTTTTTAACAAATGGTGCTGTTATCTCAACCCGTCTTACTCTTTACACAAAAACTAATTTAAGATGGGCCTAAATATAAAATCTAAAACAGTAAAGCTTCAAGAAGTATAACCTTGGGATAGACAGAGATTTTTTGGACATGACACAAAGGCAGTAACCATAAAAGAAAAAAATACACGGGTGCCTGGGTCGGAAGTCAGTGATGTGTCTTACTCTTGATTTGAGCTCAGGTCGGGATCTGGGGGTTGTGAGATTGAGCCCTGAGTTGGGCTCTGCACTGGGCATGGAGCCTGCTTGGGCTTTCTCTCTGGCAAATAAATCAATAAAATCTTTAAATTAAAAAAATATATATTAATGTGATTGATAACCTGAAATTTTAAAGGCTGGAAGCACAGGTATAAAATACCTCTTGAGGAAATCAGTGGTCTTACTGATTGTATCAACACTTAGGTCTTACAGAGCACTAAGTAATTCCATTGAGATTCTACTCATTGGTCCACTCTCTTCCTTTAATTTACCTGTTTTGCAGCATCCTCATTCAAGATAAAGATAAATAGTTCTCCAAATTAAGTATCATAGTTCTAAATACTCTCAATTTCAGTTGATCTGTTGTTTGTTCACAGTACATTAGTACATTTCCAAAAATAAAATAATTCCAAGATTTGGTCCAGTATTTGGAAAGCAGTCCAGTAGAAAAATCAGCATATTCTTTAATCTAAATGTAGTGTTCTTCTTGCTACTATTTGGTGAACAGACTCAGGCTGTACATGTGCAGAGACATACAGTGGCAGTAAGTGGTGTTATTTTTCTCTAATGTGCTTAGCCAGCTAATTTGCTTCTATTTTTCTTCTACAGTTCCAGCTCCTAGCTTCAGCTCTGTTCAAATCTGGTTCAGATTTTACAGCTCTAGGTAAGTATTCCAGCGTAGTTTATCCAGCTTAGATGCCCTTGCATTTAGGGAATTAGGTTTTGGTTGCTTTTAAATGAAACATCAGGTGAGATGTTTAGCTAAACAAATGGTGCAAGTTTCAAGGTAGCCTGCAGATTTTGTAATGACCTGCTACAAAGTTACTTTCCATGCATCAGTCACCAGTTCATGGGTTAGTTTGCACTTCCTGTTACACCAGTTGCTGGGTTATTATGCAAACGGAAGGCAGGAGAAGCATGATCCAAATAAATTAACTTGTATAGCATTGTTTTGGAATATAGGCTGTAAATTGCTGATGCACTTACTATGAGGTAACACTTCTTGGTTGAATGACTTTTCTTCTCAGTTTGTCCTTTGTGGAATTGTATGAGATCAACAGATTGTTAATGGGGTAGGCAGTGAAAAAACTGTTTTGATATCTAAGAAAATGCATTATCTCTTTCCAGAAAATGGGAATTTATGAGTGCTGCTATCTTAATTGTTTAACAAATATTCTACTTGAAACTCGAGTGTTTCTTAGACATCCCAGATAGGGGCATCAGTCGTCATTTAGGAATACTCTCATCTGCTATTAAAGAATTATTAAAGTAAGCTAGACTGTAGTGAAGTGGGGAATCTGTAGAAGTTCCACAATCCAGAGCTTTATTCAGGTCAATTTTTAAGAATCTTTTCATTAGGATAAGTCATTATGATAGCTTTACTTTTTCAACAAGATTGTAGGCTTTTGAAGTATGGGAATTTCCAGCTTTCCTCTTGTCATCATAAAATAAAGTCCCACAGTGAATGCTTATTAATTCCATTGATGCCAGTGCTATTATTGTTTGCCTTAGAAATGGGCAGTAATATCGAAATTTTCCAGTATATGTATACTATTCTTTATCTCTGGAATAAAATACATTTTGGAATAGCGATTTAATTTTTTCATTGTTTGGCCTTTCATCTCCTAAAGGTGAACCATACCTCAAAGGAAAAAAAACAGCATATATAATTCTGGTGTTTTCAGTGGGATGGGTAAGAATAGGAATTTTCCTTGGGGTCTTGCCCTTTCTTGCTCCATAACCAGTAATTAAGGCTTCTCCACTGATCTAGGCAACTTTAGTCCTAATTCCAGAATACTTAGGCTTCCACAGGGCAGGACTGAGCAGGCTGCTGTAAAACAGGTTCTCTGAAAATTCAGATAATCATTTACCACGATTCCATACACGCAGATGTTTTGAGGCTAATAAAGATCTTAACCTTATGATGGAGAACCTACATATAAGTCAGCATTATTTTAGAGAGTCCATACCCTTGTGAATCTCATCATTTGAAACAGATTTAGTGATACATGAATTAGGTGCCTGGCACAGATACTCTGAATAAACATGTGCCTTGTTATGTGTGGCTACCAAAGCCCAGAGCCATTCTCTTTATTTTTTTGGTGGGCAGCACTAAAATCTCTCTGGCTGACTTATATTTAGCTTTCACAACAAGAATTTCTTGGCAGTTATTTAAATATGTTAGACTGGTGTCAGCAAATATTTTACCTTTAACTTAACTCTTTTCTTTGGTCTCTGTCCTGTTCACTGCCAGCTAATATATTTTATCAGGAACAGTTTGTTTTACTTGGATTCCAAGCAAACCTCAGATACGCTGAGAACAATACAAATAATAGGAAAAAATACAAAAAGAAAATTCCTACGGGATTTTATTTCCTACCTTGTCTGAAGGGAGGCAGTATCTTTCATAGTTAAGAGATGAGAATGTAAGAGAGCAGTTAAGAATCAGAATCTTTAAAAAAAAAAAAAAAATCAGAATCTAGGGGTGCCTGGGTGGCTCAGTGGGTTAAAGCCTCTGCCTTCAGCTCAGGTCATGATCCCAGGATTCTGGGATCGAGCCCCACATCGGGCTGTTTGCTCCGCAGGGAGCCTGCTTCCTCCTCTTTCTCTGCCTGCCTCTCTGCCTACTTGTGATTTCTCTCTGTCAAATAAATAAAATATTAAAAAAAAAAAAAGAATCAGAATCTATGTTCCGATATCAGCTCTGCCACTTGCTAATTTCAAAAGTGACTTGAGCAAGTCACCTTTCTAATAATTAATTTCTCCATCTATAAGATGGAGATAACCAAGAGTACTTACCTCAGGTTGTGGAGAGAATTAAATGAAATAATTACGGAAAACACTTAGCACAATAAAACAGTAAGTGTTCCATTCACAGTACTATTATTATTATCTCCCTTAAAAATGTAACCTTGGGGCGCCTGGGTGGCTCAGTCAGTTAAGCGTCCAACTCTTCATTCTGGCTCAGGTCATGAGCTTGAGCCCCACATGGGACTCTGTGCTCACCAGGGAATCTGCTTCTCTCCCTCTACATCTGCCCCTCCCCCCTCCCCCACACCCCGCTAATGCATGTGCATGCACACATGCGCGCTAGCTCTCTGAAATAAACCAATCTTTTTTAAAAAACTGAAACCAAATGGGTCATCTCATGTATATATGTATACATTTTTTTTAAAGATTCTTATTTTTTAAAGATTTTATTTATTTGACAGAGAGAGAGAGGGCACGCAAGCAGGGGAAGAAGCAGGCAGAGGGAGAAGCAGGCTCCTTGCTAGGCAAGGAGCCCAATGTGAGGCTCGATCCCAGGACCCTGGGGTCATGACCTGAGCCGAAGGCCGTCACTTAACGACTGAGCCACCCAAGTGCCCCTAAAGACTTTTTTTTTTTTTAAAGATTTTATTTATTTATTTCACAGAGAGAGATCACAGTAGGCAGAGAGGCAGGCAGAGAGAGACAGAGAGGGAAGCAGGCTCCCCGCCAAGCAGAGAGCCCGACGCGGGACTCGATCCCAGGACCCGGAGATCATGACCTGAGCCGAAGGCAGCGGCTTAAACCACTGAGCCACCCAGGTGCCCCAAGACTTTTATTTTTAAGTAATCTCTACACCCAGTGTGGGGCTTGAACTCACAACCCCAAGATTGAGAGTCACATGCTCTACTGACTGAGCCAGCGAGGGGTCCCTAGATGTATATATTTTTCATGTGCAGATAAACTAAATATTTCATTTTCTAAATGCTCCAAAAATATTGCCTCCACCAAACTTTCTGACTGACTTCCTCCAGAATTGTTTATCTTAACTTCTTATTGAGAATTAAATGAAAGTATTTATTAATGTCCTATGTAATTTAAAGAATTAGGGGCACCTGGGTAGTTCATTCAGTTAGGTGACTGCCTTCAGTTCAGGTCATGTTCCTGGGATCCTGGCATTGACCTCCATTTGGGGCTCCTTGCTTAGCAGGGATTCTGCTTCTCTCTCTCCTTCTGCCTGCTGCCCCCCACCGCTTGTGTTTTCTCTCTCTGTGTCAAATAAATAAATAAAATCTTTTTTAAAAGAATTAAAAAGATGGAAAGCGTTTTACAAATAGCTGGCATTATCTTAGTTTTGAAAAATAACTGACTTCAGAGAAAAGCAGCCTCTGGGGATCTTTAATTTAAAGCTTCTGGTGGCTCTGGGTTTTAAACTTTTAAACTTGAACTCAGACATTTTGCCAATTTTTAGAACTGTGTCTTATTTCCAGAAAGTACACACTGGAGCGATTTAAGCGTATTTTCAGCAAGGTATGTGACAGGTAGGAAAAATCTAGTCTGTAGTACATATTGCCTTTTTTGATCTTCACACCTCTTTTTAGAACTTTTAGAGTCCAAATATGATGTGCAAAATACAAATTCAGAGAGATGTTTAAAACATTTTATGCCTAAAATAGTCCTTTTTATCATTGTGTTGACATTTGTGAATGAGGAGCCCTAAGAATTTTGCAGCATTTGCTATGTCCTTTTAGCCTTTATACTTTATATCCACTTCCTTCAGCCTCTTGTCTGTAGCCCATATGTTTATAGGTACTTTTTGTATAACAGAAAGTTTATTATTAGCAATAGAAAGGTCAACAAACTTGTATCCAGGAGAAAAATGAGAATTCTTGCTATTTCTTCTTAACTGTAAGTAGGAAACTTTACCTAATCTGTATAAGATGTTAAGTTAAAAGTATATTCCTAGGGGCACCTGGGTGTACAGTCAGTTGGTTAAGTATCCTACTCTTGGTTTTGCCTCAGGTGCTGATCTCAGGGTGAGGTTGAGCCTGGTGTCAGGCTTCTTGCTCAGCCAGCGTGGGGTCTGCTTTAGATTCTCTCTCCCTTTTCCTCTGTCTCTCCTGCTCATTCTCTCTCTCTCTCTCTCTCTCTCTCAAATAAATAAATCTTGGAGGAAAAAAATAAATAAAAGAAGGGGCGCCTGGGTGGCTCAGTCGGTTAACTGTCTGCCTTTGACTCAGGTCATGATCTCGGAATCCTGGAACCGAGCCCCACGTTGGGCTCTCTGCTCAGTGGAGAGTCTGCTTCTCCCCCTTCTCTGCTGCTCCCCCCCCAACTCATGCTCTCTGCTCTCTCTCATGCTCTCCCTCTAATAAATAAAATAAATAAAATATTAAAATATGTATGTGTGTATATATAGTGTATATATATATACACATTCCTAATGGGTCACTTTTCTTTTTAGAGTTATCATCTCTGGTTGTGGTAGTAGTGATAAAGCGATAGCTGGTATTTATTGAGCACTTAACTATGGGGCCAGGTACTATTTTAAGCACTGTACAGGTCTTAACTCATTTAATCTCCATAATAATCCTATGAGGTAGTTAGTATTATGATCCCCTTTATATAGGAAGAAACAGGGACACAGAGAAGCTTAGGTAACTTGCCCAGGAATAATACTAATGAACGGCGAGACTAGGATACGGACTATAATCCTTTGACCTCAGAGCTCACACTCTAAACTAACTATACTACTTCTCACTGAGCTTTAACCAGTGTCTGCTACTCAGAGTGATTAGTTCCTCATTCCATTTTATGATGAAAATGAAGTGAGAGAAACACTGATTAGGAGTATGAGATTTAGAATCTGCATTACCATTTTTTGTCCTAGTTCTGCCGTTTAATTAGTCATGTTACTGTTGATGGGTTTCTTACTGCCTACCCCTTTTCAATGTATTTTTTTTAAAAACTTTGAGTACAGATAAAGCTTAAAGTTCTCCTTGAACAGCTTTCTTCAGTCTCTGTCTCTTCTCAAGTGTAATCGTTCATGTCTGGCAGATCTTTACATACACATACAACTATACACCCAGACCTACAAATACAGTGATTCTCTTTATTTACAGTAGTTATGTTCTGTAAAGTCATAAGGAATACTGAATTAGTGAATACTAAACCATTTCTCCTATGGGACATACAGAGTTGGGTTCTTTATATAATTGATTAATGTTGCACAGCGCTTATCAAACACATATATTTTCTCCATAAGGCACATCGTGGCCTTTTTCACTTAGGAACACTAGATAACACTTCGGCACTATGCTTGGGCACCTTTTTAATAAAGCAGTGAAGTCACAACAAAAAGCACAAAAACTTAAAAAATACAAAGCCAGTGGATTTGAAAAGGACACTTGTTTATAGTGTGAGAGGTGGTAAAAGAAGACAGAGCATCACCCAGTTCACCCTTAGCTGACAGCATCTGCCTGTGCTCATTCAAATGTTCGCTGCTCTCCACATGTCCGTGAATGACCACGTATTGCCACAAGTACTGATTTGGGGTTACAGGTACGTTTTAGTGGGCAGGCAAATGCACAGATAAGGAATCTGCGTAATAAAGATGGACTGTACCTACACACAGACGTATACTTTTGTGTGTTCTGGTTTTATTTATTACACAGTGTAAAATACGTATTCTACAACATAACATTTAAAAATTAATGATGTGGCTTAGGGATGTTTGCAAGAAACTGTACTAGTATCTATTGTATTCTTAATAAGTAATACATGGTATTCCATAATAAGATCTGCCATAATTTAAATATTCATCTATTAATAGTGTGAATTTCAATTTTCTCATTGGTAAATGGTAAATAAAAGTAAAACATATTCAGATGGTAACCACACTTAACCATGGGGAGCATTGAGTTATGTATAGAATTCTCAAGACAAAATCAATATGTCATATACCTGAAAGTAATATAACACTGTATGTCAATTATATATACTCCAATAGGAAAAAAAATTAAGTCAAAAAATAAATTAATTAAACATACTCTCTTAAGGGGTAAGTGACCTTGGCACACTGCCTACAATTTAAGCCCTCAGTGAATATTAGTTAATAAAAATAAATAAATGGGTTTTGGAGTCAGATAGACACAGGTTCACATTCCATTCTCTTCCTGCCCCAACTGAGAGATCTTACAAAAACTGAATATCCCTAAGTTGTCTCATCTGAAAGGAGAGTTTATGATAACTTCTTCATTAGTTTTTTATAAGAATGAAATGTGATCAGGGACACCTGGGTGGCTCAGTCGGTTAAGCATCTGCATTGAGCTCAGGTCATGATCCCAGAATCCTGGGATCAAGTCCCACTTTGGCCTCCTTGCTCAGCCAGGAGCCTGCTTCTTCCTGTGCCTGCCACTCGCCCTGCTACTGTGCTCACTCACTCACTCTGACATATAAGTAAATCTTAAAAAAAAAAAAGAATGAATGAAATGTCATATATAAAATACCTAGGATAGAGTAGGAACTGAGTATTTCCCTCCCTCTTAAATTATTTAATCTCATAAAAATACATTAACTTTGTTCAATGTTACTTCATTAGGATACATAGGTACTTCATTAGTAACATATTAGTAATACATAGGTATTATTTCGTTAGAGTAATACATCAGAATCAATATCTTCTCTTAAAAATAAAACCTATTATGACAATTATACAAATATAGAAAGTAAAACAAGGTGAAAACCTCTAAAGTTGACTACAGTTGGTTATATTACCGCACAGGAGGGGGAAAAAAGAGAGTAACCGGGGTGCCTGGGTGGCTCAGTGGTTTAAGCCTCTGCCTTCGGCTCAGGTCATGATCTCAGGTTCCTGGGATCGAGCCTCGCATCAGGCTCTCTGCTCAGTGAGGAGCCTGTTTCTCCCTCTCTCTCTGCCTGCCTCTCTGCCTACTTGTGACCTCTCTCTCTGTTAAATAAAATATTAAAAAAAAAAAAAAGAGAGAGTAACCTTTACAGTACAATACTATAGACTAGTATAGTAGTCTGTACTATAGACTATACTTTTAGATATATTCAAAGACAATAAAAGTAAAGAAATGTCTTTTTTTTTTGGTCATGGTATGGATATAGTAATTCTGGAACATGTTTTGTATGTATTTTACGTTGAACAAATGAGTAAATATGATGGTGTAGTTTTCCTAGTGGGAGAAAGGAGATACTTTTAAATAGGGAATGGGATTAAGGAGAGGAAGAATCCTGTAGAGTTCTAAAAAACATGGGAATCATCAGTAAAATCACGAATTCATAAGTCTGCTTTTAAAAAAGCTGTGTATAATATGTGTGCACATATATGTACAGGTCTAGAAACACCACCATCTTTGGCAATTAACGCAACTGATCTTAGTCCTAAATGTTACTCACCACTAAAAGGAACTAGGGCTCCTTAAAAAAATGGCTGATTCCAGAGCTGTGTAAAGATGAGCTTGGATATCTTGCTCTGCCAGGAAATAAGGAAGTGCTCAAAAATTAATGGGAACATTAAAAAAGACACAGAAACAAGCTCAAAAGAGCTCTTGCTGGCCAAAACTGGGACAATGTATTAAAATGAATAATGATGGTATAAATACGATATATTGAACAAGAAAAGGATCTGAGTACATACTCATGCAAACAAATAAAATGGAGGAAAAAAGAAAAGCTCTTTAGTGTCAGTCAACAAATGCAGAAGGAATTGTAGAGTTAGGAAAACATTATCAGTGTTTTGTTTTGTTTTAGCAAGAATCATCAGTGAAGGCGAATATTGTTGGGTTCAAGTCTGTCAGGGAAAAGGAAATTCACACAGTTTCAGGCTGTTCTTATCAATATTTTACTAATTGCTGGGGGCGCCTGGGTGACTCAGTCCATGGAGTGTCTGACTCTCTTGATCACAGGTCTTGATCTCGGGGTTGTGAGGTAGAGCCACATGTTGGATAAGGAGCCTACTTAAAAAAATTTTTTTTAAGAAAATATTTTACTAATTGCAGTGGTAGAAAACAACACCTTCACACCAGCGAAATCTGGCGGATACCATTTTGATCAGGTGATCACTGTTAACATTGGGGTAAACTGAGAGCATGTGCCTCCTGACATGATGCAGTGGGAAGGACACAGTATCACTTTGGTAGTATTTTTGCCAGAACTGCATAAATTTAATCTGATTCGAGGAAGCGGTCAGACAACCCAAATTCAACACATTCTACAACTACATAACTGCTTTGTACTTGTCAAGGATATCAGTATCATAAAAAACGGAGGCTAAGGAACTATTCCAGGCCAAAGAAAACTAAATACTGGGTTGAGTTTTAGATGAATAGGGAAAATAACTATAAGAAAGACTATTGGGACAAAAATGTTAAGTTTCCTAAATTTAATATATAATGGTTATTTAAGTGATGTTCTTAGGTGAAATGAATTCAAGTATTTAGGGGTGAAAATGTCTACAATTTACTCCCAAATCATTCTACAAAAAAAATATGTGTGGGGTACAAACATACAAAGAGAGAGAATGAGAACACATGTGACAAAATGTTCAACAGCTTGAGTAATCTAGGTAAGGGTGTATGAGTCTTCGTTGTACTATTCTTGAAATGCTTCTAGGAGTTTGAAATTTTTCAAAATTTTAGAAAACTCTGAAAGCATAAAATAGAAAAAAATAATATCATTCAGAGATAACATTTCTTTACATTTTGGAGTATTTCCTTCCATTCATTTCCATGATATTTATTTGTTAAATCTTTTTTTTTTAAATATACAGTTTCTTTTTTTTTTTTTAAGGTTTTATTTATTTTTTGCGAGAGAGATCATGGAGAGGGAGAAGCAGACTCACCAATGAGCAGAGAGCCCAATGTGGGGCTTAATCCCATGACCCCGAGACCATGACCTGAGCTGAAGGCAGACACTTAACTAACTGAGCCACCCAGGCGCCCCTCTTTGTTAAATCTTAAAGCTCCAAAGATGTAAACATTTGCCCTCAAACTTAAAGTAATAGTAAAAGAATTTTTTTAATAAAAAGGAATGTTCCTTTCTTGAAACATTGTTTATTTTCCTTCCAGGAAACTGGTATCCTTGGCAATGTTTTGTTCTGTTCATGTTCTTTGCAAGAGTAAAAAACAGAATGTACCTAAAACTGTATTGTAAGTTGAGTGAACATTGGTCCAGTTTGAAATAATTTTCATTGAGTATCAAGGCATATATAACTTTCTGGCACTATTTCTGTGTCTTATGGTACTCAGTAGGGCTCTCATGTTTCAGCCATTTCACCAACAGGGAAATCAAAAGACTACTTTGTTTATTTTATTATTTTCCTACTTCATATGTACATAAGAAATTTAAAGCAGCTTAAAGCAGTATATACCAGCTGACTAAAGGAAGGAAGCATCTCACTGAATATTCCTTTGGCCGGAATGAACTTGAAAATTAAATGTTTACTAGAGGTTAAAGGAGGGGAAAAATCCTTTAGTTCATGGTCCCCACCTTTTAAGAATGTCATCGACTTTCTAGTGTTTCTCTGGATAAAAAGTAGGTCATTGATCTATTTCTCACATGATTTGTGCCTGGCAGAGAGCCTGGTGCTTAGTACCATGAATGCATGTGCCAGGGATGTTCTACGTTACTGTACAGGTATTTCTTTGAGTTCTCTGACACTACTTCCAGCTCTCAGGACCTTAATGATTTTAGACCACCTTCTAAAGAAAGTGATTTTAGTATGTTTTTCATTTTGATTTTATTCTACTTTTTAAGGATTTTATTTATTGGGGCGCCTGCGTGGCTTAGTGGGTTAAAGCCTCTGCTTTTGGCTCAGGTCATGATCCCAGGGTCCTAGGGTCGAGCCCCGCATTGGGATCTCTGCTCAACAGGGACCCTGCCTCCCCCTCTCTCTCTGCCTGCCTCTATGCCTACTTGTGATCTCTGTATCAAATAAATAAATACAATCTTTTTTTAAAAAAAGATTTTCGGAGTGCCTGGGTGGCTCAGTGGGTTAAAGCCTCTGCCTTCGGCTCAGGTCATGATCTCAGGGTCCTAGGATTGAGCCACGCCTTGGGCTCTCTGCTCAGCAGGTAGCCTGCTTCCCTTTCTCTCTGCCTGCCTCTCTGCCTACTTGTGATCCCTGTCTGTCAAATAAATAAATTAAATCTTCCAAAAAAAATTTTTTTTCTTTAATTATGAGTGAGAGCAGGGGGAGGGGCAGAGGGAGAGGGACAAGCTGACTCTGCGCTGAGCTCTGAGCTCAACACAGAGCTTGACTCCAGGACCTGAGCCAAAACCAAGAGCTAGACATTTAACCCAGGTGCCCCTGATTTTATTGTATTTTTATTATTAAAAAAATTTTAGTGGGGGCGCCTGGGTGGCTCAGTGGGTTAAAGCCTCTGCCTTCGGCTCAGGTCATGATCCCAGGGTCCTGGGATTGAGCCCCGCATCGGGCTCTCTGCTCTGCAGGGAGCCTGCTTCCTCCTCTCTCTCTGCCTGCCTCTCTGCCTAGTTGTGATTTCTGTCTGTCAGATAAGTAAAATATTAAAAAAAAAAAAAATTTTAGTGGCATTCTAAAGTCAGAAAAAGAGAGGGGAAACTGCCCCAGTGGGCTAGAAGAGAAAAATGTTTGTAAAGGAAAGAAGAGAAATCATTATTAGTTACTAAGGTGCCGATCATTAGAACAGGGGCTTCTCACATAATTCATTTACTGTGCACAGTATCGCCATGAAGTAAATAAGATTAACAAATTTACAGCTGTGGGAACAGTTGCAGAAAGGCTGATTAACTCACCTAAGAGTTAGTTACTACACTGCTAGGTAGTAAAACAGGGTTCACAGCCCATGTCTTGTCTGCTTTTAAAATCAGATGAGTTTTTGGTTTTCCCATTATACGTTGCTGTTTTTCTCAACTAGCTTCTCTGTTAACATGTTTTAGACACAATAGATGAGTTTCTTTGTATCTCTCCTTTACCAGGCTTTTCCGATGTGGATCACACGTATGCTCAAAGAACTCAGCTCTTTGACACCTTAGTAAATTTCTTTCCTGACAGCATGACTCCTCCTAAAGGCAACCTGGTAGACCTCATCACACTGTAACTGAAGAGTCACTGGACAGCAATGGAGAACAGGAGTCTGCTTGCAGTATTGTGGAGTTCAACTCTGTTGACCGACAATTAGGCTGCAGTGATCGAGGACTGCACCAGAATTTTGAAGGGATCTTTACTGTCACAAGTTTTAACCCTCTTCCTTCATACCCAGCCTCAGCCCCTTTCTCCTCATCCCATCCTGAATTAGGTTAATAAAGTGAAATTGGTATACTTTCCACTTAAATATACATATATATTTTTTTCTTACTTTAACTTTTAAGAACGAATGAATATAAAAGAAGAAATAATCAGGCAGTTTACCCTTTTCTGATTTTTATTTCATTTTTATAAAATCGGGGCAAATAAGAACTACTAACAGACTCAGTACTCCAAGAATGGGGTTTTGTTGTCGCCTGGTGTGGCCTCCCTTCCTTCTCCTCCTTTCCCACTTCACTTTGCCTCGCATCCCACAGCTGCTTGTAGGTGGCGTCACTTGTTTACCTCTTCATTCTTCAAAGTATATAGTTCTGTAGGGCAAATTATGTATGTAAAAGTGGTATGTGTGTCTCTGTTGACTAGAGTCTTGTATTACATTAAACAATAGGAGGAACAGAGGGCTCAAATTTATGCTCCTTGTCATAGAACTAAAAAATGAAGCCCAAGATTGATCCAGGTACTTATCTGAGATTGGTATATAGTATTTCTATAATGATACAAATTTATAGTGGATATTCAATAGCTTTGAGTCACAGAAACCTTAAACTGAGGAGAATATAGTACAGAACCTTTAAGAGCCGATAAAAATGACCAGCAAGAAGATTCCAGTAGTGATTAATATGTTCATTGATGTCTTTATAGCAAATTTTGGAAGAAAATGACTCTTGCCTCTGGTAGAGCTGTGATTCCATTTCACCTTTGTGCTCTCTGTAGCATTTTCACTTGGGAGGGTGGTTGTTTCAGAGCTATACATTTGTTTACTTCCATATACATTAGCTCCCTGCATCTGCTCCTGTATACTGGTATCTTAAAGAATAATGGCTTGAAGTTGCCTGATGGAATACAGCTGACAGGCATTTCACAGAGCACATACAGGCTTTTAAGTGGAGAAAAAAAATAATGGTGCAAGTATTTTTTCACTAAAAGAAAGATTAGCTTTCGCACTGTTCCATGTTTCGGTGGGGGATGGAGGTGTGTATCATTCCATGAGGTGCCATGGAGTGCAGTACAGGAAGCCCACACGGGGCCAGTGCTTGCATTTGCTCAAAAACTGTGCTGCACGCACCATGCCTAAAGCAGCCTCAGTACAGTCAATGTCCATCAGTCCAGTAGCTCTGAAAAGTGAAGGACTTTGTGGAATTGAGTATGTCCCTGAGTAGCAGGATTAGGCCTCACCAAAGAAAGAGAAAACTTCTTGAGTTGCACTTTTGAAAAGTCTCATGTATAGAAATGAGACTGAGCTCCCTCTTCACTCCGTCTTTATTGTTTGGTTTCACTGCTTTGGGGAATGATCAGAAATCTATTTTTCCTAGTTCTAGACTTGAGTCTTGGGCTCCTTAGCTTTCTAAGCATCTCCAAGCTGTCCGTAGTGATTTATTAAACAATTAGGTTTGTATTTTACCTTGTGAAAGCTATAGTGTGTAATTTCATTAAGTACCAAATTGCACAGCTGCAGAATAACCAAGTGACTTTATAGGTGAGCAAATAGAATCTACTTACATTCTCGTACAGCTTCATAAAATGCCAGTCCCCTGCCAGTCAAGAAATAAAATATTATCACTAATATTGTAGCCTATTGAATCTTGTTTTGTGGAAACAGGTACAAATCAAAGAGTTGGTAGGGAAGAACTTGATAGAGTTTCTAAATTTAAAAGTTCTCGTTTGGTTTGCCATGAATTCTGGCACTTTAAACATGGTAACCAAATGAAGTTCCGCTGCCTCCACCTTCTGTTTCCACAGTGCTTTCTTTGTTGCTGTTTTCATGAGTTCCATAGATTCCTTATATGGGAGAAACTCAGTTCTTGACCTCAGTGATTTTGTTTTTGTTTTTCCCTAACTGACTCTACTAGTTGGTTTTTAACACAAGCTTGTTTTAATTTTATCTTTCCTCACTTTATTTAGATGGAACTTTTACCCTTTTCTTCTTTTCTGAGTTTTTTTTCACTTACATATTTAAATGGGGCTGAATCGTCGTAGTGAGCCATTTACACCACTGAGGAGGTTGTTGATTAGGTAGAGTTTGTGCCCTGGGGCTCTGAAAGAGCATTGCTGGCAGTGATTGCAGGAGAACACAGGGCTTCATAGTACCCATGACCAGGATGACACACTGCTCACATTTCACACCAGAACCTGATTTGAAACTTGTTTATATATTTAGTGAGGAGCTTACGTATATTTCCAAGAATTCCAGCAGTGTATTATAATTTAATCTAATTTGGTATTTAGATAGTGTTTAGGTAGGCCAAGTTATCTGTGCTTTATTCCTTGAAATGCTTTCGTTCTAGCTTCCTGAGTCCCAGTTGAAACACCTGGCTAATGCTTTAGTTGCATTCGTTAGCAGGGTACAGCTTACCCAGTTTCATTATCTCCAGCTTCAGCTTCATTCCCATTTCTCTCTTTCCTGGGGGAATATATTATTCCAAAAAGTAAACTAGACCTCTGACATTATTTTCAGTGCTTGCACTTGATGAGAAATTATCTGATTTGAAAGATACTTCTAAAATGCATTTGTATTCTGTGGAATAACAGAGACCTCATGTGGCCACTTTGATTAGTTCAAATATCTCAGTCTCATTCAAGCAAAGGAATCCAGACTTGGGGTGCCTGACTGCTCAAACTGACAGTCTCAGCTTTTCACGAGATTATCTTTTTAGACCTGGTTTTCAGTGATGCTAAAACTGACCTGTCCATGTCTAATAAGTAGAGACTGATAGAAAGTTAATTCGCTGATTTGTCACAGAAGGGTTTGTTGGGTTTCAAGCACAGTGATTTAAGATGATAAAACTGCATTCTTGGGTGAAGTATGTGTTTTGAATATAAATGGTTTCCAGCTTATCCTTCTAGCGGATCTCTTCACACCTGCCTTAAAAGTGCTATTTAGAGGGGCGCCTGGGTGGCTCAGTCATTAAGCAGCTGCCTTCCGCTCAGGTTCTGATCCCACGGTCCTGGGATTGAGTCCCACATCGGGCTCCCTGCTCAGCGGAAAGCCTGCTTCTCCCTCTCCCACTCCCCCTGTTTGTGTTCCCTCTCTCACTCTCTCTCTGTCAGTAAATTAATAGAAATCTTAAAAAAGAAAAAAAGTTCTATTTAGAGGTATATTGACAGAATTTCATGTAATAAAAAAGTTGAAAAATATAACCTACAAACAAAAACTACATTAAGATGATGTTCAGTGGATCAGAAAGCACTTAGGAACGTGTTCCTGGTTTTATTCTTTGAATTATAGTCGTTTCATGGTTATAACACAAAGTCATAATTATTCTTAACACCATATGGAATTCATTTGGTAATTATGGGTCATTTACTTATTTCCTGAGTGAATGTTGTATTAACTTTTTAGCTGGTTGAATGTTACCTGGCAGTTGAGAATTACGGTTTGAAGTGATTTGTACGGGAGGGGATCATTACCATTCGTACTCTAAACAAGGTCATCTAGCTATAAAAAACCTAGTCTTCATAACCCTTCTTAAAAATCCACAGTCATCTGCAGTTTCATCCTTTCATGTAAATTCTGGCCTGAGTTTTTACTAAGTTTCAAATTCTTAAAGTTGTCCTTGATCTAGGATTGCATGCTTCCTCAGAAAATGTTTATAGTAATTGGAGAGTGTCATAAGGGTCTGCATATCACAATACTTATAGATTAGATCTCTGGGCTCTTTCACTCAAAGGTGTTTTTGTATTTCTTAGTAGTCAAATAACATTATTCTTCTGTGATTTTTGACCATAGCCTATATCTCCCTGTGATGTGTATCAATGCTGAAATGATTTGACTATCCAAAAATTTTAGCATAGATGTATTTCAGTTGAAGGTGGACGTTTCCCAAGTTTGTTGGAATGATTCATTAGGAGCCAACTAGATCAGCTGAATGATGTTGCCATTGTTTGTTTTGGTAGGAGGACTCATTACAATTTATCAATTTCTTCACCAGGTGTCCTTTTTTTTTTTTTCTGGAAAAAAAAAATGCTATGGTAGAATTTTATTGTACATAATTTCTTAACCTTGATTTCCTCCTGCTGACCAAATAGTGTGAAATGTACGTCCATTATTTCCTTAGCTAACCTGACTTTACTCTTGGCTTTTTCAGCCCTAGATTTCCTAGGTTTTCTGTGGCATTGCTTATGAGTGTTGTACCATTTAAGAAGAAAGGCCAAAATCATTTTGAGGCAAACATGTTCTTCTATCCTTGTTTATGACAACAAAATAATGAAATTCAAAATTGTCCGTTATTAAAGAATGTTCAGACATTGCTATCAAAATCCTTGAGTCATTTTCATGTGGAGAACAGTAACATGGCTATGGCAGCTTTAGTGGAGGACCCACCGTTGGCTTCTTTTCTTGGCATTAGGAAGCCTAGTCATAAAACCGATGATCAGGTACAAGTTTCATAGCAGAGCTCATGGAATTCAGCATCTCACCAGAATTCCATTTGCCTGTTGTCTTTTCCTTGCAATTTTTTAGCCTTTTTTCCTCTATTCCTACTACCTCTGAGTAGCAGTGATGTTCTGCTGAAGTTGGAATTTGTGTTAAGAATTGACTTTCAGGGGCGCCTGGGTGGCTCAGTGGATTAAGCCGCTGCCTTCGGCTCAGGTCATGATCTCAGGGTCCTGGGATCGAGCCCCACATCAGGCTCTCTGCTCCGCAGGGAGCCTGCTTCCTCCTCTCTCTCTGCCTACTTGTGATCTCTCTCTCTCTGTCAAATAAATAAAATCTTTAAAAAAAAAAAAAAAGAATTGACTTTCAGTTTCTGATGCCATTGTATCTTAGGAATAGCTTTGATTCCTATGAAATGATTGGCATTTGTTCATTTTTAAATTATCACTGATAGGTATGAAATAATTCACCTTCCTTTTTATCTACCGCTCACACAGTTACAATGAAACATTTGTGTGCAGTGTCCTATTTGCCTGTCCATAGGGCATTTACAGTTGGAGGTATTGAACCCCAGGAACAGGGCTGGAGAGGAGAACGCAGATATGTTAGAGAAAGGAAAATAAGAGCTTTTTGCTCATAGATGCAAAGGTCCACAAATCTAAACGAAAAAGAAGCTCTCCATTTCTAACCCTAAATTCATTCTGCTCATGCAGTGCTGGGAAGAGGACTATCAAAAGGAATCACAGCTCAGTTACTCTGTGTAGTCTTTGGAAAGCAGCGTTCCCAGTTTCTTTTCTCCTCTTCTCCCAAAGAGCTGTTAGAGGTCTTGGAACGGAAAACCCACCGTGACGGGCTCGAGATTTTACACTAGCTGAGCAGTTTCTTATGTTCAGCCAGTTTCTTGATAAGGATCCAGTGGGAAAACCAGCACTACAACATTCTAACATGCAGTTTGGGGGCTCCCATCGGACTGTTTTTTCATCAAGTTTAAGCTCTTGCTGCAGCACAGCTCTGTACCATCTGGGATGCTAGCATTCAAGCAGTTAGTGTAGCTCTCTGAGCTCTCTGCCCCACCAGTACCAGCCTGAAGAGATCGTCATTCCTCCGTCTCACTCAGTGCTTAATGACTGCCAGATTCATTGGCAGGAAGGAAAAGCACTGTGTGATGTACTGAACAGGCCTGTGTGCATGATTAAGGAGTTGCTCAAGTAGCCAGTTTTGAGCTTTATTTCTCGTTTGTTAACCAATCTCAAGAAAGAAAGCCTTTGTTACGGTTTAGCCGGTGTCATTTTGTTGGTGTTTATTTTCTAGCCTTTTAAGATAGGAAGAAAATTATTTCATGTTTAACTTACAATCCATACAGAATTGCGCTTCCGTCAGTTATTTCTGTACTTTAAAATTAATTATGCACAATCCCATGAGTTACTGCTTATCTCCTTTGCCAAGAAATTCATGAGTTCTGGCATTAGAAGTATGTAATAATTTTGGAGACACGTGGGTGGCCCAGTCAGTTGAGCACCCAGCTCGATCTCAGCTCAGGTCTTGATCTTGGGATTGTGAGTTCAAGCCCCACACTGGGCTCCATGCTGGGCCTGGAGCCTACTTTGAATATATATATATATGGGAGATCTATATATCTATATATCTATATCTATATATATATCAGTTGGTTAAAACTGCTTTCAACTGAGGTCGTGATCACAAGGTTCTGAGATTGAGTCCTGCACTGGGCCCCTTGCTCAGTAGGGAGTCTGCTTCTCCCTCTGCCCGCTGCACCCCCTGCTTGCGTGCACTCTCTCTCTCTGACAGATAAATAAAATCTTTTTTTTTTAAAGTTTTTAATAAATTTGGTTTATTCTTTAGGTCTCTCCCATGTCTGGAAAGTGATTAATTAGAGAAGGTATCTAGAATAAGTCCACTTCCATTGCAACTGGCATAGCTTTATAAATTCCTTTTGCAACAAAGACAGGATCTTACACCATCAGGGCCAGGCCATCAGATGTCTGCTAGTGACCGTTTTAGCATCTTGCCTTGTTGTTGTTGTATTCATCTTCTTGAGATGAAAGGAAAGGAAGCTGAAGACAGATGTATGGCGTTACCTTTTTTCAGTTGCTACTTTGGAAGTCCTAGGATACCCCAGCTTTGTAAAGGCTTAGTTTGAGCTTACATATACACACTAGCTATACTTTTGAGAGCACCAAATATAAATTAAATATATACTAAAGTAATTGTCTACCTGATCTCAAATCTGTTAGTAGGATATCAAACTCCAAAATTTAAATATGAATAGTCTTCTGTGGGGAAGATACATGTTTTAAAACTTATACACACTTGGTCTCCTTTTTGAGATTGTTTTTTTTCCTCTCCCAGAAAAAATGATTTTGGTGACTGACCAGTGGTAAACTGTTTTCTCCTTAAGTTGCAAACCACCCATTTAGAGAAATTAAAGTGGACTTCCTTTCTTAATGCATTACATTCAGCCTGGCCAAGAGATGCTGTAATTGTGTTATTCTTTAAGCCTCCTTGTGCTTTTGACTTGTGTAGAATGTCTTTTGAAATTAATAAATTATGTGGTATAGTATTAAATTTTTCTTTATGTATAGCCTGCAGCTCAATTTCAAAATTGCAAAATAATGTGACATTTTCCTGTGAACAAATTTCCTTTATCCGTATCTCCAATAATCTGTTTTAAAAGAGATTCCTTCCCTGTCACCACTTCAAACTCTATGTACAGTTGAGTCTGCATCCTCAAAAGAATAAAGATAGCTAAGGTGAGGACCTCCTTTTCTTGTCTTGGTCTTGGTAACAAACATTATTCCATCTTTCCAAAATGGTATATTTATACATAAGCAGCTTGGGAAAGATGTTACCATTTTTTTAAGTCAGCTTTTTTACTTCTGTTATAAAGTACTATTCAGTGGCCAGAAATTAAGATCCCTTCAAATTAGAGAGAGATCCTCAAAACTGAAGTTCAGCTGGAAATCAGATTGGGAAGAAAGATACAGCTCTGTCCGTACCCAAGAGTCTTACCTTCCCGGGTTTGCTTCTTAACACTGTGGACAGCTTCTTTTCTTTGTTAAACTGAAGCCACTGCCAGCTCATTTGAAAGTTGGAGAGTGTTAAATTTCTTTTATGGGACTTTTAAATAATAACACTTATTGATGTTTGTGATGTAAAAACATGTTTATCATAGAAATTTAGGAAATTACTAAGATTAAAGAAGGAAAACCACTATTAATTAACTGATGAGACTTATTTGTTTTTTCCTAACTTTCTTCTGTTACCCCACATCATAAAGCCCAGAAAAAGCTAAAAAAAAAAAAGGGGGGGGTGGGGGACACAGCCATTCTCATTGTGTTTTACTACGCATGAGTAAGAGCAGGGGTGTGCAAGTGTGTGTCCTGCCCTTACGTAGATCCCTTTAAGCACTGTCCCTTCGCAAACTGACAGTCTGAAAATAATTTTCTTGATCTGTATCTTTTAAGCCTCAACTATGGATATAAGTATTCCCCAGAAGCTGTAGGGAGCTGCCTTGTTCAGCTTCCTGGAAATACCATCTCTAAAACTCATTTGAATGTTTAAGCCCTTTATGCGCCATTTATTAAAGCAGCTTTTTATGATGTTTGAAACATATTCATACCCATGAAGAGCTTTCTGTTTAGGTGGACTTTTTAATATGACCATAAGTAAACCCACACCCAAAAAGAATGAGGTACTTTTCAAAGGCCAGAGGAAAAGCCGAGAAAAACAAAGCAAAAACAAAACAGATGAACATAAATGTAAATAAGGAATCCTGGAAACAAGAGTTCCCTTATCATGCTTGAACAAATGTCTCTCCAAAAAATGTAATTCTCTGCTCACCAGCTAAGATTCAGTCTTATATTTCATATGAGATTCCTTTTCTTATTGTGTGAAGCAGAAAACTGCAACTTTTGAGGTTCTACTCTTTCCTTACCCTCCTTTTCTGCGGCAACATGGCTTAGGGCTATATCCTAAAGGCCCTATATCAGAAATGGAAATCATGAGGGAACTCTGGAGTAGCAGACATGAGCTAGTTGGAGCTTTTAAACAGAAATGCATTGGGGGCATCAGCTCTCTTCTCACATCATTGGTGTTCTAGGTCATTGCTGGACTGTCTTGGGTGTGCTCTGCAATTTTCCCCATTCCTCTCATGATCCTCTCTCATTTATCTAATTTTTGCCCAGTCTGTGTGGACTTTATAGTTTTTTCCTTTTCTTTCTTTCCTTTCCTTCCTTTCTTCCTGGTACAAGTAATTTTCTGATCCCAGGTTTGGTGAATGTGTTAACACTGCTTTGTGAATAAATAAACGAGTGATCTGCTGAACGATTGCAATTGTAGAATTATGTTGTATGTAATGTACATATGGAGAAAGAATGTTATTTTGTTCATTTTCTTAATAAAAAGTTATATATGGACACTACATGATGTCTCTTATGTTTGCTGAAACTACTTTTGAAGTCAACTTTTAAAATGTTTATATACTTTATACTTTGCAGTTGTTGTATTTTTCCCTCAAAAAGGTGAGTTTTATTCAGGCTTCCGAAGGTAGAAAATGGTACTTGCTGCAGAAGGGCCCTTTGGTGTTTTCCTTTGAGACAAGGCCGAAATAAAGAAGTTCTGATGTATCTCACAAAGTTTCCTGGAGAAGTTTGCCTTTTTAAAGAACACTGGTAAATTATTTCATAAGATGGTGTCTTTTATCTACCATTGATATCCAGCCATATCTGATCTGTTTTGTAAATTTGGGCCGGTGTTTCCCAGGTTTTCTTTAAGGGGGGACATACCTGTATAAGTTAGGAACTAGAAGAAAATTAATTGTAGAAAAGATAGTAAAGAGAGTTGGAGCTCAGGGCACTTGGGTGGCTTAGTGGGTTAAAGCCTCTGCCTTTGGCTCAGGTCATGATCCCAGGGTTCTGGGATCAAGCCCCGAGGAGCCTGCTTCCTCCTCTCTCTCTGCCTGCTTCTCTGCCTACTTGTGATCTCCATCTGTTAAATAAATAAAATCTTTAAAAAAAAAAAAAAAAGAGTTGGAGTTGTTGCAAAGTTTTGAAAATCCTGGATCCCTGTGCCTAATAAAGGGAAAGAAGCTTTCAGGACTGAACCTTTGAAAAAAAGAAACTCAGATATGCCAAGCACAGATCATGGGTTGTTAGGGGGGAGTGCTGTGAGCTTTCATCAGAAGGGCTGGACAGGACCTCCTCTTGACCCTTTTCATCTCCTGGTCTTGTTTACATGCTTATTAGCTTTGTGGTCCTGCATTCCGCAGTGAGTTAGTTTGTCAACTGATTTTACTCAAAATGGGGATTATGTTTTCTCAATTTATAAATCAAATAATCCTCTTACTGCGTAGCTTTCATTTCTAGAGTGTGCTTTGAGCATGGCTCAGAAGTAACATTTTTGTTCTCAAAACAGGAAAACATGATGTGCAGTGATGAGGTAAGAAATTGGCCTTTCCTTGGTTAATCCTGCAGAGAATTAATTCAAACTGATCAAAATGTGGGACGCCACCTCTTCTCTCGTGATATATTTTGTCTTCTGGCAGGAAGACAGCAAATAACCAAAGCGGGCTTTGTGTTGAAGTTGAGATGACAGCTCCTCACGCGCCAAGTGAGTATGGAGACCTTCGGGGTGGAGGTGCCACCTTCAGAGCCTCTTGCCCAAGGAGCTGATCCAGCTCCGACCGGGAGGTGGCTGTGTGTGCCCATACTGCTCTACTGAGAAAAGTCAACCACGGAGTCAGTGGAAATTGAAAAACATATTTTCCTGTTAATGAAGGCAGTATTTTTTTGTTAACCACTGTGAGTGGAAAGGCAAACTGATGGCCATCCTGAAGCCTATGTGAGTCCTGGCTCAGACGTAAATACGAGTTGGTTACGTTCCTTCTTTCCCTTAGCCCCGCAAATGCCACATCTTCTTTTGCCCTTTAGTGTCTTGGCAGAAGAAACGGAAGAGAAATTTCGCCTTCTGTTGTATAGGGAAGGTGGGACGCTAGAACGTGATGCCGGAAACATCCTATCATTCTCACTCTGAAACTTCTCTCGTGTCCATAGGGGACTCTTCCCCCTCCCCGGACCCTCACCTAGGAAAAGCAAAGACAATTATATCCTTCCCGGAAATGTTCTTATCACGGGGAAGAGAGGAAAGCTCTAGGTTGAGGCAGCCTGTCCACTGCCGTGCAAGGAAATTTTTTAATAGTTGGCAACCCCCAAGCAGGGAGATTAGGACACTGGGCGACATGACAGCACACATGCTTGCCGCTGCCGTCTTGACTTGGGCCGGAGGATGGGTGGCCCAGGGCAGAGGCAGGAACGCCGGGGTTACTTCCATATCCACCAGGGACTTCTGTGTGGCACCGGACAGCCTCAGTTCCCCTGCCTCATTTTCTCCATCTGACAAATACGTTGGCAGCAGATCCTGTTTGCTAGGATTGTGCTTTTTTTTTTTAATCTGTAAAATGCCAAGATCTTTGAAAAATACTATCTCAGTACTTATCACTTGTGTTAATTATAAGAGCCAGGCCTATTTTTTACTTTTTTCCCTTAGGTTACAGAAGAAACGCCTGGTTTGGGACTGAGCTTGCAGGATGCGGGAAGTGTGAGTGACAGAGGCCTAACAAATTGGACAGGACCCCTGAGTGCTGCTTGGTTGGCAGGGCATGGAACAGGGTCAATGACCTATTCAGGAAAAGAACGGAGCCTCAGGTCTAATTGGTGGCCCCGATAAACTGTGAGCCATTCTCTTCTTAGAACAGTGTGCCTCAGGCATGGCCAAGAGGCTTGCCCAAGTTCCTGGTGCTTGTACTCTTTTCTGTATTCTTGGCACACTCTTGAAGTTAACCTCAAAACACCCCTGGCCCAATTCTGGCATTAAGGGTGTTGACTATCTTTCAGAATTCCCATATAAAAGGGCGCCTGGGTGGCTCAGTGGGTTAAGCCGCTGCCTTCGGCTCAGGTCATGATCTCAGGGTCCTGGGATCGAGTTCCGCATCGGGCTCTCTGCTTAGCAGCGAGCCTGCTTCCCTCTCTCTCTCTGCCTGCCTCTCTGTCTACTTGTGATCTCTCTCTGTCAAATAAATAATCTTTAAAAAATAAAAAATAAAAGGGAGATCCTATGGGGGGAGGGTTTCTATTGTTACAGCTGTCGCATTCTAGACATGTACTTTGTTGTTGGAACTCCCGCATTAATGTGGTCTTGAGAAAAGAATGTAAGACTGAAGAGAAGCAGTACAGCTTCTGTGCCTCACACTGCCACTGAAATAACCCTTCCTCTCTGTACCTAATTTCCCTGCTGGTAGAGAAGTGCCCATTCCTACGCAAGATTATGTGTTTTGTGAACCGAAAGGTAGCAGGCCCGTGGAAGAGATTGATGTGGAGCAGCTTGAACACGGCCCAGCTTCATCAGACAGTTTCCCTTCTGCAGTTCTGCAAGTTGGGAACGATAGTTTTCCCCTCCTAGTGAGGGAGACACGGAGCTAATACCGCCCCTAGAAAAGAGAAGCAGAATCATTTGAGTGCTTCCTTCTCTGAACTTCCTCCATCTCCACTCACATCTCCAGACAAGGGACGGGGAGACGCTTCTTAGGACAAGTAAACAGAGTCCTTTGTGAGCAGTAACAGGGCCAGAACGGAACCTCTTTGTTTTTTTTTTTAAATATTTTTATTTGTTTTGTCCCTATACCAGTGTTTTCACACCTGACGGGGCTCCAGGATCTTTAGTGGTGGGTGACTCATAATTGTATCTGAGGCAGAAGTGGAAGAAATGAAGAAGGTAGAACACTGATATACGTGAGGAAAAAATCTCTAGGATCACTACAACAGCCCAAGAGCACCAGGATCCCCCTCTTCCTTCCTTTCAGCTTCTCCCTTTCTCTTTCACTCTCTGCACCCCCTAGTTGGGCAGCACAGCCTAAGAGTAGAGGACGCTGCCCTCGCTAGAGCATCGGCCATGAGCCTCGCACACACATGAAGAACATGAGCCGGTCAATCAAGTTCAACAGGGCTTGAGCCAGCTTACACAAAAGCACTTTAATTGACAGTATACAGTTCTCCAAAATATAGTTTTGTAAGAAAATGGCAATAATTAAGTATAGTCTTTACAAACAAGTTTCTCAGTAAATTCCAGTGTACTTCAGACCCCTGTCCGCGAAGACACATGCTCCCCCAGTCGCCTGGGCAAACTAACATTCACTAGTAACAAAAAAGACACACATCAAATAGTCATCCCCACCCTTCCACTCAGTGCTGGGTTTTCACCAAACCTGAGCCGATCAGCTTGTGACAGTGATAAAAGAGAAGTCATTGCTTTACTCTTGCCCCCTCTGCCTTCCTGGAGCTTGTTTCCTTTGATCCATAGTCCTGCTAATGAAGATCCATATGTAAATGCTCATTCAAAACTGTTTTCTGGACAGAAAAGTATCACTCATTTAAGTCTTAGACCTAAATAACTCTGAGCAAGCATAGACCGATATGGTTCCTATTGTGGTCCTCGGGCTCTCCCTAGCCTTGCAGCAGGACATGATTTAAGAAGGGAATTCTGTCCTTTTGTATCGTCCTGGTGCCTGTTCTTAATTTACGGATTCATTCTGAGGCCCACAGCACCGGTGTTTTAGTCCTCTCTCTCTCGCTAACCATGTGATTTTGGCCAAGCCACTTCTGTCTTTCTGGGTTTCAGTTTCTTTTTCTATAAGAACAAAACAAAGATTGGACTAGGTCTCTAAAAGCCTCTCCCTAGGACTAGAGTGTCTGCAAGCCTTCCTGTAATAGGCTAGGACTTAGCTGGGGAGGGGGATTGAGGATCGCATTTAAAAGTAAAAATGCCTGGTCTCTATAAGACAAATACTTTGTCATCAGCTTGTCTTCTATTTCACTTTTCGTTGGAGAAAAACAAAAACTTGTCATTTCTAGTGAAATAGACATTTACATTTACATTCCTGTTCAGAGGAAAAAAAAGCCACCTCAACTAGCAAATGTTTTTACAGCGTGTGTTCACTTAAAGCAGTGCTGGGTGGATGACCATGTGGCTGTGGTATTTACATCATGACGAACTATGTATGTGTGTGTCCGCTTGGACTTGTTTTCCAAAGTTTCTTCAGTATATTGTCAAAAGAAGGTTAAAGCTCAAGAAGTGGTTCAAATAAACTTCCTGCTAGCTTTCCTTATAACAAGGGAAAAAGAGAATCTGGCGTCTAGACTAGATTAAACCCGTATTCTGTCCTACGATGCAAAGCCTATTCTGTACCTCCTTCACAAGCAGTGCTTCCCTCCCCATTCACAGAACAGCGTGCTTTCCCACTGGGTTTCCATCCAGTCATCAGACTCTTGATTTCTGGCCTTTTATGCAGCTTAGGGAAGCCAGTCTGCCCCTAATCCCAAATTGATAATCTGTCTTTGGCACAACTTGTCTGAAGTCATGCTGAGTTCCTAGTGTTCCTCTTCTTTCTTCTCAGCCCCAGACTCTGACTTACCAGACAGCAATGAACCCAGTGCAGCCGTGGGATGAAGGTGACCTCTGCAGCTGCTTGGCTGTCTGGCCTTGACACAGGTGTCTAGTGGCAAGAGCAAGCCAAGGCAAGGTACTGGATTCTGAAGTTGCCCTCAAAGGCTGGAGCCGCCCAGCCTGGATGCACCAGAAGGAGCATCTGAACCAGCCCAAAGCTTCCCAGAGTTGGACGGAGCCACCAGTCTTTCCTGTTGACCAAGTATGATTTTATGCTAGTCCTTGCCGATCGTCATCTCTCTGCCCAGGAGGCCGTGGGGCTGGAGCCTTCGATCAGTTTGTGGAGGCATACTTGCTGCCTCTGTCCGAAGGCCTGGCTGGTAAAATGTGACCCAGAATCAGCAAAGGAATAGTAATCCAGTCTGGCCTCTTCCACAGAAACCCCCAGGGTGGAAAGAATCAAATGCTGGGCAGAAGGAAGCAACCAGAGCTCTTCCCAGTATAACAAGATTTCCTTTTTTCCCGGCCCACGCTAGCATTGTTCTCTACCCTGCCAACCTCCAGACGCTAGAGAATCAGGGCAAGTACTTGTGGATCCTGGTTAGTCCACCATCTCTCTAGCTCTTGGGAAACTCACTGGAGGCTCTATGCTCTTGAACCCTAGGATATCAAAGGCCAAAGGCTATGAATAAGGAATCAAGACAGCCAGGGAGGGATAGCAGTTCTGCCCATCCTAGTTCATGCCAGGAAATTTACACCCAGGAGCAAGAGAGACCGTGGGCAATGTTCCACAAAATCTGGGATTTGGGCTTTCCAGAAAATTGGATTGAACCCCACTCTGTCCAGTCCTGAGGTGCCTTCACTTGGGAACTAATGGCTAAGCTCCCTCAAAACCCCTTCCCGGTACTGTTTCCCTGAGATGGCACCAGAAACTGCAGAAGCAGGCAGCCTGCTAGGAACACAGAGGCGGGGACACGGCAAGGCCCAGCTGCATGCCCGAACAGTGAGAGGTCACTGGGAACCCCACAGGCATCCCCAGGCTGCTCCTGAGCACCTTAAAATGCATCACACTTTCTAGGCCTTTCTAGCCCTACAGCACAGGAGAACCAGGAGTCGATAAGATGAGTTAACTGAAAAGTCTCCCAGCAATTGGAGCTTTGGCTTGTGGCAGTAGAGGGCTGGACGAAAAACAAACAAATACAACAAAACTCTCAGCAACTTGAAAAGTCCCTGAGTTTCCTCTGGAACAGAGAGTAAAGCCTATCCTTCCTAACCACGTCGATCGATTGTCCGGTGAAACACCGCTCTGTGGACTGGGCCCTGGGAAAGTCTGCCCTACAGCTATCATACTCTCTTGCTGGATCTCAGGGGGATCTCCGAACTCGGGGCCTCACCCCACCGACCGAGCAGTGATCAGCAGAAACACTTCTTCATAGCTGCTGCAGATTTCAGTCCCCCGTGGGAGTGGGAGGCCAAAGGAGTTCTGCCCTGGGTGATGGGCCAGGACCCATCCTGGGGGTGAAGGGCCTCCCCCTTTCTCTTCACCTGCAGAAGGATTCCTGAAGCAGACCTCGTTCACACTGGAGTCTTGTGTGGGTTAAGTCTCATGGTCCCTAAGCAGATGCAAGGAAGCCAGAATCCGGAGCAAGGGCTTCGAAGCCACGAAGGGACGGTGTGAGTCCCAGAGGCCCTAGGACAGAGGGGGCTACAAACTGTGCAGGGGGCGGGGCAAGCACAAAGGGGATGGACACTGGCAGGCAAGGCTGGGGACCTGTACTTGGAAGGAATCAGATGCCCCGAGACAGGATCTGGCCCTGTCCCTTCCGTCCCATCCCGTCGACTGCGAGCTTCACCCCACTGGGAGCACCTCTGAGGAGAGGCGCGAGCGATGGCAGCAGTGGGGCGTGGCGGGAAAGCGCACCGCACCGAATGCGGGGATCTGGGTTTCCGTCGGGCCTCTGTCCCCTCGGATGTGAGCTGAAGGGATTCTACCAGATGACCGCGTGGGTGCACTCCCTCTCGTCTTCCAGCAGCACTGAGCTCAGGCACTAGTGGGTTATTTTACAAGAGGAATCTAGACAGAAAGTGATTGGTTCAGTTTGAAAGGGGAAAATTAAGGCCCTGTGGGGACTGGGAGGAGGGACCCTCCAAGTCTGCTTCCCTCCCCCACCTTTCCCTCAGCTGGGAAGGATTTTCCTCCCCTGTCCAAATGGCACTTGAGGTGGTTCAGTCTGGAGCGCTGTGGTCCTGTTGGAGGCTGCCCGCGGACCTGACTAGAGGTGCGTGTCTTCCTCCTCGTCAAGGTCATCCTTGGCCAGGTTGTCCAGAGGGACGATCCAGCTGTCCCCCAGCTCCCCATTAAGGTTGACCACCTTTTTCTCCTGCATCTCGGATGAGGTCTCCATCACTTCCAGCGTGGGATTGTCATGGTAACCGTTCTCCACTGTCTGCAGCTCCTCCGTTAGCCGTTGCTAGGAGAGGGAAGACGACCCAAGAAAGGGTAGTTTTTGAGGGCTCATGGGCTTAATATTACACAAGTACCCCTACAATCCAGGAACCCCAGTTTGGGTAGGGTGCGCAATAAATGCTCTTGGAGGCCCTCGTGGCTGCTGGCCCGGCACCCTAGAATTCCCAGCTCGCTTTACCTTTACCGTGTTGGCAGATCCATGAAGTCAGCAAAAATGGACTTCTGTTTTCCAGAAGCCTCCCGTCTCTTTCCTCCGTTTCTCCCCCCGACCCAAACTTACTCTCCAGGCACCTGCCTCACCCCACTGTCCTGAATCAGGAAGGACTGTAAGAAAATGACTTTCGGGGTGCCTGGGTGGCTCAGTGGGTTAAAGCCTCTGCCTTCGGCTCAGATCATGATCCCAGGATCCTGGGATCGAGCCCCGCATCGGGATCTCTGTGGGGAGCCTGCTTCTGCCTCTTGCTCTGCCTGCCTCTCTGACTACTTGTGATCTCTGTCTGTCAAATAAAATCTTAAAAATAAAATTAGAGGGCACCTGGGTGGCTCAGTGGGTTAAGCCGCTGCCTACGGCTCAGGTCATGATCTCAGGGTCCTGGGATCGAGTCCCACATCGGGCTCTCTGCTCGGCAGGATGCCTGCTTTCCCCTCTCTCTCTGTCTGCCTCTCTGTCTACTTGTGATCTCTCTCTGTCAAATAAATAAAATCTTTTAAAAAAAAAAATAAAATTAGAAAGAAAGAAAATGACTTTCATCAGGCCGGTGACCGAGGACCTCTCTAAGCCTAAACAAGATGGGTACAGCAGGACCTGCGCCGTCTCTGCCATAGAGAGGAGCCACCTGGAGGCAGTGCTCTCTCTGGTCTTTATCTGAGCTACAACCTGGGTCACAGTCACGTCACCCGGGAAGCTTTCAGCAAATACTCAGACCGCGAGATTCTGTTTCAGTGGGTGTGTGAGGAGGCAGGCGTGGGACTTTTCCTAACCGTCCCTGCGGTGCACAGCCGGGGCTGAGGACCGCATGTGGTGCAACTGGCATGACGGGAATTCGGGGAAGGCGGATAAAGAACTTCGGTCAGCCAGGGATGCCCCTACCCATTTCTTTCAGGGAATCCTCAGAGCAGCTCTGCAAGGTGAGTATTATCCCCATACACGGAGAAGCTCAGAGGTGACAGGCGGTGCTCAAGGTCACTCAGATAATCGGAGGCAGAGTGAGGGCTTATCCCTCGTCTTCTAGACTCCAAAGGCCACGACCTTCCCTGCCCCCGCACGCCTCTTCCATCTGCCCTGTGACTTTGCACTTCCTTCCTACAAGGGATGGTCTCTGCCTGTCGGGAAGGGCCCGTGGCCCACTCCCTTTCCTCTAATAGGGGAGTCACGGGCGGAAGTCATCTGGCGAACTGGTCTGCTTCCTCACCTGGTCCTTCCTCTGGGAGACGCGCTGGTGGCAGCAGCCGTAGAGGGCGGCGACCAGGAGCAGGAAGGACGCCATGCAGACAATGGTGATGATGAGAGGCATGCTGAACCGGTCCTCGGTCTCTTCGGGGGGCCCTTGTTCCCCAAGCTTCATGTTGCTGACTCCCACCTGCCAGGAAAAGAGGACGTTATGCGGCAAAATACAGAATGGGGGTCACTCCCACCCGGTTATGAGCCCTTCTGCTTGGCGTTCTCGGGGGCCTAGCCCATCACCCTGCCGTCCCCTCTCTAACCCCCAGTATTCCGGCTGCTCGCAGGTGGGATTCTTCCACCACGAGAGAGGCTGCACAGCAGAGGAACTGCCGATCCCCGAGAAGCGCTTACCTCTTTCAGCTCATCCCATTTGTCCTTCAGCAATTCATACACTTGCTGGGGCAGGAGGTTGGCTGTGGAGGGGAGAAACGCTGTTAGCGGTCCAGCTCAGAGGGTGATGTAAGGGACGGAGACGGGGCCCCAAGAGGAGGACGTGCTGTACCTCAGTCTCCTGCATGCTCTCTCTCGGGGGGGCCCTGGAAGGGGGCGTGCCCTGACCCTTCGTAGGAAGCACCAGCCCTGACCCCTCTTCATGGCTCCCGAGTGGTCAACCCCCCACCCATCCCCTCCCCACTTAGACCCCAGCACCCCCTACCCTCAACTCACTCTGCACAGTGATTTCTTTGATCGCTACTGCCTGGGAGTCATGAACAGGTACCAGCAGTATATGGCACTTATCTTGAAGTGGGTTGAAGGTGGCTTTTGCTGCTCGGCACAGAAGCGTGACCAGTTTGTCATCAGAACTGCCATTCTCCGCCTATTGTGGGGAGACCACAAGTGAGTCCTCAGGGATCAGGACAGCAGTCTCGGCTTGTGGGGCTGCCCTTCAGAGCCAAGGTCAGGAGAATGCTGTTGCCTGGTGTGAACCTATTTCCCTCTTCCTTCAAGTGGGGCCATTCCCAGGCCTGGCAGGAGTCACGGGTTATGTGCTGCGCTGGGCCAGTCCCTGCCTTCTCTGACTCCTGCAAATCTCTTTCCCCTGGTCCCCTTGCCCTGTTTATCTCGTCTGTGGCTGAACAGTACCTCTCACCTGAGTGCACCCCCCTCTCTCAGAGCTCTACAGGGGTCATGACCTAATGCCCTTCTCGTCTCCCTAGAAGGGACTGAGGGGGCACTGCCCAGCAGCCGGACACTTGCCAGGTGCTGATGCCCAGTTTGAAGACCTCAGGAGGGGAAGCCCCAGCTCTCAGCCCAGAGTCATCTTTCCCTAAGTTGCAGCAGGCATGCCCTTCCCTAGACTAAGACTCTAGCCGTGAAGCCAGGAAAGGCCATCACTGAACAAGGGAACATGGGAGTATCTTGAAGATGCACATGGGGCCTTCTTGGAGGGGAATCTTCTATACTTCTCACCAGACGGAGCATGGCTGACATGGCTTTAGGGCCGAGGGTGAGGAAGCAAAGTGTAGACAGCTTTCCCTGGTCCTGCCATGTCATCTAGAGGTAGCCCAGGCTGTGCTTCTCTAACCGGATTTTGGAATAGGGTACTGAGGTGAAGAGAAGGACTTGGCATGGCTCACCGCAGGACCCCAAGTCATCCTGGGGTTTCTATCTGGGATTTCCTAAGCTTACTCTTTCCTCTGCCTCCCACTGACAGGGCTCCAGGACTTCCAACCTTGCTTTTATGGCACACAGAAAAAACGCTTCTCACACCCAGTCTCACAACCTGGCACGCTTTAGCCAGAAAGAGAGCGTCAGAATGGCTGGGCAAGCATCAGTGTGATTCCTGCCTTGTCCAATAAGCCCAGCCCCAGGGCAACACTGCGCCCTTGAAAAAATACAGTCTAAATGTACGCTTTTGGAAAATTCTAGCAAAATGGGCACCCAGAGGGAAAGAACTGTTGGAAAAAAACAAAAACAAAAACAAAAAAATACAGGTGGCATTAAAATGCTATAAAGCCAAGTTCTCCTCCATCCTTTAGAAACCCTATCGTTCAGTTCTATTTCCTAGGGGGTGTTTTCAAAAGTAGTCACTGACCAGGAGAGGGCAGCCATGAGCCACCCATCATCCTCAAAGACTAGAGCGTGGCAACAGCCACCTCCCCTCCAACTCGGTGCAGGCTCCCACCCGAATGTCCTGGCACACAAGCAGATGCTCCCACACACACGCACCCCCCGAGTACGGGCGGTGGCTGCCCCGATGCTCAGGAGCTCTGACTCCACAGGCTGGAGAGAGATCATGTCCGCGCTGTTCTTCCACTGAGACAGTCCAATGAGTACATGGACCCGTGGACATAAAACCCCAGATTATCGGAACAGGGAACGTTAGTTTGGCTGACTGAGCCTCTTGTTTTCAACCGGGGCCTCTGAAGGCCAAAGAGATCAACTTAGCTAAATCACAGCCTGAACTAGGAAGTTGGTCTCCAGACTCGGAGAACATGTGAATCACCACACAGTGCAAGCCCAGAAGACCTGGGTTGGGGCCTTCTGGCCCCGCAGCAGCCCTGTGGGACTTGACTTCGGGCAGTCTGAACTTCACTTTGTCTGGCAGTTGGAAGGGGCCACTTCCCACGGAAAGAGCAGGGGCAGGAGAGTGAACACATTGCTCAGTCCGTTTTCAGAAGGAACACCCCATGCCCTTCTACCTTCCCTGCCCCTGCTGCTAAACCACAGTTTGGGGGCGTAGATCAGGGTGGAGCCTAGACTGGCAGGATACTCACACAGAGGCTCGTTTTCGTCAAGTTCAGGATGAGCATCTCCTCAGTCAGCCCTTCAGGAGATTCGCACTTTATCTACAAGAAGCAGTCATTGGGATTCAGCTTCAGGCTGAGCCTGGCAGGGTCCCACCCCTGACCCCTCCCTTCCTCCCCCCTGCGTGGGCGACACGAAGGAGCTCCTGACAAGCTGGGGGGTGTGAAACTGCACAGAGTTGCATAGCCAGGTGTGTTGCTGGCTGGCCAGCTGTCTAAGCCAGAATCTGGCAAAGCCGGGGAGAGGGGGTGAATGGGTGACAGTTCCCATCAGCCCTCGCCAGGGGCTCTGGGCTGGAAGGACGGGTAGAAACACTCCTTAGAGCCCCTTCCATCTGAGGCTGGGCTCTCTTATCTGTCCCAGCCCTGCTGGAAGTACCCTGTTATCCACATGAGTTGAGGAAGGAGGGACGCTGGGGACTCGGGGGTCAACTGAAGTCAACTGGGTGCCAGGGCTTCTGGATCCCTCGACACGAGACGTGGCCACAGGTCCTGATGATGGGCCTGTAGGGTGCGAAGTCCCCAAAGAAGGGATCCCAGTGGAGGAAGAGGTCCCAGTGGTGGAGGAAGCGGTCCCAGTGACAGTTGGTACCACGCTGGATTTCTGCAGATCTCCTTGTAAGGGACCCAGTGATGCTGATGCTGTAATTAGGAAAGCAAAGGCTCTGAGAAAAGATGGGTGGTAACTTTAAGAGCAGAGGGCAGTCTTGGGGCGCCTGGGTGGCTCAGTGGGTTAAAGCCTCTGCCTTCCGCTCAGGTCATGGTCCCAGGGTCCTGGGATCGAGCCCCTCATCCGGCTCTCTGCTTGGCAGGGAGCCTGGTTCCCCCCTCTCTGCCTACTGGTGATCTCTCCCTCTCTCTCTGTCAAATAAATAAATTAAAAAAAAAAAAAGCAGAGGGCAGTCTAACTTGTTCTTATTCTTAGTTCCTGGGGCTTCTTTGGGCTTACCCCCCCACAAGCTAGAAGAAGCAAGCAGATGAAGTCATTTCCTGTACTGTATTCCAGGGTGGGTCAGACTGCGCAAGCCAGTGTGAGCCCCGATGCCAGTGAGGTCAGCAGCAACAGCTAATACTCAACGGGCACTCCATCTGGGGGTCTGTCCTCACCACCCCCACGCTTACTTTCTTAGTTAATCCTCACAACACCCTGACGAAGAAGGTACCATAAATAAGCCTCGTTTATAGATCAGGAAACCGGGCTCAGAGGGGCCTGATGATTTGCCCAAGGTCACATGTGAAGAAGCAGCCCATCAGGGACTTGAATCCAGGTGTACCCAGCTCAGAGCCCCTGCTCTGACTGCAGGCTGAGACCGCCTGCAGGAGAAGCAGGTGCACTGAGCACCAGTACGCATTCCGAACACCTCCGGAGTTCTTGACAACCCCGACTCAGGTCCACGAGAAATTCTGATTCCATAGACCTGCCATCGGTCATGCTCGTGAGGCCCATGATCCACCCGTGGGTTTTAAAAATTTATTTACTGGGTTAAGATCAGCACTTTTAAAAGGGAACCGAGGACATGGGATGGAGTAGAAAGTATTAGGGCCCATCACATACAGAAAGAATCAACCCTGGTCCGTGAAACTATTATTATCGGTTACACGTGTTGTTACGTGTGCTTTCTTCGTTTGTAATCCTGGATCATGGTATAAAACTAAATAAAATATATATCCTACAGGTGACTGCGAATTTGAGAAACGCTGTTCTGGAGCACTACTGCCCTGCCAACGTTGACCACCCAAGTCTTACCCATGAAGAGACTGCTGGGTTGTTTGTGTCCAACTGGGCAGGCCAGAACACCGGCCCCTCATCAGAAGAACCCAGCAGTATTGGCCGGCGCCTGGCACCGAAGGGGAAACCTGGCCCCGAGTGAAGGTGCTGTATTCACAGAATTTAACCCTCAGCCTGAATTCCATCTTCCAGCTCAGCAACTGGATAGAACATAAGCATTCAGAAGGTTCTTGCTTGGGGGGAAAAAAAGCAATACTTGGGGTGCCTAGTTGGCTCAGAGGAGCATGTGACTCTTGATCTCCGGGTGAGGAGTTCAAGCCCCAGGTTGGGTGTGGAGCCTACTTAATTAAAAAAAAAAAAAGAAAGAAAGAAAAAGGCATGACTTACTTGTTGTGGGAAGTGTCCCATCGAACGTGGAGCTGGAGCCCGCCTTCGTGCCTGAACTACTGGGAGCTGCTGTGATTTTGTCGGAAGGGCTCACCGGAGGCTGCGAAGGACCCGGGCTTGTACTTGGTTGGCGAGGGCTTGTTGGGGAGGCGCTGGCAGGAAGAGAAGCGGGGCTGGAGGTGCTGGGCGCATCTGTAGGCACAATAGCAGCCTGCTTCCCGCCCCCAGGGGTCGTGCTGCTGGCGGGACCACCATGGGCCTCCCTGGCGCCCACTGCGGCTGCTGGGCTGCTGGTGCTTTCGGGCTTCACGGTGTGAGTGGTTGAGGAGGGTGTCATCTTGCCTAAACCTTGGCTCTCCTCTGAGCCATCCCTAGCTACACTGGGGTTCCTGGAGGTCTTCCCATCCTTGTCAGTGGCCGTTTGGGTTGTGACTATCGTCGCCCCTGAGCTGCTGGGTGCTGTTGGGGATGTTCCGCTGCTGGCAGCGGTCCTCGTCATTGGCTCAGTGGTTGTTGGGGCGGTGGGTGATCCAGTCTCCTTCACCTGAGCCCCCCCTTCGATATTGCCTGCCGGTGCTGCAAGGGACTGAGCTGAGGTTGTAGCTGTTCTGGTGGTTGTAGCTGTTTTGGTGGTTGTAGTTGTTCCGTTGGTTGTAGCTGTTCCGATGGTTCTAATTGTTGTGGCTTTACTTGTTTTGGCAGCAAGTTCTGTTCACAAAGACAGCACAGAAGCAAGTTAGGGCATTACGGGAAGCGTTTCTGGCCACATGTTCTCCCGCTCTTCCCCGGATCTAGAGGCCTTGCTCCCATCTGCCTTGGCCGAAGGCTGGGTCTTCGATGTGCCCAGATTCTCTCAAGTTCAAGAAGCCTCTCCGGCCAACAAGAGTGAAGCGGAGGACGTCAAGGGAGATTCTGCAGACGACAAGGACCAGGCCAGCCAAACCCCGGGAACGTGGAAGCCTGCGGCGAGTTCTCTGCCCCTTACCCCCACCCCGCTCCAAGCGCAAAGCCTTCTCCTTTTCCATATGCCACCACAGAGCCGGCCACCGAGGTACCCTCTGCCTCCTTCGCCCCAGCTCCCAGCCACGTGACCCTGCAGAAGACTCAGCTTTTTATTTTTTTAAAGATTTTATTTATTCGTCAGACAGAAAGAGAGAAACAGAGCACAAGCAGGGGGAGGGGCAGAGGGACTCAGGCCTACTGAATCGTTCTGTTGGAGGCATGACAAAAGAGCCATGCCTCTGTTCTCCGGGAAGTAGAATCTAGAAGGAGAAACTGAGAACAGTGACGAGACACAAATTGCTGGGGCGCCTGGGTGGCTCAGTGGGTTAAAGCCTCTGCCTTTGGCTCAGGTCATGACCCCAGGGTCCTGGGATCGAGCCCCACATCGGGCTCTCTGCTCAGCGGGGAGCCTGCTTCCTCTCTCTCTCTCTGCCTGACTCTCTGCCTACTTGTGATCTCTCTCTCTGTCAAATAAATAAATAAATAAATAATCTTAAAAAAAAAAAAAAAAGACACAAATTGCTATTTAAGTACCACTGTGAGACATGCCACAGAAAAGGTCGGAGTGCTTTGACTCCCTTCAGCATGGTAGCTTCACCTTAGCAGGAGATCAGGGTAGGAAGATCTTATTAATTTTATTCATTTGTTCACCAGTTATTTATGGAGGGAACTGTTCAGTCTGGGCCCTAGGATACAATGGTAAGACACATGTAATCCATACCCTCGGGGAGCTTACATTCTGGTGGTCGAGACAGGAATAAACAAGTGGGACAGAACAATGAAACACCGAGTGCTGGAGACTGTCTGGGAGAAAACAGGGAGACAACGCACAGAACGGAGGGTGGGGCTGTTTCAACAGGGAGGTGAGGAGACGCCTCCCAGAGGTGCCCCTTCAGCTGAGGCTTGAAGGATAACAAGAACTGTGCACAGAGCCGGAGGAAATGCAAGCCAAGTAGAAGGACAGAACCTGCGATGGTCCCAGAGCAGAGAGCTAAGAGAAGACACGTGTGGACAGAGTTTAGTGAGTGAGGGTGGCAGGGAGCGGGGCTCAGAGAATCGGGGCTTCACAGGTAGAGGGCCAGGAACTTACTGTCCAGACCCTACGTTTTTGAGATTAAAAGGAGACTGTTAAAAACGATACCCTCTCATACCATTGACCTTTAAAAAAAAAAATCATTTCCTAAGTAAAATGAGACATAAGATCACCCTCCTTAGAGACCAAAATAAAGATGCTGGACTTTTATTCTAAGCGCAAAAAGAAGCCACTGAAGGTTTTAAGCAAAGAAGTCTTACAGGGTGATCTGCAAAGAAACACACTTGCTGCTTTGGGGGCTGTGGACTGGGAGGGAGAGCACGTGGAAATGGGAAGAAAGAGGCTAAAACAGTAATCCAGATGGAATGGATGAGAGCTGTACAGTTACTGACAACTGAGACAAAAAGAGAATGGGTCAAGATTGTGTTTGCGGGGGGCGCCTGTGTGGCTCAGTGGGTTAAAGCCTTGGCCTTTAGCTCGGGTCATGGTCCCGGGGTCCTGGGATCGAGCCCCACAGCAGGCTCTCTGCTCAGCAGGCTCCCTGCTCAGCAGGAGCCTGCTTCCTCCTCTCTCTCTGCCTGCCTCTCTGCCTACTTGTGATCTCTGTCTGTCAAATAAATAAATAAAATCTTTTAAAAAAATTATATTTGGGGGGCACCTGGAGGGCTCAGTTGGTAGAGCCTGTGACTCGATCTCAGGGCCGTATGCTCAAGTAGAGCTTACTTTCTAAGAATATATTTTGGATACAGAATCAACTACTAATGTATTACTAAGGGAGAACACGAGGGGAATCAGGATTCTCGTTTTCTGTTCAGAGCAGAAGGGAGAGTGGTGGGAAGAATGTAGTCGACCTTTACCATCTTTTTTTTTTTTAAAGATTTTATTTATTTGTCAGACAGAAAGAGAGACATAGGGCACAAACCGGGGGAGGGGCAGAGGGAAAGAAGGCTCCTCACTGAGCAAGGAGCCAGATGCAGGGCTTGTTCCCAGGACCCCGGGACCACGACTCCGCCAGAAGGCAGACGCCTAACCAACTGAGCCACCCAGGCGTCCCATGGACCTTTATTCTTTGTAGCCAATCAGAACCTATGCCATTGTTCTCTACTTGGGGAACCCCCCCACAGAATAAAACGTTGATGACAGCAGGATTTGTCTCCTCCTTGCCTATTATAGGTGCTGAGGACGACAGATACTTCCTTTTCTAGCCTCCCTTGTGACTAGAGCACAAGCATGTGCTAAGCTGTCATGAACTAGACACTTGGATCCCAGCCACTGAGTGAAGAGGCAGTAGATTACGAGGAACTCTGATGGCAGAAACCATGACCTCATGCTCAAGGGCAAGCCCGCGGAGGTGATGCTGGAGTATCCACAGCCAGAACTCCAGCACCAGGTGCTTGGCGCCGCTGAGCCGTACCGCCCTCTTTGGACCACTGCTACAGCCTAACTTGAGTGATATTAAAAGTCGCCCTAAATGTGGTCTCCAGCAATCCCCCTTCCTCCATAAGCAACACAGTGACCCAGTGTATTTCACACATGCATGTGCACACACACACACACAAATACACAATTTTGCTACTGAAAAGCAGAAATTTATGTCAGGAGTGGTGGTAAGCAACAGGACTTCAAGGATTCATTTTTGGGCTTACTGCGGTTAAAGGCAGAATTCTGCAAGTGTGAGGGGACATGACTCAGGTATCCTATGGCATCTTGTGGAGAAGCAGTCACATTATCACCTGTCATCTGGAATGAAATGTCCATGAAGTGACTTCGGCATTCGCTGACAGACAAGAGTAGGAAGGGCACGCATAAAAGGACATGTGTTAAAAATCAATACGGGGCGGGGGGGTTGGGTAGCTCAGTGGGTTAAGCCTCTACCTTCAGCTCAGGTCATGGTCTCAGGGTCCTGGGATCAAGCCCCGTATCAGGCTCTCTGGTCAGCAGGGATCCTGCTTCCCCGCCCCTCTCTTCCTGCCCCTCTGTCTACCTGTGATCTCTCTGTCAAATAAATAAATAAAAACTTAAAAAAAAAATGTACCATGGGCGCCTGGGTGGCTCAGTTGGTTAAGCGTCAGACTTGGTTTCGGCTCAGGTCATGATCTCGGGCTCCTGGGGTCGAGCCCCACATCAGGCTCCCTGCTCAGCGGGGAGTCTGCTTCAGATTCCTTCCTCACCTCCCTCCCCCAACTCATTCTCTCTCTAAATAAATAATCTTTATTTTTTTTTTTTAAAGATTTTATTTATTTATTTGACAGAGAGAGAGATCACAAGTAGGCAGAGAGGCAGGCAGAGAGAGAGGAGGACGCAGGCTCCCCGCAGAGCAGAGAGCCCAATGCGGGGCTCGATCCCAGGATCCTGAGATCATGACCTGAGCCGAAGGCAGCGGCTTAATCCACTGAACCACCCAGGCTGAGCATACTTTTTTGACAAAAGAGATTGCTGAGGGGAGTACCAGCACACTTGAGTAATTAGGGAATGTGGAATAGGTGGTTACTTCTCACTGTGGTGCACAGCTTAAAACAGGGTTTCTTAATCCCCAGAATTACTGACATTTTGGGGGGCCAGGATGTTTATTTGTTTGGGAGGTTGTATGCATCGTAGGATATTTAAGAATATCCCTGGTCTCTATCCACCAGATGTGAGCAACATATACACACATGTCTCTCCGCAGTTGTGACAAACAAAAATATCTTTATATATTGCCAAATATCCCCTAGAAGAGATAAAATTCACTACCAGTGAAAACTGGCTTAAAGGAAGAGAAGAACGTTCAAGCCTTACAGTGGGCATAGACCTCACTTTCGACAAAGAAAAAGAACAAATTGTCATTCCTAAATCCTCCTATCAAAGCATAGACTGACGGGCACCTGGGTGGCTCAGTGGGTTGAGCCTCTGCCTTTGGCTCAGGTCATGATCTCAGGGTCCTGGGATCGAGTCCCGCATTGGGCTCTCTGCTCAGTGGGGAGCCTGCTTCCTCCTCTCTCTCTGCCTGCCTCTCTGCCTACTTGTGATCTCTGTCTGTCAAATAAATAAAATCTTTAGGAAAAAAAAAAAAAAAAGGCAGACTGAAAACCAGAGACTTTCTGCGACTACAGTAAAGGAATCTTACTGTTTGCAGCTGGAGAGCAGAGAAGACCAAAAGACAAAAGGAGAAGTTTGATCCCATGAGTTGCCAAATTACAGTGTTAGTTTAATTCACAGCTTCACCAGGTCTCTTATGTGAAAAAAGGACCTTGGGAACTGGAATGGTGACATATGAGAGAATGCAGATGAACCCCAGTATCCGGAAGTCTCAGTCTGCAACGGAGCTCATTGCTGATACCGTCAGCTGCTGTTCTCCTGTCTGCTGCGGCAGCTTCCATCTTGCTTGAAAACGCTGCCATAGGCTCACCTGAGCTCAGGGGCACAGAAAGCCACATCTCCACACCTCTTCAACCCTTCACCTTTTCCAAACCTATAACAACAGTCAGACTCCAGTACGCCCCAGAAAGTCAAACACAGAGTCTGCCCCAGGAGAAGGCTTACACACAGAAGCGTCTGGCACGATTCCAGCAAACATGTATGGTTATACAATAGGAGTGTGCTAGATCAAGGATGGGCGGCAGAGCAGGCTGAATTTATCAACATGGGTCTGCATACCAGAGTTTTTGGCATCAACATGCTGACTTAAGCAGTTAGAAGTAGAAGTTCTACTCGTTTTTTGGGGCACCTGGGTGGCTCGGTGGATTAAGCCGCTGCCTTCGGCTCAGGTCATGATCTCAGGGTCCTGGGATCGAGCCCCGCATCAGGCTCTCTGCTCCGCAGGGAGCCTGCTTCCTCCTCTCTCTCTGCCTGCCTCTCTGCCTACTTGTGATCTCTCTCTCTCTGTCAAATAAATAAATAAAATCTTTAAAAAAAAAAAAAAAAAGCTGCTGCCTTCAGCTCAGGTCATGATCTCAGGTCCTGGGATCGAGTCCCGCATCGGGCTCTCTGCTCAGCAGGGAGCCTGCTTCCCTCTCTCTCTCTCTGCCTGCCTCTCTATCTACCTGTGATCTCTGTCAAATAAATAAATAAAATCTTAAAAAAAAAAAAAAAAGAAGTTCTACTCGTTTTCTTCGTTGGTGAACTGAAACCTGCACTCAGTGGTAGTCTACATTAAGTACAGTTAAGTTCCCCCAAATTTCCTGGAATAACGAGTAAGAAGAAATCCGAAATCTTAAGAGAGTGAGAAGTGTTAGAACGGGGAGTATCACGGCGGCGCCTGGGTGCCTTAGTTGGTTAAGCCGCCCCACTCTTGGTTTCAGCTCGGGTTGTGGTCTCGCGGTTGTGGGATGGAGCCTCACATTATGTTCTGCACTGGGCACGGAGCCTGCTTCCGACTCTCTCTCCCTCTCTCTGCCCCTCCCCCACCCTGCTTGCTTGCTTGCTCTCATTCTCTCTCTCAAATAAATAAATTTAAAAAAAAAAATAAAGAATCGGGACACCTGGGTAACTCAGTTGGTTGAGTGTCTGCCTTTGGCTTGGGTCATAATCCCAGGGTCCTGGGATCTGGTCCAGCATCGGGCTTCCTGCTCAGTGGGGAGCCTGCTTCTCCCTCTGCCTGCCACTCCCCCTGCTTGTGCTCTCTCCCTCATGCTCTCTCTCTGACAAATGGATAAATAAAATCTTAAAATAAATAAACAGATAGATAGATAAATAAACAAATAAATGTTTATCATGTATAATCTGCTCACTCACACTTTTTCCGTTAGAAGAGCTCCAATGACACCTGCTTCACGAAGGCTTTAAAAAATACTGTATTTCATGAGTTCTAAGATGCACATCTTTCCATGTCTGTGAAATAAGTCTGTTTTATAAGTTACTATAGGTCCCATTTTGACAGTGGTCTTTTTTTTCCTAAGTGGTTCATAAAATAATAGATCATCTTACTATTCATTGATAGTATCTTGGATTTGATTAAATTTGGGATATTATTTTGTTGGGGTTTTTTTAAGATTTTATTTATTTACGTGACAGGCAGAGCGAGCGAGAGCGGGAACATAAGCAGGCTGAGTGGGGGAGGGGAAAGCAGGCTTCCACCGAGCAGAGAGCCCGATGCGGGGCTCGATCCCAGGACCCCGGGATCATGACCTGAGCCAAAGGCAGAGGCTTAATGACTGAGCCACCCAGGCGCCCCGAATTCGGGATATTGTCAAGGAGACTCGTAGCATATCCTAAGAGATCACTGTGGCCGTTCTCCGTTGCCAGGTGTGCTATAGGCGATAACGCTGATTTCAGTGGGGATGGACACTAGGTTCCTTGGGTAGCAGTAGAGGCAAGAACAGAATTCCATTTCTAGGGGAAAAGGTGGTTTAGTAATGCCATAATGGATGGCAGGGCCAGCGTGGTCATCAGAATAACCTAATGAAAGGCATTTCGGACATGGGATAATAACCGTGTGTTCTTCAGGAGAAGCCCACTACCATCCCACCTCAAGGCTCAGCAACCTGTGACCCGGGTCAAGTCACCACAGAGGAGAACACAGCCGGCCACTCATCCAATTCCCAGAACTGAATCTTTCCCCAGGGTACATTGAACGAAATATGTATTTGCTTCCAAGGCTGCTGTGTCAAATGACCAAAACCTGGGTGGCTTAAGACAACATAAATGTATTCTGTCATGGTTCCAGAGTCTAGAAATTCAAAATCGGTAGGGCCATGCCTCCTCTGAAGGCACTCGGGGACAATCTGTCCTTGTGTCTTTGCGGCGATCTTCAGTATCCCTGGCTTGCGGCTATATTCCTTCAATTTCAGGCTCAGTCATCACAGAGTCTCTCCCCCCAACATATCTCCCCTTTTAGAAGAACACTACTCTTTGGATTTAGGGTTCCCCCTGACCCGGTACGACCTAACCCAGGATGACTGTAACTTGATTATATCTGCAAAGTCCCTATTTCCAAACGAAGTCACATTCGCTGGCACTAAATACTGGTGATTAGGGCTTGAACACATCTTTCGGGGAGCACACCGTTCACCCTCCCAATCTGCTCTCCCACCCCCACTTTTTCACTATAAAAACCAGGGTTCTTCATTTCAAACATTAGAGACCAGTTCCATCTGCCTCCAACAGAGCTCTGAGCGCACCTCCGTCGAGGAGTGGCTTTCCATGGTCTCCTCTGCAAATGGGCTCTGTGCCTAGCATCCCTGTCCCCGCCACCCAGGAGCGTACGCCCAGGCTTCTGCCAGCCCACAACAACAGCGGCCGCCCACAGCTATGACCGGCGCCGCCTGGGCTCCACTTCCAGTAACAGCTCCTGCGGAAGTGCACAGTGTCCTGGGGAAGCCATCCCTCACCACCCCGGTTTTCCCAAGGCCGACCTGATTGCTGGCGGGCAAGCTTCTTTTTCAGGAAGTCTCTTCTCCCATTCGTGGCTACAGCGTTAGAGCCCCAGAAGGCGAGGACTCTCCCCACACCTCCAGGAGCACAATCACCTGTGATTTGGCTCTGGAAATCACGGGGAAGCAGCCTGGTGACCAGCGCGGCAAAGCCAACACCGGGCCCCAATCCTGAGTCGCCACCACCAGCCACCAGGCTTCAGGAGCCACTTGGCTCCTCAGAGGCCCTCCCCTCCCCGCACCATAGACCAGGCAGGCTGCAGCGAGCAGAAACAGTTGAGTTCTTTTTCTTTTCTTTTTTTTTTTTTTTGCAGTTGGGTTCTTTTTTTTTTTTTTTAAGATTTTATTTATTTATTTGACAGACAGAGATCACAAGTAGGCAGAGAGGCAGGCAGAGAGAAGAGGAAGCAGGCTCCCCACTGAGCAGAGAGCCCGATGCGGGGCTCGATCCCAGGAGCTTGGGATCATGACCTGAGCTGAAGGCAGAGGCTTTAACCCACTGAGCCACCCAGGCGCCCCAACAGTTGGGTTCTTTTATATCAAAACAGCAATACACCTGGGCGCCTGGGTGGCTCAGTGGGTTAAAGCCTCTGCCTTCGGCTCAGGTCATGATCCCAGAGTCCTGAGATCAAGCCCCACATCGGGCTCTCTGCTCCGCGGAGAGCCTGCTTCCTCCTCTCTCTGCCTACTTGTGATCGCTGTCTGTCAAATGAATAAATAAAATCTTTAAAAATAAATAAATAAGCTACAGGAGAAAGGCAAAAATATTTTAGCCAGAGGGCACTGATGGAAACCCTCTGCAGCTGGGAAAGGGAACAGGAAAAATAAAAAAGCTCTTCTCCCCTGGGGAGGACAGGGATACGTGCTAAGTACAGCGTAGCTTCTAGAAAAGAGGCGGGGCACCAATGGCGGCCACACCCTCAAGCCCCAGGTTGCAGCGCCTTTTAAGAATCACGTTCAGGTCATGGTCTCAGGGTCCTGGAATCGAGTCCCGCATGGGGCTCTCTGCTCAGTGGGCAGCCTCCTTCCCTCTCTCTCTCTCTGCCTGCCTCTCTGTCTACTTGTGATCTCTCTCTGTCAAATAAATAAATAAAATCTTTAAAAAAAAAAAAGAATCACGTTTAAGCAAAACATCAGAGAATGTCCTTCTCCCTGCCACTAACCCAAAGTGCTAGCAATAGCAAGTGTGACGTAAATATAAGTTGAATAGGGGCGCCTGGGTGGCTCAGTAGGTTAAGCATCTGCCTTTGGCTGAGGTCATGATCCCAGGGTCCTGGGATTGAGCCTGGCGTTGGGCTCCCCGCTCAGCAGGGAGCCTGCCTCTCCCTCTCCCTCAGCCACTCCCCCAGCTCATCTTCTCCCTTGCTCTCTCTCTCTCACTCTCAAATAAATAAAATCTTTAAAAAAAAAAAAAAAAGATGAATACAGCTGGAGGGAATTGTGAAAGACAGACCAGTCTGTCTTTCCCTCCAGCTGTATTCATCTTTTTTTTTTTTTTTTTAAAGAAGGAAGACTTACAGCCAAACAGGGAGACAGACAGACAGAGGTATTACTGGGGGATTTGCAGCCTGTGGCGCAACAAGTTTAAAAAGAAGCCCAACTCCTCACTGAATTAACACAAACCCTCACCCGGAAGACGCAGCAAAGAAAAGCCATGTGCTGGGCACACACCCATCTAGCCTTTGTCTCCGTGGATTTGCCTGTTCTGGACATTTCCCAGAAATGGAATCATACAGTGAAGGGTCTCTTGTGACTGGCTTTTTCCACTGCAGTTTCCCCCAGGTTCAAGCAGGTGTCGGTCCTGTATTTCTTTGTGTTGCTAAGCGATACTCCATGGATGGACATACCACATTTTGTTTATCTACTTATCAGTCGATAAACCTTTGGGTCGTTCACCTTGCGGTCAATTGAATAATGCTACTACGAACATTTGTGTACAAGTTTCTGTGTAGACACATGTTTTCATTTCTCTTGGATAAATACCCAGGAGTGGAATTCCCAGATCATATGGGAACTCTGTATTTAGCACTGAGGAACTGCCAAACTGTTTTCAAAAGTGACTGCACCGCATTTCATGCCCACCTACCCACGAGCAGTGTATGAGGCTTCCAATGTCTCCTCCTCCTCACCAACAACTGTTATCATCTGTCTGTTCCATTGCAGACATTCTACTGGGCATGAAGGGGTGTCCAGTTGTGGTTTTAATTTTTATTTCCCTAATGACTAACCAAACTCAGCAATATATTAAGAGGATAATACATCATGATCAAGCAAGGTTCATCTCACGGCTGATTCAGTACTTGAAAAGCAATCAATCCAATCCACCATATTAACAACAAAAGGAAAAACCATATGATCATCTCACTACGTGCAGAAAAATCACTTGACAAAATTAATCATTCATTCATGATTTTTTTTAAAATCTGAGCAAACTAGGGACAGAAGGGAATTCTCTTAACCTAATAAATGGTATCTGCAAATTAAGCCAGTAGTGAACATATTTCACGTGGAGAGACTGATGCCTTGCCCTTAAATATGGGAACAAGGCAAGGATGTCCCTGTCACCGCTCCTATTGAACACCGTACTAGAAGCCCTAGCCAGTTCAGTAAGGGGGGGGACCCCTTAAATAACTTAAACTCAACAATGCAAAGGTAACTCAGTTTTTTTAACATGCAAAAGATCTAGAAGTTAACAAAGACGATATACAGGAGGCAAATAAGTATATAAAAAGATGTTCAATGTCATTACGCAAATGCAAATTGGAACTACCCTGCAATGTCATTACATGCCTATTTTTTTTAAAGATTTTATTTATTTATTTGACAGACAAGTAGGCAGAGAGGCAGGCAGAGAGAGAGAGAGAGGGAAACAGGCTCCCCGCTGAGCAGAGAGCCCAACATGGGACTCGATCCCAGGACCCTGGGATCATGATCTGAGCCGAAGGCAGAGGCTCAACCCAACTGAGTCACCCAGGTGCCCCATTACACGCCTATTACATGGCTAAAAACAGTCTGACAGGGTCACATGTTAAACAAGAACTCTTACACACTGCTAGTAAGAGTCCAAAACAGGACCACCACTTTGGAAAACAGCGTAGCAGTTTCTTTTAGTTAGGCATACAATCACTGTAGGACCCAGCAAGTGTATTCTCAGTATTTACCCCAAAGAACTGGAAACTTGTGGTCACTCGAAAACCTAGCTGCAAATGTTCATCACAGCTTTATCCATCATCGGCTGCAAACAACCAAGATATCCTTCAGCAAAGGAATGGATAAAACAAACTGTGCTACATGCATACAATGACTACTTAGCAATAAAAAAGGAAGGACTGGCTCACGGTGCAGGGAGGAATCCAAAAGACAAAATGTGAAGTGAAAGAAGACACAAGACTACAAGTGTTTGAGGCCGCTTATAGGTCATTATGGAAAAGGCAAAACTGTAGGAATAGAAAAGAGGTCAATAGTTGAGGGAAAGAAGTGAGTGTCAGGACAATGGAACTGGGTTTTTTTGGGGGTTTTGTTTTGTAAGTATCTCTACTCCCAGTGTGGGGCTCGAACTTACAACCTTGAGATCAAAAGTCGCGTGTCTCTCCTACCGAGCCAGCCAGGCGTCCCCCCAGAACTATTCTATTTAGTACTGCAGTGATGGGCACAAGACTGCATTTGCTGAAACCCACAGAACTACATACCCCAAAGAAATAACGTTCCTTACCACAAGTTCAGAAGAAGAAAAAAACCAAACAAAAACGGAGATATTCGGGAAATCCTAGGATGTAATGAAGACTATGAAAATAAATTTAACTCTGTTGCAAATGTATAACATAGCCTCGCTGGAGGGATGGGAGAACACAGTTGACCAAAGTAACTGAAAAATACTTTATTGACTGGGTACTACAAAGCTAAAACAAAAAGAATAAACAGTGCTCTCAACGGGGTAAATCTCTTCCTCAGAAGAGTATGGGTCGTCAGTTAAATGTCTGCTTAAGGGGGACGCCTGTGTGGCTCAGTTGATTAAGCGTCTGCCTTCAGCTCAGGTCATGGTCCCGGGGTCCTGGGATTGAGTCCCGCTTCGGGCTCCCTGCTCAGCGGGGAGCCTGCTTCCCCATCTCCGCCTGCCACTCTCCCTGGTTGTGCATACTCTCTCTCTCTCTGACAAATAAATAAAATAAAAATAAAATAAATCTACTTTATGGGTATGCCAAGGTTGGTAAATAAGAAAATAAATGATGAATAATGTTAAGCCAGATTTCTCACTGTCACAGAAAGAAGTTGCCAATAAGCAAGAGCACGGGGGCGGGGCGGAAGCGACGTGAGCTCTGCGATGTCGGATTAGTGACAGATGTCAAGATGAACGCCTATGTTAACACATGCATACAGACAGGTAAAGAAACACACAGACATGTGCACACACGAGTGAGTACACATTTATTTCTTGGGCTCTCCACTGAGAGGGTCTAGAAGCAGCGGCACACCAGTGGTATCAAGGATCCCCAACCGTTCTCCAAAAACCGTTCTCCTTGGAGAAATGGCTGGATTCTAGCACTGAGGAAGGGAAAGCACCAGATAAGCCTGGAACATCCTGTAATGCCAGAACGTAAAGAAGTGCTTAAAAAAAGAAGTGGACCAAGTCCAAAAGACCTAGGGAGCAACCTAATAGACCTTCCCTAATGTCCATCGTTGTTGAATCACTGTGCTGTTCACCTAAAACCAATACAGAGTCGTACGACAACGCCACTTCCATGAAAAATAAATAACACAAACCCCCAGTCTAATCATGGCAAAACAGAACAAAACACCAGCAGACACACCTAAATTGAAGGGCTGTTCTACAAAACATCCGCTAGTACTCTTCAGACCAGCAAGATTACAGACAAGAGGGAAAGACAGAGAAAGTGCCACTGACTGGAAGAGACCAGTGAGACAGGCTGAGCGAAGGCGCTGTATTCTGGAACAGAAGAGACCACCAGGGGGAAATAATGGCAAAACGGGAATAAAGTCTGCAGTGTCGTTAACAGTGTTGTACCAGCGTCTGTCTGTCGCCACATCTGGACGGTGGCTGTGGAGGACGGTAGTAGCAGGTGATGCTGAAGGACAGGTCTATGAAACTCTGCATCATCCTTGCCACTTTTCGGCAAATCTATAATTATTTAAAAAGCAAAGGTTTTGGGATGCCTGGGTGGCTCAGTGGTTAAGCAGCTGCCTTCGGCTCAGGTCATGATCCCAGCGCCCTGGGATCGAGTCCCACATCGGGCTCCTTGCTGGGCAGGGAGCCTGCTTCTCCCTCTGCCTCTTCCTGCCACTCTGTCTGCCTGTGCTCGTTCTCTCGCTCTCTCTTTCTGACAAATAAATAAATAAAATCTTTAAAAAAAAAATCTTAAAAAAAAAAAAGAAAAGGTTTTTTAAAAAGTAACCAAAAGGAAAATGAAAAAGAGTCAGAAGATAATTACAACATATATAAGCATAAAAGATTCATAGCTAAAATAGATTTCTGGGGGCCCCTGGGTGGCTCAGTCAGTTAAGTGTCTGCCTTTGGCTTAGGTCCTGATCCCGGGGTCCTGGGATCGAGCCCTGCATTGGGTTCCCTGATCGGCGGGAAGCCTGCTTCTCCCTCTCCCACTCCCCCTGCTTGTGTTCCCTCTCTCGCTGTGTCTCTCTCTGTCAAATAAATAAATAAAAATCATATATATATATATATATATACACACACACACACACACACACTAAAAGAACAGGAATACTTAATATGATTTATATAATAGTTTTGAAAGATTTTATTTACTTATTTATTTGACAGAGAGAGAGAGTACAAGCAGGGGGGAGTGGCAGGCAGAGGGAGGGAGAGAGAAGCAGGCTCCCACAGAGCAGGGAGCCCAACTCCAGGCTTGATCCCAGAACCCTGGGATCATGACCTGAGCCGAAGGCAGACGCTTAACCGATGAGCCACCCAGGCATCCCTATATGATATTTTAATAGGGCTCAAAATGGGCAAAGTGAAACAATATACTTTTAGAGTTAGAAACAGAGAAAATATTACCCCACAGACAATTTAATACTCCGGTAGGACCACGGCTACTGCTAGAGGGTGAGAAGGAGGTACAGCAGGGCTCCGGGTCTCTCTGAGATGGGAAGAAGATGGGTAGGGACGTAAGTACATTTGTCATTCTGGTAGCAGGAAGATTACAAATGAAGTCATGTGCACGGGAAAAGTACCAAATTCTCATTTTGAAAGGGGGAATAGTGAGCCTACCGGAAAATGGTTCTCGAACTTTAGTGACCATCAGAATCACCTAGAGGGCTTGTTAAAACCCCGAGAGCCAATCCCAGCCCCAGAGTTTCTGATTCAGCAGATCTGGGACACAGCATGAGAATTTAGGGGCGCCTGGGTGGCTCAGTGGGTAAAGCCTCTTCTTCGGCTCAGGTCATGATCCCAGGGTCCTGGGATGATCCCTGGCCGGGTGCCCTGCTCAGCGGCAAGTCTGCTTCTCCCTCTGCCTCTGCTTTTCCCCTGCCGTTCGGCTCATGCTCTCTCTCTCCCGGTCACTCTCTCAAATAAATGAATAAAATCTTTAAAAAAAAAAAAAAAAGAATTTACATGTTTAACAAGTTCCCGGATGGTTCTGCTGCTGGTGGTCAGAGGATTGCACTGTGGAACCACAGTACTAGAAAAAGAAAGGATGAATGCCAAGTAGTTTTGGTGCCAAACAGGGGCTTGGAATCACGATGTGAAAATTCATCCAATCAGCCAGTGTGTGGTTTCTCCCCAGCAGTGTCCTGCTCGTGCACGGAAAGGAGAAAGTGGAGACAGAGTCCATCTGGGAGCGGGGTTTGCTAGGTGAGTACACCGGCGGGACAGGGTGCAAGGAACTGGATATTTGGGAGGTCAGGGTTACCGTGGTGGGAAGGGAAGGACAGGAGGGCAAAGTCAGATGGGGGCCCACAGGCCACAAGGAGGGAGGGATGCTGTCTTGGGTTCAAGCAGTAGGTCCTGGGCACCTGTACAAAGGATCTGGAAGGTAGAGAAACACTGATCCAAGAATGCAATGCTTGGATTTCAGAGGTGGGTGGTGCAGTTTTGGGGGCGGTGGTCACGGTCAGGGTGCGGAACAGGAATGACCCAGCGAAGTGGAGATGGGAAAAAGGTCTCGAAAATGGGAGGCCAGGGGTATCTCCTTGTTCATACAAGTGGGTACTGAGGTCACCCAGAATTGAGGAGAGGAAGGAGTGAAACTGCAGTGAGAGAGGGGGGCTGCCGAAGACATCAGAGGTAACAGCAACCAGGAGAGACCCTGAATCGGGTCTTGAAAGAAAACACGCGGGTGCTAGGTGCTGTGCCAGCAAGACGCTATTCCTCCCCTCAACCCCCCGCCCCGTGTGCAGCAGGGTCGCGGGGGGGCGGGGGGGAGGCCAGGCCTGTCTCCTCCCCTGGGGAGAGGAGAACACTGCTCCCAGCCTTTGGTGAGGGCCTGCTTCCTCCCATTCCTGGCTACTGACAGACCTGGGATGACTCGGGGCTATTAATAGCAGGAAAGGAAACTGGAAAGAATGCCCAGGAAGAGGGCGTGTGGAGGGAGGGCAGGAAGGCAGGGAGCCGGGAGGGAGGCCAGGCCTGGACACCAGTGTCCACCCCTCCTTCCTTTGTTACCCCGGCTCATCACCCCCCACTCTACCTATCTCCGGAGAAATAACACCAAAAAGCTGGGAGTAAAATGGCAGAAACCAGGTGGGATAAGCTGGTGTCTTCCCAGATGGGTGGGATAAAGGAAAGCAGGCGGACGGGGAATCCGGAGATCTGAGCTCTCTGGCCCCAGCTCGGCCTCGGCCCCCGCACGAAGCACGTCTGTTAAAAGGACAGGATTTCTCAGGTAGAGGCACTCTCCTAAGCACGACCTAGGAAAGTCCACCTTCGCTGGGATGACAGAGCCACCCTAACCCGCCACTTCGGAGGCCTCGCTCTGGGCGTCCTTTTCCAAGAACAGACGGACCTCAAAACTCATGTGCCCATCTGGGCCACCTGTCCTAAGCCTCTCCCCTCCCGGAAGCCTGACGCTACCGCAGGTGCAGCCTGGCTGAAGCCTGAGCCCCCACCAGCCTGCTAGAGCCCACCTCTCTCGGACCCCCGATCCCGCTGCCCAGGCTGCATGGGCCCGCTTACTGCCAGGCGCCGGGGCAGTAGCTGGGACTTAGGGCGACGTGGGGCAAATGGGAAGCTTTGGGGGCCATGCAGGCCCCAAACTCAGACACCCTGTCTCTACACCACACTCACTCCCTTGCTCTCCTTGGTGCGTCCCCATGATGTCCCCACCTCTGTGCTTCCGGGCAGCTGTCATTCCACTCGGGTCTTCACAAGGCCCCTTCCTCAGTCTGTCCCGTCATCCGTCCCTGCTACCTCCCTGCCTCCTACTTAGCTGCGCGCGCACTGCCTTCCGCCAAGAGGCCCTTCTGGATGCTGCCCTCTGCCCCAATGTGGCTGCTATATCCTTGGAGGCTGTTTGCTCTGATGGTCTGCTCACCTGTCCTGCACCCATCCCTTCAAAATGCTGTGGCTTTCGGAATGCCCGTCTCCACTCCCCATCCCCCTCGAGGTCCTAAACAGGTGTTGGTGGGGATGGGGAGGGCGGGGAAGCTTGACGTGGGTGAACCGCACCAGCGAGGGGTTTATGGGCAGAGGACGGCGGCTGTGAAAGGTCAGAGCTCTGAGCAGGGAGCCCAGGCAAAGTGAGAGGGAGGCTGACTCCTCTCAACCCGACCAACCAGCTTCAGCCTTCTCCCCAGGCCTGCAGTGGGCGCTGGGGAAGCCTGACCCTCCTCTGGGCCTCGGGTCCTGGATTAGTGTCCTCTGGCTGCCGTAGCAAATCCCAAATCCACCCCCCCGCAAACTCAGTGGCTTAAGGGTATGGCAGGCCTGCACTCCCTCTGCAGGCTCCAAGGGGGACCCTTCCCTGCCCCTTGAGCCGCGAGGGGCTAAAGGCATTCCTGGGCCAATCCCTGCCTCCTGGTCCTGCTGCCGCCGCCTCTTCTCCAGGTCTCCCGTAAGGAAATCTGCTGTTGGACTTAGGATCCACCTGGGTCATCTCACCTCAAGATCCCAAACTTAATTATAGCTGAGACCCTTTATCCAAATAAGGCGATAAGCACAGGTTTCATGATTCCGAGTGTATTTTTTGGGGGGGGCGGGGAGGGGGAGTGGGGGGAGTGCCCTCTGGGGCTGTTCTCCATACCCCTCCAAACCGCCCGCTCCTTGGGCCCAAAATGCATCTGGTCAACTTCCCTAGCATGCGGGGTGCTCTGGACTGACTGGCTGTGTCCCCCCTACCAAAGTCATCAGTGGAAGCCCTCCCCCTCCCCCATGGGATGGTACTGGGTGGGGGGTGCCTTTGGGAGGCAATTAGGATTAGATGAAGTCATGAGGAAGAGACCAGTGCTTCGCCTCTCTTTGCCACGTGAGGACACAGAACGTGGCCGCCTAGGAGCCAGGAGAAGGCCCTTACCATGGCCCAACCCTGCAGATCGTGGACTTCCTGGCCTCCAGGGCTGTGAGGAAGAAATGTATGTCGCCGAGCCCCCGCCCCCCCCCCCGGCCTGTGGTACTTTGTTGTGGTGGCGCACACTAGGACGAGGGGCTGCGGGTGAAGTTAAGAAGGAGAACAGAGAACAGAAATGGCGGGAAGGGCTGCTCCCGCCATCTGGAGGAGGGCAGGGTCCCGTGTGCCCTCACCAGCCCACTGGGGCTGCGTGGTCAGGCAGACGTGCGGCCACGGGTCCTGGTCCACCCTCCCTGCCCCTCCCCCGGGACCCCACGGCTCTGTGGGCCCTGCTAGGAGCCTGTCTTCTTGGTGCCTCGACGGCAGGACGGTACCCCAAGGGGTTATCAGGCCTGGCTCCTCAGCACTGGCTCCCCCAGAGGGGCCCAGGGCTGCCCCCTCAGGGGAGATAATTCCGGGCATTCTTCAAATCTAGAATTGTTCTGCCCTTATCAGCTTGTTTCAGCTGGTCTGCCCCGACACTCGCGCTCAGGGTGGGGCCCCGTCTGGCTGTTTCCCTGGGCAGGAGAGGGCTGCCACTGTCCAGCCTGGAGGTCTCGCAGCGAAGGAGAAAGGCGGCCTTCACGTGGTTATACTCCTCCCTGCAGGGGGAGGCACCACGGCCAGAGGACCCCATCCCCCCTCTCCTGCCCCAAGCCAGCAGATCTCCCTTCTTTCCCCTCCCCTACACCAGGAGTGCAGCCCAGAGCCAGAGGGTAGCCAGCTCCCGCCTACACCCAGCCCGGCCCCATCCCACTGTGACCCCTCTCCCCTCCCCGCCAGGCGAGCAGTACAGGCCGGTGCCTGCGGGCACGCACTCAGGGGCCGGACATCTGGATCCCGGTCCCCATTCCCTCCGCACGCTGGTTGTGTGCCCGGCAAGTGTCTCACTCTGTTCCTCATCTGTCCAAAGTGAAGAGGAGCGTAGTAATAGTAACTAAATCTCTTGAAGTACTCAGAGCAGTGAGTGCACATAGAAAGTGCTTGGTTAATGTTAGCAATAATTATATTCTAAGGGACCCTAGGGTCATGCCCACACCCCGACTCCCTGTTACAGATCCACGTCGTTAGCCTCTGGGATGCTCGCCCCTCTAAGACTTTGACACAGGGGAGGAAGACACAAGGCGTCCTCAGACCCACCGGGTCTCTTCCTAGGCCTCCCAGAGCAGTGTGGGCCCAGAGGGGACACCATCCCGGTGGCTATGGACAAGGGGAAACGTAACTGGAATCTTCCTGTGGAAGGAAGAAGAGCCTGCAGCCCAGGAGGGGCCCAGCTCTGGGAGGTGTTTCCTCACCTCCTCAGACAAGCCTGGGGGAGAGCAGGAGCCAGGCCAAGGGAGAGAGGAAGGGGCTTTCCTGCTGGCAGCCTCCAGTTCTGCTCTGACAGCAAACCCAGGCTGTATATAGTCTCTCTCACAGGGTAAGGCCGAGCAGCCCAAGTCTCTTCCCTTCAGGCCAGCTGGGCTCTGGCACCAGGGGGCAGGGGACCAGCAGGGAGACGCCGGGTGTGCTCATCAAACTACATCCCTTCTGCCTCCCTCCCCATCCATGCCCCCATGAGGGGTGTGGGCGAAGATGGAAAGAGTCTGGTTGGGGGTCTGCCCCTGCAAGACGGTGGGGGACTCAGACACTGAAAGGTACTGACCACCCGCTGAGGCCCCGGGGGCTTTCACGTGGTATCGACACCTAATGCTGGAAAACTCTAGCAGTTTCTGCAAATCAACCGAGGTCAGAAGAAGTAACCTGTTCAACACCACAGAGTGCAAGGGGTCGGGGGCTTGGCGCACAGTCAGACCGAGGACCGGCTTTCTTCCCAGGGCCCACTGTGGTGCCGAGGAAGGCCAGCAGGGTCTTTCGAGCCTTGGGTGATGACTAGGCCAAGCCACTTGAATTTCTTGGGCCTTGCTCTCCATTTGCAGAATAATGACACTGTGGGTCACGGCCTGGGTGGCTCAGTCCTTGGGTGTCTGCCTTCGGCTCAGGTCATGACCCCAGGGTCCTGTGATTGAGCCCCGCATCAGGCTCCCTGCTCTGTGGGAGTCTGCTTCTCCTTCTCCCTCTCCCCCTCTCCCTACTCGTTTTCCCTTTCTTCCCAGCTCTCTCTGTCAAATAAATAAATAAAATCTTTAAAAAGATAATAATTAAAAAAAAACGGAACAGTGCCATCGTGCCACAGCAACGTATAACGGGTCATTAGCAGGCTTTCCCTCAGTGGCCACTACGCTTCACCATAGCCAGAAGAGCACGCACAGCGGTCGGTCCATGAGTGCCGGGGTGTGACCGGGTCCCAGCACAGCTGTATTTACACAAGCCGGCGGTGGAGCTGCGGTGAGTGGACCCCTGGTGTCCGTGAGCCTCCTGGGTCTGGGGCGCGGTGCCCAGGTCTGCAGCCTGCTGTGGACAGGAGGCTGTGATCTCCCCAAAGGATCCGATGAGAGCCTCCTGCACCAGCAGACTAGCAGAAACCAAACCTGTGATGGCAAACTGGCAGAAAGAATTTGCAACGCGTGCCACCAACAGAAACACCTGAATTGCTCCCTACTCAAAAAACAAAACAGAAAAATCGGAGACAGCCCTGTCCTGGCAGGGTCCCCTTGCATCTGGAGCCCGCACAGCACCCGTCACCAGCAGGTGGTGGCCCTGTTCCCGAGCCTGGGGCCACCCAGCGCCGGGCCCCTCTGACCCCCGCAGGAATGGCCGGGGCAGAAGACAGCCCGCATACACGCGGGTCAGGGCACCTACTTCCCTTCCCTTCCGCTTCTCCTAGGGGCTGGTTGCTCCTGGTCCACACAGCCTCCCTCCCCGGGCCGCCCCCTGAACTGTCTGGGGTTTGGGCTGTAGAGGTGAGTCCGGAGACCCTCAGAGAACTGCTCCTCCTCCTTTATCTGAACAGTGTTCCAGTGAGGAATTACACACGTTCAGAGAACTGCACATGTCACAGGCGTCAACAGATGACATCACTGAACAGGATGCCTGATCCTGGGAGCCCGCTGTTCCCTTCCAGCCACTCTCCATCCCCAAGGGTAAGTTCTCTTCTGACTTAAATATCCCGGGCTAGTGGTGTGTCTATCGATGGCATCGCACACCACTGACCGACGCTTGCGCCTCCCTTCTCTCCCTGGGCCTTCTATTTGCACGATTCATCCCTCTCGCGGCATGAAGCCGTGGACTGTTGTGGCGCGTGGACATCCCATGATGGGCTTCCCCCCCTACTGCTGGTGGGCATGCAGGTGACTCACAGCACAGGGCCAACCCGCACGAGCTCAGTGCAGTCCATGCCTTTGCACACAACAGTGTGCAGCGGTTGGGCCGTGTGGGCAGGGCCGTTATCGCGAGTCCCGCGGAGTGTGGGGAGAGAGAGGAGCCAGCAGGGCTAGCCCTAGGCCCCAGGGCCTGAGCTTCCCCATCCGCTGTTCAGATGCCGCATCCAGAGGGAATCTCCCCTCTGCTTGGGCTTCCCAGACCCACACCCCGGCTGGCGAGTTGTCACTGCCATTTAGAGCAACGCCGCTCTCTCCTTCCCTAGGGGACAGCCACGGGAGGCCTTAGTTTGCACACCATTCACAGAGGGGTGGCTCCAGTGACCTCTGTCGTCCCTCCTAATGATGGCACATCCGTACCCCACCCTCATCAGAAGCTCTCCAAGTGGGGGTCAGAAGGTGGAACCCCACCCCCACCCTGTACAGGACTGAGCTCCTCAGCAGGAAGCTTCTGAAAACATTCTTTGGATTACTCATTATTCTCATTCTGCCGCTGAAGGCAGAGAGGTAAGAGGAGAGCTTGGAATTCAGTCAACTGTGCTGCCAAGACTGCAGCCCCACCTCTGCCCAAGCCCCCACAGCCCCCCCCAACCCCCACCCTGGTTCCTCTCTCTGCCCACGCAGAGGTCCCTGTCCCGGGCCTGCTACGGGCCTCTGAGCCACCTGTCATGGCTGTTCCTGATGAGAGGGGCACGCACATGCTGACCCCTGGAGGTTTGGGGCAGGTGCTTCAGGCTTCATGCGAGGGCAGCCAGCCAGGCCAGGAAAGGGGCTGGGGCTCTTCCTGAGCTGGAAAGACAGTCCAGCCTCCTTAAAACAATACCTTTCCCAGGGCCTCCTAATCCCTCCAGCTGCTGCAGACCATGTGAATTCTGGTCTGTGTGAGCCGGCAGCGTGCCCAGGAGCTACCAACCAACAGGCCTGTGAGCAGGCAGGGGTGATCCCAAGCCAGCGGACTCACCTCGCCTGCCAGAGCCAGGAAGGGCTCCCGTGCAAAGGTCAGGACAACAGGACAGCATCCTGGGGAGGAGACAGAGTGCCCTTTGGCCTGTCTTTAGTACTGGCTTCAGGGAACCCTATGTGTGAGGCCCATGAAGCCCCCACAACAGGAAGACTGAGCTCTGGGGCCTCGGTCTCCTTGTCGCTCCGGGGAGAGAGGAGTTACCTGGGAATAAAAGGAGCACTCAAAAAATGTATATGCTTTGGGGGGAAATGTCAAAATACTCCAAGTCTGCAGAGGACCGGGTCTGATCGGATGAGAATCCAGGCTGACAACCTTGCCGGCCCCTACCGTGTGCCGGGGAGGCCAACGTCCGCACCAGGGCCGCACGGGAAAGCAGGGCAGAGCGCTGCAGGTCCCACTGGGCTCACGTCCTGCCTGAGACCAGGGGCCACGAATACGTGCTTCCTCTCTCTCCGCACACGGTGGCGCGTTCTGCAAACCCACCCATCAAAACCAGCTTATCACATCACTCAAGCTTTTATCTAGCAATTAACAGAGGCTTATCATATGGGCCAGACACTGAACCGAGAGCTCTCTGTTGGGTGAGCCTACTGGTCTCTCCCACACCCTCTGTGGCAGTCCCATCACTGGGCTTCTTGCAGAGCAGGCGGGATGGGCTGGGGCGGGGGGTGGAGGAGGGTGGTAGGAAACGAATCGGTTGGGGCTGTCTATGGAGGCGAGGGCCCAATGACAACAACAAAACACTGTATAGGGCTCCCACATGCCCGCACAACTTCGCAACTGACCCCACCACTTCCCCCGGGACACCTACTGTTCTCTAAACGCCCGGGGCACACACACTTCCCGCCAAAGCGTGCACATACTTGGCACCCAACTCTCCCCTTCGTGGTCAGTTCAAAAACAATCTTGTAAATATTTTTCCGAGGGAGCACGTTGTCATTCCCACGCCACCTTCCCCGTCCCCAAACCATGAAAATAACCAGATGTGTACAGATTTCTCCACTGCCCTTGGAAACCTCCACTAGGGCCCGGTCTCTCCGCTCCGGGCTGGAAACAAACAAGGGCCAGAAGCCAGAGGGAAGTCCCGCATAGAAGGTGGGACAGGCAACTGTCCTCTGGGAGCGGAATGAGAAAGTTCTGTGCGACAGGGCCTGTGAATTTCCCCAGGAACGACCGGTTTCCGCCTGCTGGAAGCTGAAGGTTATGGCAGCAAGCAAAGCCTTCCAAATTTCCAAACAACTTTTTTCCCCTGCCCTAGAGAGAACTCTCCCCTTCCAGGAGTAACACCTGCGTCCTTCTCGCTGCAGAATGATCCATGTTAGGACATGTCCCCCGTCTCACTGGAAACCCCACTTACTCTGCAAAGCAAGTTAAAAATAAAGCCCAAACTCCATCACCCAAGACCCCGTGCTTGGCCCTAAGAAGTAGGGAAAAGAGGCATGACGACTCTGCGGTCAAGCACAAAATCTACACCTCTTTGGTGTTTAAGGACAGAGGAGGGCTGCTTGTCTGTGGGGACTAGGGGGTCTGGCGGGGGGTGTTGCTGCAAAAGAAACAAACAAACCTCATGAACAAACAGAGTTAAACAATCGAGGGCTAGCTCTCTCCGTCCCCCCACCACCGAGGCCTGCAGTGCGGGGAAAGTTAAAAGCTACGTTCCTTTCAAGCAAAGCCAAGTTGTCCCCGTGTCTGAGATGTTAGAGCTCGTCAAGGAAGCGTGGTTTCCTATGGGCTCCGCCTAGGGAAGTGAGTGAACCAAGAATCCCAGAGCTGGCCTGGTTGGAGCCAGGTGTCCAAACAGCTGAAAATTCATTCTCGAAAAGTAGTCGAGAAGGCTTGATGACATCAGAGGGGGCACAGAAGGTGGGGGTGTGCCAAGACACACACACACACACACACACACACACACACACACACAATTTCAGAGCCCTTCTGTTCAGAAGAAACTTTAAGCAAAATGGAATGTTTCCCTCTGAAGCTTTTTCAGGTCAGGAAAGGGGGTCAGGCTTGTTTAGGTCACACAAGATTGAAACCAAGGTCAGACCTGGGGCTCTGAAAGGGGTGGAGGCATGGGAGGCACCATCTCCCATCCCGTGACCTCACGTGTTCCCATCCCCCCTCTCCTTCTCCACTCTATTGTGCTACCCGTCCTGCTACCATGCAAGATGGGTCCAGAGGGTAGGGCTAGGTCAAGTTTATGTGGCCACTCCTGGGCCCAGAGCACTAAGGTAGACCTAAAAGGGAATGGGCTGGGGCGCCTGGGTGCCTCAGTCAGTTAAGCATCCAACTCTTGATTTCAGCTCAGGGTTGGGAGATCAAGCCCCACTTTGGGTTCTGCGCTGGGTGTGGAGCCTGCTTAAGATTCTCTATCCCTAGGCACCTGGGTGGCTCAGTGGGTTGAACCTCTGCATTCCACCTAGGTCATGGTCCCAGGGTCCTGGGATCCAGCCCCACATCGGGCTCTCTGCTCAGCGGGGAGCCTGCTTCCCTCTCTCTCTCTCTGCCTGCCTCTCTGCCTACTTGTGATCTCTCTCTCTGTCAAATAAATAAATAAAATCTTTAAAAAAAAAAAGATTCTCTATTCATCTCTCTGCCCCTCCCCCCCACACACTTACTTGTTCTCAGAAAAGTAAAAATAACCCCCCCCCCAAAAAAACAAACAAAAAACCCAGAAGAAGCTAGTTGGAACCTCAAGACTCCCAGATTTACCTCAAGACTGGGTAATTCACCACCACCCTCCCACCTCGGACGTCCCATCTGGAAAGTGGGTACAGTCCTCTGGATTGTGGCCTAACCCAAGTCCCTAGGACTTCAGAGACACTGGCCCTAGAGACTGTTGCCTTTCTCATCTTCCCTGACAGCCTGGTCTTTGCTTTTCCAGTGAGGATCTCATGCTGAAGACGCTGCCGGAAAAGGAGTTGATGTCCGCCCCTCAGCTGAGGAAGCAGCTGGGAACGCAGGGGCCAGAGAGGCAGTGAACAGCGAGGGCCAACGTGTGGCTGCGTCCACAGCCCTGCTTGACCAGTGGCGGAGCATATCCCCCGCTCTCGAAGCCACACGGACTTCACTGCCCTCCACACCCCTGGCTCATGACAGCAGAACTAAAGGGACCGGAGACATCACTTTCTCCCACCCCAACGAAGGAGAAACAGGTAGATGGTCAAGAGTTCTGGGCACTGGGTAGCATCTTCCTAGGGTTCTAGAATATTGCAGTCCAGCTCCTAAAGCAGGCTCTCTATCCTGTGGGGTACGTATGCTCCTGGTTCCAGCCCCTGCTTGCCCTTCTGTCCCTGGAGAGGGTTGGAGGCAGCTGACCCATACCAAGATGAAGAGGGAGCAGGGCCTAGGCCAGCAGGACCCCAAGAGCAGCCCTGGTGTCCAGTCGAGGCACCCCTCCCCCCAAGCCCTCCTAGATACATCCACACACGTGCACCCAGGGCCATCATGTTCCCAGTCCTGGGACCAAAATCATCAGGCAAGTCAGGTCTTTCCGATCACCTGAAATACTAAACAGGAGGGTCCTCAAGCTCTCCTGGGCCGGGCCCTCATCCACAGATGAGAAAACTGAAGCCCACTGGGAGGACTCCTGGCCCCGGGTGGATGGAGTCCCTTCTTCTTGCAAACCCATTTTCTTATTTTACCTTCTCCTTATTCACCACCCAACACAGGACGCTCCTGGGTACCTGCTCTCTGCCTGCCATCATCCCCCCACACAGCCTCACACGTAAGTACCTACATAGACCACAGCTTCATTCACAGGAGGCCCCAGGGGCCACCGTAGCTGGTGTGCTGACGTGACTGCCCCAGGGTACCCACGGAGTTCAGAGATAGTGTGCGGTCAGGACTAGACTTCCAGATTGTCCCCGGGCCCTGGGAGTAAAGCCAAAGTGTTTTTCCAGCCAAGTGCAATGCAACCTCCCCGGGATGCTGAGGGGAGAATGAGAGCCAGTGGACAGGCTGCCACCCTGCCTCTCCCCGGGAGCCAGCTGTAGACAGCAGGCTCTCTCTAGAGCCTTGGCCCTCTGTGGCCGTTGAGCAGTGGGGACCGCTCCTTCCTGGCCGGGAGAAAGGGCATGCTGGGGACCGGGCTGACAGCACAGGGCTGCTGAGTGCATGCTCGGGCAGGCTGAGGCCCAGCCACACTCTACTCAGCAGCGCCCCCTAGGCCTGGGGTGTGGGACTACATCTGTGAGAGCAAGGGGCTGGCGCACTCCCGGTCCCGCCCGTGTGGGGGTGCCCTATGTGCTCGCAGCAGTTCGGAAAACACTGGCAAGCTGGGGTCTCCATCAGACAAGATGCATCCCCTCTTTCCACCCTTCGGCTCCCCGACTCCCAGAAAAACAACAGCCTGATGAGATCCACGAGTAACCAGGGCTGAGGACAAAGCCCCAAGCACCACTGCCTCTGGTGAGCCACTGCGGGGGTGCGGGCTGACATCCCCTGGAAGCCCCTTCTCCAAGCCCCCAGGGACAGGATGACAACCTCAGACGGAATTTACAGCAGAAATCGCGATGCTGTCAGGAACAGAGACCCAAAGCAGCAGGGGCAGAGAGAAGCACCACAGGAAAAGTGCTGCCAGAATCAACCAGCAAACCACGTACACCTCATCTGAGAGGAGATCCAATGTCAAAAACACGCACGCCCCCCCCCATGTTCTTAATAACGCCTTCGACTTCTGTCTGAGAAGCAGCACCGGTACCAAGTAGCCACGCAGGGCTGCTGGCCTGGAATGGAACCTGTTCCTACGCAGACGCTGCTACCGGCAGCCTTGACCCTGGCCACAAACTTCCACCTGGTTTTCCACAAATCCCTTCAGGAAGGAGGATGCGGTAAGGCTCCACTTCCATTCCAAGAAGATCGTGCCTCGCAATGCTCTGCACCTCGTGTGCCTGGTCCAGCTCCTCACGAAGGACTGTGCGGCTTCTAGCAGAGTCACACATCCCTGGGTCCCTCTCTGTCCTGGCAGACAGGGCAGGGGTTCCCTCCACCTTTATTTATGTCGGCACTTCCCACCAGAATGGAGGACAAAAGGTAAAGTTTCCATGATTCAAGTACATGTGGGGAATGCCGAGTTAAGCGGAAGCAGTAGGGGGCCTTCGAGATCTGGGAGCATTTAAGATCATTTTTTTTTTTAAAGATTTTATTTATTTATTTGACAGAGAGAGATCACAAGTAGGCAGAGAGGCAGGCAGAGACAGTGAGAGGGAAGCAGGCTCCCTGCCGAGCAGAGAGCCCGATGCCGGACTCGATCCCAGGACCCTGAGATCATGACCTGAGCCGAAGGCAGCGGCTTAAACCACTGAGCCACCCAGGCGCCCAGCATTTAAGATCATAATAGGCACTGGTTTTCCAAGAAGGGGAAGAATAGGCAGCCTTTCCCAAACTATTTGGATCATGTTTCTCTCTTATTCATGAAAAACTTCCTATTCATTTATCAAACAATTACTGAGAGCTTGTTACTATCTTAAGGACCCCTGGGGTTCTCTTTAGGCGTACTCTGAGACACAGCTCACTTTACCGAGTTACCGAGTTTTTACTGAGTAAAAACCAAGGGTGTCTGGGTGGCTCAGTCCGTTAAGCATCCAACTCTTGATCTCAGCTCAGGTCTTGACCTCAGGGACATGAATTCAAGCCCCAGGTTGAGCTCCAGCATGGAGGCCTCCCCCACCCTGCAATAAAAAGGTAAAGAAAGTCATACGAAAAAAACAGGGTGTGAGCTCTGATTTACCATATGGGTAAACTGAGGCACAGAGCAATGCCCCCCCTGGGAATTACTGTGCTGAAAGCCAAATGCAGTTCTGTGAGTAGTTCCTTATCCTCCTCCCACTTGTCATCTTTGGGAGGAGAAACTTGGTTCCCTGGTTTGTATCTGCTGCTGGACCTCCCCGAGGAAGGAAACGTGTAGAGATGCTGTGAAGACCGCCATCACGCTTTGTTGCCTGGCCCAGATGGTGCCGCCGGGAATTTGGCGCTGGAGTCAGGTAGCGGTGGAGGAGGAGGAAGGAAGCTATTCAGAGGGTGATACTCAGATCCGTGGCCTGCACAGGGGCAGCGGCGCAGGCGCGGCCAGAGGATACTGATCTGGACAAAGAGCAGCAGGACGTGACTCTCCATTTCACAGTGGGATGGGCAGAACCTCAGGGGCTGGCACAATCAGGGTCTTGGTGGCTTAAAGAAAGCCTTAACTTGCAACTCAAGTGAAGGCCAGTGCGCCCAAGAAGCGGAGCGAGAGCACCAGGTGGGAGCCAGGAACACGGGCGGCGCTGGCCACCGACCGAAGCCCCCTCTTAGCGGAGCCCACCCCCATCTGCGGGCGTGGTCTACACGCGCTCATCCTCAGAGACCCGGCCGCCGGCCAGAGACTAAACGGGCAAAGGCTGGGCCCGGAGAGGTCACTGCACGTGCTCCAGCTGGGGAAGGGGCACCGGCCGGGTCCCTTTCATCAGCCTCACCCGGGATGAGAGCCAAAGCCAGTAAAAGAAGGAAAACCAAAATGTACCGACGCCTACCAAGTATCAGGCACACCGCCCAAGCGACTGTCCTTACCCCTCCCCTGCGGAGGAAGGCGTCACGCCTAGCTTACAGCTAGGGAAACAGAGGCCAGGGAGCATGCCCAAAACCACAGGCTGGCGAGTGTCTGAGCTCAGACTAAAATCCAGGCTTCTAACTTCAAAGCCTGGGGCCTCACGCCAACCGACGGCCGAATTTTTCTCAAAAGAATTCTTCTGTGGCGATCTACCCTAGAGAACTGATAAAAGAGCGGCCCAAAGGTGGGGGATACAGAGACCCCCCCCAAATGGGCCTCCTCTTAGCTTTCCCCTCCTGGTGTACCCCAGCCTCACGGTGGCCAAGGCAGCTCCACAGAGGCCCTCCACCAGGTCTGAAAGCCACTGGCCTCCAGCTGCTGCTCTCCTGAGTGTCCAGTAAGACGGTACCCGCCTCCGCCCTGTACTCGCCCCTGCTGAGCTGGGAAGGGAAGGCACTGGTGTAGAAATACTTCTTTCCCATTATAAGGCCAGTGAGGGGAAGCAGGTCCGCCAGGGCCAACCCCAGGGAGGTCCGGCTCATGGGTGTTCTCCAGGCAGCTAGGCTCCCTGGTGCAACTCCAGGTGAAGGCACCTGAGTGGGAGGTGGCCAGGTTTCCTAGTGTGTGACAAGGAACTCCACCCAGCCATCGAAGGCCACAGAAAATGAGGGATAAACTGCAACTGGCTTAGCCAAAGAGGGGCAAAGCCTTAGGCCATGAAGGACAAGTGCCTGTGCTTCCCTCGCGCAGAAGCACTTGGGATTGGCAAGATGAGGACTGCAGGCGGCTGCAGAGAAATCCAAGGTTTGCAGAGACCAGGTCTATGGCAGTATTCGCCAGTGACCTACTCCAACACCCATTCTTTGTGACTTCTTTATTTTTTTAAAGACTTTATTTATTTATTAGGGGCACCTGGGTGGCTCAGTCAGTTAAGCGTCTGCCTTCAGCTCAGGTCATGATCGCAGAGTCCCAGGATCGAGCCCCACTTCGGGCTCCCTGTTCAGTGGGGAGTCTGCTTGTCCTCCTCCCACTACCCCGGAGCTCATGCTCTCTCTCTCTCATATAATAAATAAAATATATTTTTTAAAGATTTTATTCATTTATTAGAGAGACAGAGAGAGAAAATGAGCAGGGGGAGGGGAGAGCAACAGAAGAAGGGGAAGGAGAGGGACAAGCAGACTCCACGCTGAGCATGGAGCCCACGACCCTGAGAGATCCCGCAACCCTGAGACATCATGACCGAGCCAAAACCAAGAGTCGGACGCCCAACCCACTGAGCCACCCAGGAGCCCCATGACTTCTCCATAACTGAACCACTGACTCTTGGGTTAGCCATACGGGTGCCTGAAGTAAAAATTACTCTTCCCCCAGGGAAGTACGCTTCCCTGCCTCCCTTGCAGCTAGGTGTGGCCACAGGACCAAGTTCTGTTCAACAAAATCAATGGAAGTGTGGTGTGTGGTTTCTGGCAGGTACCCTCAAAAGAGAAGCCACAGCCGTCTTGCTCTTTTTTCCTGGTACCTGAAGCCCCAGGAGCCACCTTGAACCACAGGGCAGCGTGCTCAAGATGGCAGACCACTGCTCCTGCCCTCTGAACATCCATCGTGTGAGAGAGAATGTCTATCTGTCTTGGTCCATCGCTATGTTTTAATGGCTAAGAGCAGCCAAATAAGTTCTAATCACCAGCAGCCCTAACCTTCAACAGATGGGTCCTCTGAGTGGGGGAAGCTCGGAAGCAGCTATGAGGCTGCTGCACGTCCCACGGCGCTCCTGCCTCCCTGCATCCTGCTCCCCTTCATGCCAGGCATCCATCCCTCCTGGGCGCAGGGCTAGCCCTGCCAGCCACCTGCCTCTCTTCTTCTGGAACTGGGTTTGAAAAGCTTTGCACGTGGACAGCATGGAACTGGCAGACGAGACTCTGGGTTCTAAACCAGCCCTGCCACTGACTCAGGCACACACTCATTCATTCAGCAGTTACTAAGTATCTACTACATCCCAGGTCCTGTTTCAGGAGTTGTAGCAGCACTGGACAGAGGAACTTGCTGTTATAGAATTTGTCTACCCAAGGAAGAGGCACACAAAGAAAGAAATGAATATGGACCGGGTAATGAGTGTTCTGAGGAAAATAAGGCAGTGGGGTGTGTTATACAAGGCAGCCCAGAAGCCCTCTCTGAGCCGGTGGCCTTCCAGCAGACAGTGGACAGAAACGAGGGAGTGAGGCATGTGAATATTTGGAGAAAACCCAGTTGTGCCGCTTAGTATGAGTGCTTGGTGCTGTGCCTCAGTTTCCCCTCTCTGGAATGGTCTGTGAGATAAGAGCTGTCCCAAGACAACCTCGCGCTATCCGGGCTGGAGACTGTGGCTCCAGTGAGCATGTCCAAAGCAAGTTAGCATGGAAATCAGACTGGATGGGGACCAAGGGGCCCCTTAGACAGAGTCCATGAATTTCAGGTAAGAAGGGGGGCGAGGCTCTAAAGTGCCCTCCTCCCCAGGCCTATCTTCCCCACTGTCTCTTCTATGCTGAAAGGTAGAGGTGAGACCATTGTAGGCTCCTGGTCAGTCCATGTGTCTCCAGAGGGCTGGTCCTGGGAGGGACCCCAGCATCCCAACTGGGGCTGCGTGGCTGGCCTCAGTCAGCCGGTCCTCAGAATTCTCTTCCCCCTGGGCTGAGGCACACAGCCTTCCGGCCATGACAATTGGCGGACGGGGTGCCACCCAGCGCCCTGGCCATAGGGAAGTTCGAGGTGGCTGACCCGAGGGGGATAAGGCTACAAAGGAAGAGAGGGTGGTGGTGGTTTGTCAGGGAAAGGGGTGGGAACAGAGGGAGGATGGGTGGCCGGACGGCCGAGCAAAGCTGGGGGTCTGCACCAGTCATCACTGGAGTGGTACGGGGTGGGACCATAGACCCGAGCCAATACGAGGGCTTGGGTTGGGGGGGCCCGTGGGAAGGGCCGAACCAGGCACCAGGCATCCAACAAGCATTGCTGTCCACTCGTCTTCCAGATTCTGGCTGGATTTGATGGGGCTCACAGACAAGGGGAGACAGACAGGTACAGCATAGCCAGCAAGGGGCCAGCACTGGGGCACGGTAGGGACAGCCTTTGGAGAGCCTAACTCCAAGGAATAAAGTAGCTCCAAGCCTCAACTTACCCTGAAGATGGTGGAACGGGGAGAGTCTGGGCACAGTACAGTGTTGTCACCATCATGAAACTCTCTTTAAAAAGGGTTTTAATGCGGGGCGCCTGGGTGGCTCAGTGGGTTAAAGCCTCTGCCTTCGGCTCAGGTCATGATCCCAGGGTCCTGGGATCGAGCCCTGCATCGGGCTCTCTGCTCAGTGGGGAGCCTGCTTCCTCCTCTCTCTCTGTCTGCCTCTCTGCCTACTTGTGATCTCTGTCTGTCAAATAAATAAAATCTTAAAAAAAAATAAAAAGGGTTTTAATGGGTTTCCCCAGTGCCCAGGAGAGCATTAGCAGAGAAAGGCTCGGTCCATTTCTATGGCGGCACACCCGCGCACACGGATCTCTGGGGGCGCCATCACCGGGAGTCTCTAGGACTTGGGTAGGTGACCCCACTCCCTGGTCTGCATGCCCTCATCTGCAAACTGAGTGCATAGAGAAGATTTCCAGAAGATTGCCAGTTCTAGAATTCTGTGTTCTATGATCTTCTGGGTCATTTAGAAGCAGTGTGGCAAGTACCCTCGGCCAACCAATTCCATTTTGAACAGCCTGCCTGAAGGGGTCTCATGGCAAAGGCTGCTGCAAATACTCACGGGCTCCTGGCACAGCCTCCTCCATGGTAATAGTCTGGAAGGCTTTCTGTAAGGGAATACCTACCACCGTGAGGTATATGTGGCCCACCCAGAGCCACAACCTCCTTGACCTTCTAACTTCCTCACGAAGTGGACAGGACCCATGACAAGGAGGGACCCTGAGCAACCTCACCTGTGTTCCTGGGAATGGAACGTGACAGGAAACGCTGCCAAATGAGCTCCCTGCCGTTCATCACACCCTCAGGCGCATACAGGAAGTGAGCCCAGAGCTGAGGAGAGAGCTCCCTGGCCTCTAGGTGTGAGGAGGTCTCCAGGCAGGCCGGGGCTGGCAGGGGCTCGGGCTGATGGGCAGGGGATGGACAGAAGAGGGCCATTCTCTTCCAATATGCAGCTTCCGTTCAGCAAACGTGCAGAAGGCTCCTGCGAGGCCTCCGCACGGATAATGTGAAGGACAGAGCTTGTCCCAGAGTAGAACCATCTAAATCCCAACCCCCTTCCCCAGAAGTGCAGAGGGCTGTCCAGAGGGTTCCTCCCACCTTCCTGAGGAGTGCTTGGCCTTGAGCTAAGTGCGGAGCTGTCCTCACAGCAGCCACTGGTCCATTCTGGGATCCCAAGCCCGGAAGCCCCGACCTTCCACAGTTGTCCCTGCCGGTTCTGGCTGCTGCAGAAGAGCCCACCAGCCAGCATCACTGTCCAGGTTGTGAGCTGGTCTAGGGCTCCCCTTTCCGAAAGCCTGAAACCAGGGCCTAGGCCAGTCCCCCCCACCACATGCCAAGTGAATGGTGCAGATAAAATGTCGAGCCACTGCTCCGTGCCCATTGCTGCAGGGGGCTCTGGAGGTGGAGACTGAGGCTGCCCCTGCCCTAGAGGGGCCCCTGAGCACCAGCAGAGATGCCAAACACAATCTGCTTCCATCTAGAAACAGGGGAAGGCTTCTCAGCAAAGACGATACCTGAGCACAGACAGGATTAAACCTCCAGTCTTCCCTGCTCAGAGGAATTCTAACCCGGTAGGGGCCACTTCCTCCTCAGCTTCCGGAGGGCGGAGGTCTCAAACCCCACCGGGCAGGAGCCCCTCCTCTCCCTTCAAGTATGGAGGCCTCAGGAAAAGGCAGATGTGGTGCCCTGGTGACCACCAAAGGACACCCCCTCCAACAAGGGCCAAGCCGCCCTCCTCTGCCCCTCCTGGGGTAGCCATGCCCTGAAGCTCTGGCCGGGCTGCCACCAGAGAGCTTTTTGACCGCCTGCCCCTCGTCTTCTCTCATGTCTTCTCCCAGGAGCTGAGACCAGTCTGCTCCTAACCCCCATGGCTTGCTCCCTCTTTCCTCAGAGCCACGCCCAAGCCCCATGAATGCTAGGAATACCCACCAGCCTCAACCTCATCCCATGGAACTTTCTCTCTGGGCTCTGAAAGCTCATCTCCCCCTCCAAAGCCTTCCCACAGCTCAGCCCGCATCATGACCCCCGGCCTGTGTCTCCCCTCCATCCTGCAATTCACTTGGCCCCAGCCAGCCTCTGAAATGGTCTCGCCACCCTACCTGACCCTTGTTTTTAAAGATTAATTTATTTACTTGAGAGAGAGAGAGAGAGAAAACAGCCAGGAGGGGCAGAAAGAGAGGGAGAAAGAGAATCCTGAGCACGTTCCTCACTGTGCACAGAGCCCAACATGGGGCTCGATGACAGGACCCCGAGATCATGATCTGAGCCAAACCAAGAGTTGGACACTCAACCGATTGAGCCACCCAGGTGGGCCCACACTGACCTCTTCATCTTAAAATCCCTGTATAAACAAACCCCCACCTCCTTCTGGAAGCTTTGCCTAGGTCACCGCTACCCACATCTCACCGCTTCTTTCCCACAAGCCTCCTCCCCGCCCCCCCAACCTTGTGGCTCGGAAGCTTCAGCCGTCGCTACGACATACCAGCCGCCACCCCCAGACACTAGCCGAGTCCTGCCGCTCAGCGGACTTGGACCCACCAAGTTCTCGATGCACATGCTTTATTCACCGTCACAGCCAGGACTGGCTGAGCAGTGACCAGGGGGTCCAGCACACTGTCGAGCTCATTCCCTATGTTCTCCCTCATCTTCAGAGCAGACTACAGGGTAGCTTTGTCATTATTTTATGAACGAAGAGACTGAGACTCTAGAAGTTCGCTATTTTGTCTACAGACTCGCAGGTGTGTCTGACCCAAAGTCCGTGTGTTTTCCACCACAGCGAGCCACCGTTCCCTTCCCGGGATTCACCCATGGAATAACCCGATCAGCCTAACAGTGCAAGCCAGCCTGTCCTTTCTGCAGCTAACGGGGTAGAAAACCCTAGAAATGTCACATAACGAGAAACCAGAGGTGCCCTCTTCTCTTCTGTCTTATAGGTAAGGAAACAGCTCAGAGGTACAACGTGCCATGGGGCTCAACCAGATGAATATCAAACCAGAAGTACTAAGAAGAGGTCTGTCTGGACTGTCCGGCCCCTGGGTTTAATGCTGCGTGATCCGCCTGTATTATCACAAGGTAAGCTCTGTAGGGGACGTGGGTGGGGTAATTCCTTTGTTAAGGAACTGAGACCAGCCTGCTCCTAAACCTTATGGTTTAGAACTGAATCATAGGATTCCACCAGTTTGGGGGTTTTACCCTCTCCTGCATGACTACAGCCCAGGCGGCTACACCTTCTAGAAGGGCAAAGAGATGGGAGAGTCCTTACTGACTCCCTCTAGGAACGTATGAAATCAGCACAGCTACTGAGATCAGGCCTGCACCCCTCCTGCCTTTTCTGCCTCAAGGTATACAAATAATAATAATGAGACCCCCCGTGCTTTGCCAGTTAACAGACATTTACCTTTAACCCCTTGTTATATATCGCGATAGCATTTTAGGGATTGGGCACTGGGGGCTTGCAAAGGCCAAGAGACTTGCTGGTGGGGAGGAGAGTCCGGTGCTGGTCATTGTTGTTCATTTGTTTCCCATGTATCAAGGTCCTTCCACATGCCGTGCCCCGTGCTGGAATTGGGGAGGGCTTCCTGGAAGAGGCATGGTTTCTGGGCAATGCCCAGATGCTAGGGAAGGTAGTGCCAGCCTTGAAGCCAGCAGCGAGCTGGGCTTGGAGATTTTCCCATGGGTTGTTCCAGAGCTTCTCTTAGTGCAGAACAACACCCGGCTCCTCCTCAAAGCCCAGTCTCTAGGTTCTGGAGCCCAGGGAACTAGCCTATCCTTCCCGACACAGCGCATCTCCCTTCTGGGGGCTCCCTTCTGGAGGGTGCTAAGAGGCTCTCACCAAAACGGTGCATGTCAAGGCCCACGCTGAAGCCTGGCTGCTCTGAGAGCAGGATGGAGGAGGGGTCAGACTCCAGCATCTTCTCAGTCTTCCCAGTCATGCAAGGCGACGGAGATGACAATCATCCTCAGAGCTGTTCACACCACAACACACCATCACCCACAGAAATCGCCCTTTCCTTTTAGGCTGAGCGGGTGGAGTGTCCGGGCCACCCATGGCGGGATGCTCGCACCTGCGTGCCCTCGGAGAAGCGGCCCCTTCCCACCGAAGGTTCCATGCAGTGCTGAGAAGAGGCCGGACTTCCATCCCATCCTAACTTCCCCCTCCGAGTACAGCCCCCAATGCCAGGGCCTGCCAGAAGCAGGGTCCCTCCACTCTCTGAGCAGTTACCAAAGTCCTCCTGGCCCTGGGGTAGGAGCACCCCCTCCACTCTTTCTCCCCGCAGACATGTGCTCATGCGGGCCACAAAGAAACGCATCTCCTTCCTGGGGCTGACCCTCCAGCTGTTCTCAGAGGCTTTGGGACCCCTGCTTTGGCTGCATTTGTGGCCACCTCCTTGTTCCCCTAAAAGACTAACATTTCACCTTCAGAAAAGAATATGGGGGTTGTTTCTAAGGTGCACCCAAGCTTCTTTCAGGAGATAAGTGCCTATATGTAGGAGGAGAGGGTCTCACCTTTCTGGCCATGTGCTAGAAGGGAACTGTTCCCTTGGTAGCATAGGAGACAGGGACCCAGCACAGCCAGGTGACTGGGACTGTGGAAGGTCCACTTACTCCCCTTTTACCTGCCCCAGCACAGGCTCAGGTGAGCCGAACTGCTCACGCTGCTTGAAGAAACCTCTCTGCGAACGCGGAACACATCACCCCGTGAGCCGTTGCCAGAGGCTTGTCACCTGCTTCAGGGACTTCCTCATGCGCTTTCCAGCCTGCTGTTTTGCTGGAATCAACGACTGCACAATACCCTTGTTCAAACCCTCCGGCACCGAGAAAAAGAGCGATCAGACTTGAGGGGGTCCCGCAAAAGCGTGGAGCCTCGCGGTGCCCCAACTCCCTGCTCGCTTTGCCTGCAAACCCATTCATGGCCAGCGCGCCACTGTTTGCCCCACCACGATCCACCTCCCAGCCATCGGAATGGAGACCGAGGACGATCCGCGCGGGGCCCGGCACCTGCAGTGTTCTCGGGTTTGGACGGGGAGCACGATGGTTCAAGGTCAGGGCTCCGCGTGTGGCCCCTACGGGAGGCGCGCGCAGGGACTGCTCCGGGTCCCGCCACGAGGTGCGGCCCGGCTGGGGACGCAATGGCACTGTGCGGTCGCCGCGGAGCGCAGGCCACCACTCACCTCCATCGGAGAACGACCGCGGCGGCAGCAGCAGCAGCAGCGCCGAGAGCGCCAGCGCGGAGCGCATCGTGTCTTGGCCTCGGGCCGGGAGCAGGTGGCTGCGGGTCCGAGCGTCCGAACTGCGAGAGCGTGGGCGCCGCTCAGGGAGGCCGGGCTGTGGCTCCGGCGGGCGGGCGGTGACCCGGGGTTCCCGAGTCGCGCTCCGGCGGCCCCTCCTCGCGGCCGCTGCGGCAGAGCTGGGCTGAGGCACGGCGCCAGGCGGCGGAGGAGCGGCGGGTGGCTGCGTCGCGGGCGGTGTCTGCGCGGTGCCTGCGCGGCTGGGCCGGGCCGGCGGCTGCTACGACTCCCGTCCCGTCTGCGCCGGCCCCCGCCCCCTCTCCTCCCCCAGGAGCGCGCTGGAGGCTGCGGAGGGGCCGGGCGGGGCGGGGCGGGGCGGGCGCTGGGCCTGGAACAATGAGCAGCGGAGGAAACTCCGCCCTGGAGCGCGGCGGGCGGGGGAGCGCGGGCCGGCAGCGGGCTCCGGGCGTGCGGCCCCCGAGCGGGCGGGGTTGTGAGTGTGTGTGCGTGTGTGTGTGTGTGTGTGTGTGTGTGTGTGTGTGTGTGTGTGTGTGTGTTCGCGCGCGCGCCCGGGGCGGCTGGGGGGCTCCCGGCGCCGGACCGCTCCCCCGCACGCTGGTCAGCCATCCCCGGCACACAGGTGACGCCCGCAGGGAGGGCCGGAGGGACCCCCGCGGGTGGTGACCCCCGACACCACCAGGACCCTCGCACGCCCCAGTCCGGAGGAGGCGACCCCCAGCCTCCTTGTCCGCTAAGGATCTTTCGAGGCCTCCGGGCTGCGGCGCGTAGTGTTGCAACTCCGGAGAAACACGTCTCCCCGCTGCCAGGTGCAACTCACCTGCGGGCGGGCCAGCCTTCCGCACCGCTGGCCAGCGGGTCTGCGCCGCAGGGTGTGCACTCCGCAATCTGGACCAATTCGTTGCTTCATCTTTTCAAGCCTAGGTTCCTCACCTGTGAAATGGAGGTGATGGTTAAAAAAAAAAAAAAAAAGAAAAGGATTTTTTTGAGGGATAAATCCGTGCCCGTCTGTGTTCTCAGGGCTTCACCAATATTATTTCATTTACTCTTCACAACGGCTATATTTTTAGTCTCATTTTGCAGACAGGGAATTGAGTTAAAAAGAGGTTAAGAAATTCGCTGAAGACCCAGTAACTGGTAAGTGGCATATTTGCCTCTGAGAGTGATTTGGAGAAATACTTGACCACAGTGCCTGGCAAATACTAATTGCTCCATAAGTATCCGAACCATCCTTATTTTTGCTGTATACAGAACAACAATAAAGATTTAGGGCTCTGGGGCCAACCCTGATTTGGGCTCCAAATCCAGCTGTGCCCACCTAATGAGTAGTTAGGACCCTGGGTGAGTACCCAGTTTTCTGTATCTGTAATACGGGGGCCACACCACCGATCTCAGAGGCTTGCCCTGGGATTTAACTAAGGCAATACGCCGCGAGCACTTAGCCCAGGACCGGCACCGCGCAGTGATGCGGCCAACACTTGACGGGATGGTGAGAGAGCTCTGCCTGCTTGGGATGGGGGTGGGAGTTGAATTCCATAAACCGAGTTAACCCAGTGAAAGAACAAAGAAGAATCCCCTCCTTTTTTTGTTGTTGTTTTATGTTGTTTTGCTTCTCCAGAAGCTGTCGGTGGGGGTGTGGGGGAGGAAAGTGAAGTTCCTGGAGCCCCCTACAGAGGAGGCGCAGCGGCGGCGCCTGGGCGGGGGAAGTGGGGTGAAGCGGCCCTAGAAGGGGGGCGCTGATTGACCCTGGAGGCTGGGGGGAGGGGGAGCAGCCTGGACCTGGTTCACGAGACTCCTAGGCTGATCATCTGGAATGTCTTTCAGCTGCGTCTGGGAGGGAAGGAGGGTGCCCTGGCCCTAGCTCCGTTGTAGGGACATCGGACTCCTTGAGACCCTCTTGTCGGCTGCACGCGGGCGCTGCGGGATTGGCACAGCGTCTTCGCAGCAGCGAAGGAAGCTCTAAAGCCCCGGCTGGAGTTCCGCCCGAGCTGGGCTCAACCTTGGGAACGGCTGACCATGCTGTTTTCATCGGGAAGTTTCTGCAGGATCGTTCTGACCCTGTTTTCCACGCCGCATATGGGAAAGACAGAGGGTGTTCCCTGCAAATATCGTGGGATGTGTGTGACTATCTTTGATGTATTTTAGTACTGTTCCCCTAATATCCATGTCAACAAAAGCTTGTTTCTCTGCCTGAAACCAAGCAGTACAATTAAAAACCTGAGGATTTAAAAACTTGCATTATATTCTCTATGATTTAAACAGTGCTTTGCACTCTGTGAATCAATTTCTCTCAAAACCTGGAAAGGAATATGTTAGTTTTGTGGAGGGAAAGTGTATATTTAAAAACTTGGGCATTTTAAATTCCCATGATTTGGGATGGGTCCAATTACCAGGTCATGCAAAATTTAAAATGAGAGCAGACATCCGGGTTTAGGAAACAGGACCTGTTCTTTGAAACTGAAGACTTAGCAAAATAAGAATGTTCTGGACCCTCCCAAGTGTCCGACACTCCTCCCCCCCACACACATGTATGAACAATGAGACTTTCAGGAGTAAGGCCTGAAGCTGGCTGGGCTTGGGAGGGGGGGTCACCTATGGTCACTGAGCAGATCTGTCCCCAGGTAACTGGCCTGTGTCCTTGGTCCTATTTAGCAGCTTGTTCCCACTAGCAAGCTTACTGGCCCAGATCAGCTGAGCTTACGGTGGAAACTCAAAGCACTTTACAAATGCTATTCGGCAATCCTTCTGGGATTTATTACATTTTGGTTATATTTATGCATGAGTTAGCTCCCCTAAAAGATTTTAAACTTTTTTTTTAAAGATTTTATTTATTTATTTGACAGATAGAGATCACAAGTAGGGAGAGAGGCAGGCAGAGAGAGAGAGAGAGGAGGAAGCAGGCTCCCCGCCAAGCGGAGAGCCCGATGCGGGACTCGATCCCAGGACCCTGGGATCATGACCTGACCAAAAGGCAGAGGCTTTAACCCACTGAGCCACCCAGGTGCCCCAAAGATTTTAAACTTTAAAAAAAATTTTTTTTTAATTTATTTGACAGACAAATATCACAAGTAGGCAGAGAGGCAGGCAGAAAGAAGGGGAAGCAGGCCCGCTGAGCAGAGAGCCTGATGTGGGGCTCCATCCCATGACCTGACGTGAGCCAAAGGCAGAGGCTTTAACCCACTGAGCCACCCAGGCGCCCCGATTTTAAACTTTTTTTTTTTACATTTTATTTATTTATTTGAAAGACAGCAAGAGCAGAAACACAAGAAGGGGGAGTGGGAGAGGGAGAAGCAGGCTTCCTGCTGAGCTTCCTGGGATCGAGCCTGATGTGGGGCTTGATCCCAGGACCCTGGGATCACGACCTGAGCCAAAGGCAGATGCTTAAGGACTGAGCCACCCAGGTGCCTCCCAATTTTAAACTTCTTAATGTGAATTGTCTTTCTTATTCAACTGAATAACTGAAAGACTGAATGTCTTTCTTATTCAACTGACACTTTTTTAGACCACCCAGAACAGCCTATCACATCACAGATGTAAATCCAGATACTGGTAGAGATCATCAAATCCAAACACGGATGTCAACTGGAAGATATCACACAGGGGCCTGCAGCACAAGGTGTAAAAGGCTTTTTCCAGTAGTTCCTGTTAAGGTCAGGCAGTGCCACCAGCAATTCGGTGATGCTGCCGACCACATTCTTATGGCAGGTTTGGTAAAGGCCTCTTCGTCCTCATAGGAAATAACTTTAATCCTCAGTCACAGATCTCAGTTGAGGGATGGGACAGAACCTCAGCCAACACCCTCCCCCCCCCCAATAAGAGTCAAATGCATACAGTTACCCATCCTGAGGCCGTAGGATCTGCTCATAGGTGCCAAGGATGCCCTTACTTTGGTTTTCCAAAAGGAACTCCAAGTTCCTTGGGGGCCCAGAGTGGTATTTCATTCATCTTGGAATCTCAGGGCACCTGACTCCACGCAGGGTCTCAATGCATAAGAGCTGAGTAGATGAAGTGATTGGATTATAGCGACAACGTTGGGCTTTATCTCTGACTGCCAAGTTGTATGATTCTGTGAATACCAGCTAGGGTTCAAGTTAGGCACCTCTCCCCAAAGTCATGTACTTAGCATGATTATTCATCGATATCTGCTCTAACGTACATAGAATGTCCGGCTCTGTGCACAGTGCTGAGCAGGCCAGCCTGATGCCCAGCCCCCACCCTCTCAACACAAACACAGCTAATGTGGGGTAGAGGTTATAGTAAGTGGCACGGAAGAAGCACAGGGCAGGACCGGCTCCCTTGGCCTGGGGAGGTCAGGGAGGTCTCACAGGAAGAGTGGGGCTTCCCCAGGGGAAGAGGAAAAGAAAAGGTATTTGGGTGCAGGCGGAGTCAAGAATTTTGCCTTAACCAGAGGGCAGATGCGAGACTGCAGGTTGTCCCAGCACTTGGAGAGGCCAGTGCGTCTGTCCCTGTTCCAAAGGACCTGAGCTCAGCGGTGCTGGGAGGGAGGAGGAGGGATCTGACGCTAGAGGGACTTGGGAGGCAGAACTGATAGGCGCTGGCGGCCCTTTGGATGTAGACATGGTGCATGGTGTGGCATTGTGGTGTGCTGAGGGACTGAAGGCATGGCAGGCGCCAAGGGCTCCAAGTTTCCCACTTGTGTTACTGGGCAGATTGTCTGAGAGCCATGGTTGAATGTCACTAACTGAGATGGAGAACACAGAAGAGAAGCAAGTTTGGGAGAAGAAAACGATGAGCGTAATTTTGAACACGCGGACTCTTGAATACCCATGGGGCACTCAAGGGCCTTGCCTAGAAGTTACATCTGAGACACTGAAACTCAGACCTGAGAAAGGACTAGAAGTGGAGACTGACGAGCCATCGAGGTACAGCCAGGAACTGTGGCCACGCACCTAACTGATCCCTCGAATTCCCAAACTCCTGAGATTCAGAGACAGCCTGGCGTCCAGCGGGAGGTTGAGCCCACCAGCAACCTCCTCACACGGGAAGTAAAGGCCAGGAGAGTTGGCTGACCTGTCCCCACTCACCCTGCTAGTAAGCAGGGCTGCTCCAGAAGCCGACTAGCTCTCCAGCCCCCTGTGTCCCTTGGCGAGATTATCCACGTTCGTGCATCTGCGTCCTGGGCTGCTGGTCTCTCCACTCAAAAAGCCACAGGTCCCGTGGCAGGAACAAAAGAAGATGAGAAGGGGAGATGGAACTGCTAGTTAAGATGAAATAAAAGAAGCCCAAGGCATCAGCTTTAGCTGTCTTCAAGACATGTTCGCCCCAACCTACTTTCCAATCTCATCGCCTGCTTAGCTCCTGCCCATCCCCTCATGCCTGTGCCCCCGTGTGATAAAAACAGCATGCAGTCAGCTTCTTCTGCCCTGGAGGCTGACCAGGCCCCGAGCAGACACTTGAACAGTATCACACGGACCTATGCCTGTATTCTGGGCATATGGGAAACACTTTACTCTCGCAAAACGACTTAATCTGCCTGCTCATTGGGGAGCCTGCTTCTCCCTTGGATCCCCCCCACCAAGATGGTGCTCTCTCTTCCTCACTCTCTCAAATAAATAAATAAAATCTTCAAAAGTAAATAACTAATAAATTAATAAATAAAATAAAATTACTTAATCCTCATACAACCTGGAGAGGGAAATATATTCCTATCATCCCATTTTACAGATGAGAAATCAAAACCTTTATTTCCCTGGCATCCACCTGAAGGCAGAAGGAGCTCTGCTACGTGGCCTGGGTACTGACCTGCATTTGTCTAATTTTCCTGGTGAGCTCTGAGATCCTTGAGGAAGAGGCTGTGTCCTTCTGTCCCCTGGCACCCTTGGAAGCCCCCAGCTCAGTATTTCGCACCCTCCCCTTCTTCCTCTCCTGTCCTCCCTCCTTTTGCCTGTAGAGTATTATTTTCAGAATCAGGGGGGATCCTGTCCCTCACCCGCTCACACGCCTGTCTGTTTCCTGGTGAACAAAATCCTGGACATAGCATTCAAGGTCTCCACAATCTGGCCCCAGCTAACCTTGCCACCTTCATTTTCCACTGGGAGGGACAAGGCTCTCTAGATTCAACTGTGACACTCATTTTCATCCTCAAGTCTTTGGTTTGCTTCTCCTTGTGCCTGGAATTTCTACCTGTCACAGGTTGCAAGGCTCCAACATCCTGCAGCCCTATTCTGGTCTAACCTCCACCAAAGTCATAAATACATCCTCCTCTGGGTTCCTGTTACCTTGCCTTCATTCGCTGACTTGGAATGGTTTTTTGCCATTTACAGACACATGCAGACCACAAGTCCTTTGAGGGCAAGAACCTCCCTTTATTTGTTCGTGTGTCCCTTCCATAGTTAGCATGCTTGCAGATGATCAAACGTGATGTGAAGAGCACCCGCAGCCTGCTGGTCTTACCCTGCGGGCTAGCACGGAGCTAGGTGTTTCACGCGTACAAGCCTCATTTATTCTTTTACTGATTAGGAAACCGAGGTGTTTCCGGAAATTGAGTAACTGGCCCAAGATCACCCAGTTAATAAGTAGTGGAGTCGGGATTCCAATCTGGCAGCCTGACTCCCAAACCTACACTAAACCCATACTATTCGGAGAGAGAATAAATGCATGAATGAATAGTGATATTCATTATACTATAATTTTGCCTGCTGTGTTTCATAAACATGGTTAAGATGAAATGTCTACCCCAGGGCAATCTGGAATAACAGCGCACTTGCAGCAGAGTACTCGTGTGTTCCTCAGTTCAAGAAACAATTGTTCACCCACACAACCCCTCCTACACTTGTCAAAGCCCGTACTTCCCCGCATCCCCAAAAAAGTCCACCGCACTCAGAAACTGACATCGACTGCCTTCACAGATTTCAGTCACTGAGACTTCACTATTGCCAGAGCTGTAGACTATGCCCTGCATTTAAGTGAAATATGGCCAGAACTTTTCACTGAATCACATCTCAGGGTTACTCACTGCATCTGCAAAAATCAGAATTGCTACACCCCACCCCCATCCCCAAAACCCTTGCGTCCAGCTCCTCCCTTTCATGATCCAAAGATCTTGGCTGGGATTTTTTTGTTTTTTTAAGATTTTATTTATTTATTTGACAGAGAGAGATCACAAGTAGGCAGAAAGGCGGGCAGAGAGAGAGGAGGAAGCAGTCTCCCCGCTGAGCAGAGAGCCCAATGCGGGGCGCGATCCCAGGACCCTGGGATCATGACCTGAGCCAAAGGCAGGGGCTTTAACCCACTGAGCCACCCAGGGACCCCTTGGCTGGGATTTTTAAGGGTTTTTATTTTTTTATTCACTCTACTTCATCGCTTGAGTCACAAAACCCAGGTTTATCCAACCCCGATATTACTTCTGCTTCTTGGTCTTGCATCTCCAAGAAAACTATATAGTCCAAGTGTTTTTCCTTTTTTAAAAAGATTTATTTATTTATTTATTTATATGACAGAGAGAGAGAGAGAGAGATTGTGAGAGAGAGAACACAAGCATGGGGGAGCGGCAGAGGGAGAAGCAGGCTCCCCAATGAGCAGGGAGCCCGATGCAGGGCTCCAGCTCAGGACGCTGGGCTCATGACCTGATGACTGAGCCACCTCGGTGCCCCTCCAACTGTCTTTTCTTGCCACAGAATGAGTAAAACTACCGCGGTCCTCCCAGGACCCATGGGGACAGGACTGCAGACCCGTGAAGATAAACAAGCTGGCCCCGATACGGATGAACGACAGACATGGGACAGGGCCAGGAGCGGCTCTGGACGTTCCCATGACTTCATTCTCCTCTGAGGCATTGTTCTTTCCCTGTCACCAGGGCCTGTAGATAACATTTACACACTCAGTGCACAGCTGGGGGCGTGCTCGGCCTCTAGGCAGCAGGGAGACAGTGCAGAGTCCCGAGCCCAGAGAGGGCACGTCTACGCAGGGGCGGATGCAGGGGCTGAAGACAGAAGGGAACCTCCCCACCTTGCACAATCACAGACTCTTGTTGGTGAGGCCACGTGGGAACTCCTGAATGCTCCAACGGGAAGGAATCCCGACAGTCCTGTAGCCAAGAGGCTTGAATAAAATCCCAGGTTCAGGGAGTCTTAGAGTGTAAGAAGGGGTTCTCCCCTGACTCCTTCTGTTACTTCATCGCAGGGATGGTTGGTGCGTTTCTAGATTTGTTTTTCTCTGTGAATGCAGATCTGCCCTTCCCACTGTGCTCAGAGCTCCTTGAGGACACAGGCCTTTCCTCTGTGTTTGCTTTTGCAGTCTCAGGGCCTAGCACTGTGCCCGACCCTAGTAGGTGCTTGGTAAATACTGGTTGTATACATGACTCCTTCTCCACCAGCAATTTAAAAAGTTGTATTTCTATTCTCTGGTCTACCATCAACTAGCTTATGCCACTCCCCCAGTGTTAGTTTCCTCAGCTGCTAAATGGAGTTAAAAAAAAAAAAAAAAATCTACCGTAACTCCTTTTCAGAGATAATTCAAAACTCTGGAAGCAAAGGACATATGTCTGGCTCAGTCAGTAGAGCATGTGACTCTTGATCTCAGGGTTGTAAGTTCAAGCCCCACGTTGGGTACAGAGCTTACTTTAAAAAAACAAAAAGACAAAAAAACAAACCAAAACAAAACAGCTCTGGAAGCAAAAACTTTTGATGAGCTTTGAAAAATTTAATACTCTGGGTTGCCTAGCTGGCTCAGTCAGTAGAGCATGCGACTCTTGGTCTCAGGGCTGTGGGTTCAAGCCCCATGTTCGTTGAGGAGAATACTTAAGAACAAAATCTTAAAAAAAGAAAAAAGACAAATATAATCCTCTTTGTAGTTATTTCTCCTGCTCCCTCCTTCTTCGGAGTTATTTTCTCAGTCTCTCCTAGCCTTTGGTCAGGCTGGTATCTCATACTGGCCATGGTAAATCCTTTGAACCGCAGGAATGAACACTCCATGTTATCTCGTGAAGCGCCTTAAGTTTGTTGCTTTTTTAAACCTCCAAATCTTGGGGGATAATTTATGGACACCTTCCCCATACCGCTTTTTGAGAAGCCCTGTAACCGCTCCCTCACCCCAGAGATAGTGAAGGATGTAGGAGGACGTGAGGGTCAAGACCTAAGGCGGGAGTCCACTCTGAATGAGGCAGCTTCCTTCCCTCCCTCCTACGAGACACCGGAGAGGGACTCTCACAAATTCCTTCCGCCCTCAGGGAGGGTCCAGCAGTCCTGTGTGCACCGAGTTCTTGCCTCCGAGTCTATCCAGAACCTGAGCTTCTTGGGCAAAACTGTTCAGACTCTGTAGAAAAAGGCCTGGGCCAAAATAGAGGGAGAAAATGTCCATGGGAACTACCGGTCACAAAGAACATCCCCCTTCCCCGAGGACTGAAGGGGCCTTGTTTTGTTTGTTTGTTTTGGTTTTTTGTGTGTGTTGTTGGTTTTTTTTTTTAAGATTTTATTTATTTGAGAGAGAGAGAGAGCTGGGAGGAGCATGGAGGCAGAGGGATAAGCAGACTTCCCACTGAGCTCAGAGGCCTACAGGGGGCTCTGAGATGACGACCCCAGCTGAAGGCAGACATTCGAAGGACTGAGCCACCCAGGCACCCCTCAGGGGGGGGCTTTATAACAGCAAACCACCTACAGGGTCAGAAGACCAGACTATGGGGGGTCTGAGTGGGGCAGTCAGTGGAACCTGCCACTCCTGATCTCAGGGTCATGAGTTCAAGTCCCACATGGGGTGCAGAGATTACTTACGAATTAAAAAAAAAAAAAAAAAGATCATATTTTCTCTGTAGCTGTTGCGCGCTGCGTGCCCCTGTTGCCGGGCACACAGACCTAGGTTCCTCCGTGGCCTGCCTTTCTGCCCCGTGCCCCCACACCCCCACAACCCAAGCTCAGCCTCCTCATTCCCCTCCAGGAGCCATCTGTGGTTCTGTCTCTGCTTTTGAAACCAAAATCCGCCAAGGCGTAGCGGTGTTACCTGGGAACTGAGATGCAGGAACAACATGGGGACTCCTTGGGCCTCAGAAAGTCGGTGAGCCTGGAACCGCCCACATTTCTAACAGGGACTCAGTCCTTTTTTTTTTTTTTTTAAATAAGATTTTATTTTTTTATTTGTCAGAGAGCGAGAGAGAGCACAAGCAGGGAGCAGCAGGCAGAGGGAGAAGCAGGCTCCTCCTTGAGCAGAGAGCGCAATGCGGGTCTCCACCCCAGGACCCCGGGATCATGACCTGCGCGGAAGGCAGCATCCGTCCTAAAGATATTTTCTGTTTCCTGCATCAAATACATCTCAAATCATAGATAAAGTTTGCGGAGCACTTACTTTGTGGGAGGCCTTGTTTGAAGTGCCTAGTAAGCATTATCTTATTTTCTTTTCTCCAACCTGTGGGTCTATTGTCTTCGTATTTTGTGGATAAGCAAACCCCCTGATTAACTTGCCCAGAGGCATACACCCGATTAGTGGCAGAGCCGGGCTTCCGAACCCGGGCAGACAGTTGCGCATGCTCAGAACCATTCTGCCGGAGCGATCTGGAAGAAATGCACCTACGGGGTGCCTGGGTGGCTCAGTGGGTTAAAACCTCTGCCTTCTGTTTAGGTCATGATCCCCGTGTCCTGGGATGGAGCCCAGCATCGGGCTCTCTGCTCAGCAGGGAGCCTGCTTCCTCCTCTCTCTCTGCCTGCTTCTCTGAGTACTTGTAATCTCTGTCTGTCAAATAAATAAAATCGTTAAAAAAAAAAAAAAAAAAAAAAGAGGGGCGCCTGGGTGGCTCAGTGGGTTAAAGCCTCTGCCTTCGGCTCAGGTCATGATCCCAGGGTCCTGGGATCGAGCCCCACATGGGGCTTTCTGCTCTGCAGGGAGCCTGCTTCCTCCTCTCTCTGACTGCCTCTCTGCCTAGTTGTGATTTCTCTCTGTCAAATAAATAAAATATTAAAAAAAAAAGAAAGAAAGAAATGCACCCTCAAGTAAAAAGCTTTTCCACGCTTCTTCAAGACTGGCTCAGAGACACCCTATCTGCAAGCCTCTATGTTGAGTTTTTTCTCCCCTGTGGCACTTTATTCACCCGCCACTGGCGCTCTTGCCGCACCATGATAAATGAGCGCACCTGAGGGGCACCTGGCTGGCTAAGTCAGAAGAGCAGGCGACTTGTGGTGAGTTCAGGACCTGCGTTGAGTGTAAAGATTACTAAAGAAATAATAAATTGGAGCACCTGGGTAGCTCAGTCGTTAAGCATCTGCCTTTGGCTCAGGTCATGATCCCAGGATCCTGGATGGAGCCACGCCTTGGGCTCCCTGCTTGGCAGGAAGCCTGCTTCTCCCTCTGATGCTCCCCCTGCTTGTTCCCTCTCTTGTTGTGTCTCTCTCTGTAAAATACATAAGTAATATCTTTAAATTTAAAAAAAAGAGAAATAATAAGTTAACTTTAACAAACTGGTGTCAACCTGAGCCTTTCCCTCCCACCCCTGCCCTAGCTTTAGAGGAAGGGTGTTACCTTGTATCCATCGCGGGCTCCCCAGCTCCTAAAGACTCTCCACTAGTGTTTCCTGATAGAAACAGATGGCAAACACCGTGGTGGATTCTGTCACAAGCGGTCCTGAGGACCAGGGGGAGCATCAGGCTTAGGGGGTCCTGGAGGATAGAGATTGAGTGAAAGAGATGATCTCAGACTTCTAGAAATTTACCATCGAGCAGTGCCTGGCTGGCTCATTCGGAAGAGCATGACTGTTGATCTCTGGGGGTTTTTTTTGTTTTGTTTTGTTTTGTTTTTATTTATTTATTTGACAGAGAGAAATCACAACTAGGCAGAGAGGCAGGCAGAGAGAGAGGAGGAAGCAGGCTCCCTGCAGAGCAGAAAGCCCCATGTGGGGCTCGATCCCAGGACCCTGGGATCATGACCCGAGCGGAACGCAGAGGCTTTAACCCACTGAGCCACCCAGGCACCCCTGATCTCTGGTTTTAAGTACAAGCCCCACACTGGGTGTAGAGATTACTCAAATAACTAAAAACTAAAAAAATTAAATAAAATAAAAAAATAAGATCTAACTGGGAAGTTACATGGGCACCCTTGAAATACAGAGCTTAAGGCTTGTGCAGACACAGCAGAGCAGCAAGGGCAAAGAATGGATATCTGCATCTTCATTATGGACATAGATAAACTCAAAACCTTTTTTAAAAGAGTTATTTATTTATTTTAGGGGGGCAGGACAGAGGCAGAGAGAGAGAGACTCTCAAGCAGAACACCCCCCCCCACACACACACACATACCTTGGCCCCCAGCTCAGAGCCCTAGGGGGGGCTTGATCCCAGAACCCGGAGATCATAACCTGATCCAAAACCAAGAGTTGGATGCTTAACCAACTGAGCCACCGAGGCGCCCCGACATTTTTGGAAATAGGTAGCAAGTCGCTACCAAAGTGAAGTGAATCCAAAGTCTAAACTGATTATAACGACTACTTTCCTTTTCCTCTTACCCCAGCTACTCCACCCCTTCCATGCAGACAACCAACTCTGCTCTTTTCACGTTCTTCCAGAGATGTTCTGTGCATGTGCCAGAAAAAAATAACATGTTGTAGTTATAAGTAATTGCACATATGTGTGTATATATTACCTATGTATTAGTTATATATATTTTAGCAAAAATATATAACATAGGTAATATATATGCCTTTTTATGAGTAGATTTTGGCTGGGATGCCAATCATATACTAAGCCATCAATTAGAACCCATCATTGAATAAGCTCACTATGTGCACAGGCTTTGTTTGAAACTGGACCCCAACATGAAGAGAACAGAAAACTTAAACCCTGTCTGTAAATAGCTCCCACTTAGGGTAGTTGAGACCTGTCCTATTTCAGCCTGCATCTGGGAGTGGGCTGGGCGGGGAGTGGGGACTATGGAGGTCAGTAGAGGAGGTGGGGTGGAATTCAGCTTTAAAGGAAAATTAACCACTTTTCTCTACTTCGTGCCCCTGGAAGCTCACCATAAAGTGAGTAATTGTTAAAGCATATTTTCTTCATAAAAATGATGAGGCAGTTGAAGGGTACATCCTAAGTAAGGTCTTGGCATCCAAAAACACAGATATGACTGGAGATGTCATAAAAGCAAAGAACTATAAACCTTCATAATCATTTAAAGTAATAAAATTATGCTCCAAAGTATTTTACAAATGTACATAAACGTACCAATCATATTGATTACAAAAGGGCCCCAATGAACCATAAAATGTACATGTGGTACATAAAAAGTACAGCATTTCTGCCTCATAAATCTTCCCTAGGACTGATATATTGCTTATGATAAGCATTAATTTAAAAATTAATTAACAATAATTCTCCCTGCCCTTCACAGATGTTAGGAAAGGCTTTTGAGAATAATTTGAAGATATTTTGAGATAATAATTAGGAGACATTTTTGATTTAATAATTCAATAAATTTTGAGATACCTTTCAGGCATCCAGAGCTCATTAAAAACTTATCCAAGAGGGACGCCTGGGTGGCTCAGTTGGTTGAGCAGCTGCCTTCGACTCAGGTCATGATCCTGGGGTCCTGGGATCGAGTCCCACATCGGGCTCTCTCGGTGGGGAGCCTGCTTACCCTCTCTCTCTCTGCCTGTCTCTCTACCTACTTGTGATCTCTCTGTCAAATAAATAAATAAAAATCTTTAAAAAAAAAAAACAAAAAAAACAAAAAAAAAACTTATCCAAGAAAGTTTGAACCACTGCCTACTTGTTCTCCTAGTAAATTTTCTTTGATGGAAACAGAGATGTTCAAAATCACCCCTTTGATCTTAACACTGCCCTCAAAATGGTAGCGGCTCATTCAGCAGGCAAAAATCCTGAGCAGGAACTTTGTGTTAGGCACTGAGGGATTGAAAAGAAAAAGGAGTAAGGCGTGGTCTCCACCTGGGAGACCTCCTGGTGGGCTGGACCCAGTAACTGCAGAGCCGTCTTTTGCAATGTTTATTAGGTACCCTGCTACGCAAGCCGTGAATTCATTCCATTTTCACACTAGAAAGCAGGTTCTCCTTTGTCCGCAATTCGGAGAAGAGGACACAGATTCGATTTACCCAGGTGTTATGGATTGGACTACATCTCCAAATATATATATATTTGGGGGTTAGGAGATATAGATATAGATATAGATATATAGATATCGATATTGATATATCTGTATCTATATAGATATATCGATATCGATATCTATATATCTAAATCTATATACCTCCTAACCCCCAGCATCTGAAGATGCAACCTTATTTGGAAATAAGGTCAATGAGGATGTAATTAGGTAAATTAAAAGGAGTTCACACTGGAGTGGGCTTGGCCCTTAATCCCATCAGCCTGGTGTCTGTATAATAGCACAGAGACCCAGAGCAGAATTCGTGTGAAGATAGAGATCGTGGGAGAAGGCGGTGTGAAGAGAGATGCAGAGATTGGAGCATAGTGACTCCCAGTCAAAGATCGCCAAGGATGGCCAAGGATGGCCAAGGATGGCCAAGGACGGCCAGCTGTCACCAGAAGCTAGTGGAGAGCCATGGAACAGCTTCCCCCTGGCTCTAAGTAAAAATCAGTATTACCAACGCCCTGATTTCAGACTTCTGGCCTCCAGAACTATGAGGCAAGAAATCTCTAGTGTTATTAAGCTGCCCAGTTTGTGGTGTTTTGTCAGAGGAAATTAACACCCCAGGTTATACAGCTAGTGAGGCGGACCCAGGCTGGGTCTGGCTCTCCAGCCCATGCTCTTAGGTGCCATCTTGAGGGTTAGGAGAATCGGGGCAGAGGGGGCAGAGGAGGACAGGGAGGAGCAGCCTCTGCCCAAAGACAGGAATCTGGGAAGGCTTCTCAGAGGAGGGAAATTTTGGGCCGGATCTCAGCGGTTAAGCAGGAGTTCGCCAGGGCCAGCAGGGGGGCACGAGGTCATGATGGGCAGAAGGGTCAGCATGTAGAGGGAGAAGTGACTGCACAGGAGGGAGCTGGGGAGATGGCCGCAGGTGCACGTTGCGGGTGCAGGGGCTAGTGCTACTTTTGTTCTTAAAAAGAACTCCTTAGGGGCGCCTGGGTGGCTCAGTGGGTTAAAGCCTCTGCCTTTGGCTCAGTTCTTGATCCCAGACCCTGGGATCGAACCCCTGGGATCAAGCCCCTGGGATCAAGCCCCGGGGATCGAGACCCACATGAGGCTCTCTGCTCAGCAGGGAGCCTGCTTCCTCCTCACTCTCTCTCTGCCTGCCTCTCTGCCTATTTGTGATCTCTGTCTGTCAAATGAATAAATAAAATCTTAAAAAAAAAAAAAAGAACTTCTTATAGGGGCGCCCGGGGGGCTCAGTGGGTTCAGCGTCTGCCTTCAGCTCAGGCCCTGATCCCAGGGTCCTGGGAATGAACCCCATACTGGGCTCACTGCTCAGTAGAGAGTCTGCTTCTCCTTCTCCCTCTACTGATCCCCCTGCCTTTTCTCTGTATGTCAAATAAATAAACAAAATATTTTAAAAGGAAAGAATTTGGAGCTAGACAAAATATATTCTTTTTAAAAGATTTTTTACTTGTAATTTATTTGCACAGAGAGAGACATGGCGAGAAAGGGAACACAAGCAGGGGGAGTGGGTGAGGGAGAAGCAGGCATCCCGCTGAGCAGGGAACCCAATGTGGGGCTCGATCCCAGGACCCCGGGATCACGACCTGAACTGAAGGCAGACGCTTAAGGACTGAACCACCCAGGCGGCCCCTGACTTTATTTTTTGAAGTAATGCCTACACCCAACACGGGACTCAAACCCACAACCTGACATCTGGAGTCACGTGCTTCACTGACTGAGTCAGCCAGGCACCTGGGTTCTAACAGATTTAGATGTTACAGACTTGAAAGAGAGTTGCTACTCTGGATGGGTCTATAAAGAGAGGTCTAAAATTAGCCTAAAAAGGTAGGAGAGAAGGAAATCTACCAAAAATGGTTGTGAAAGAGTCATCTGCGATTTAAACTGTGGGGAAATGACCTTATCTTCCTCAATAACTTTTGTATTGACATCGCTGTATGACCCCACGGTACATAGGCCAACCCCTGAGAGCCAGAGAGGGAACGTAACTTGCTCAAGTTTGCACAGCTAGCCAGGTGGATGGGGTGGCACCCAGATCTCCTGGCCGCACCTGGCCTAGGGTTCCTTCCACTGCTCACACCGGGCTCCTAACCAAGACTCCAAGTTCCCAAGAACACCTCAAAGTCTTTTCAAGGTCTTCTGTCTGAGACACCGGGAATGTATGTGACTACTTTTAGGAAGAATTCCATCGTAAATGATGATGATGAAGAAGAGACTGGGACGTTCGAGGGGTCCCGTGTGCGCTGTTGCCCACAAATACACCAGCGATCTGGAAGCAAAGACTAACCCTGAGGAAGTGCACGGCGAAGGTTTTGCTCTGGAACAAAGAAAGAGTCCCCTCCTTCTGACTTTGAGGGTCAGGCCAAGGCCGGCAACCAGAGCCAGAGGGTGGTGTCCACAGGAGCGCTGGTGACGGGGCAGGCTCGCGGTCCCCTGCGATGTGCCAGGGGCGCGTGCGGAACATCTCAGGTATATAAATACCAGACCGGCTTATTATTGGGTGTATACGGCCACATTATTTTAATTCAGCGCTCCTGCCCCCGGGGGTGGGCATCCTGCCAGTCTGCGTTCCCACATCCTGCTGCCGACTCTGGGCCCACCCGTTTCTATATTGAGGAGCTCGTCTCCATAAATAAAGAACAGGAGTCAGGCACGAAAGAAAGGCCATTTAGAGCACTGGGAAGGCTGTCACATGGGCCAACAAAGGGCAGGAAGTGCCGGGCGGTGGCCCTGTGTGGGTCCCCAGGCCCAGCTCACCTGGCTGGGCTATAGGGTCTTTGTGCAACAAATGTCAGGCCCGAGTCCTGAACTTCCTGCCATTTGTCAGGCTGTGCTGTGACCCAGAGTTCACCAAAAGGCTTGCTGCTCCCAACAATACACACATACATCCTTTGGAAAAATTCTCTCTCTCTCTCTCCTGTCCAGGCAGTGATGGCTTTTTATGGAAGTGGCTGGGGGGGATCCAGGGCTGAGCCACGGAAAGTTTTGGTTGTATTTCTTTTCTGAAGAAGCCGGGCTCAGACAGAGCAGGGGGAGGGCAGAATCCCAGGGGCAGGAGACAGAAAGAAGTTCTGGGGTCCCACCCCAGCTCCGCTCTGGGCTGGCTCAGAGCTGTGAGGCCACGGGGTCGGGGTATCTACATCTGTGACCCATTTGTTTTCTGCTCCTGAACAAGACTCCAAAGTCTCCATCCCACCTACCTCCCCTGGGACCCCGGGACTTCTCTGCTCCCGAGTAGGCGGCAGTCAGTGTCAAGATACCTGTGTGCCTACAGAGGCCATCTTCCTGGAGCAAAAATCAGGCCAGGTGTCTGAAGCAGAGGCGACAGGATTGGGAGCCACGTCCCTGGCTCCCAGCTGCATCTTGTGTGAGGAGACTCGGGTCGCTTCTCCCGGCAACAACCAAAGACACAAACCACCGGTTCTGCTCACTGGAGCTGTGCTCAGCCGGCGAGGGGCTGCAGACCGGGGCTCCCAGACGCCGGATGAACATTGGTAAAGTGGTCACCTGTCCCCTGTGAACTGAAGAAAAAGAAACGTGATATATGCTCCACAGAAAAAAAAAAAACAGGGAAAAAGAAATGTGATGTATTTTCCAGCTTGCTAAGTTTATTCCATTGAAAGCACTGCCTTTCGTTTGGAGATAATGTTCTGAAATGGAGAAAAAGAAAAATGTGAATGTCCCCATACGGCTAAGTGTATTCAATTTTAAAGATCATCCTTTATACTACCATTATTCTCCCTTCTTTCCTGATGTTACTTACTTAGTGTTAAAATGTACTTTTGGGGCACCTGGATGCCTCAGTCTGTTAAGCATCTGACTCTTGATTTCAGCTCAGGTCATGATCTCAAAAACCCGGGATCGAGTCCCTGCATTGGGCTCCCTGCTCAGGGAGGAGTCTGCTTGTCCCTCTCCCACTCTCCTCCGTCACTACCCTCCCCCAACACGCTCTCTCTCTCTCTCCCTCCCCCCAAATAAATCAATAAATAAAGTCTTTTTAAAACTGTGCTTTTGTTTATGACATCACAGAAATTTAAAAGTGCTTTTTGTGGCGCGCCTGGATGTCTCAGTGGGTTCAGCCTCTGCCTTCGGCTCAGGTCATGATCCCAGGGTCCTGGCATCGAGCCCTGCATCGGGCTCTCTGCTCTGCGGGGAGCCTGCTTCCCCCTCTGTCTCTGCCTAGCTCTCTGCCTACTTGTAATCTCTCTCTCTGTCAGATAAATAAATAAAATCTTTAAAAACAATAAAAAGTAAAAAGTGTTTTTATCTGATGAAACAAAGTGTTGACAGTTCTGTGCTGGGCCTCCAAACAAAAACAAAACCCAAAAAACCACCCCTGCCTGTAGGTTGCAAGGTTTGAAAGTCTAAGGAGCCAGCTGGGGCGGAGAGGGGGGTGGGTGGGGTGGCACACAGGAGAGGGACACTGTGATGGTGACACCTTCCAAGGTCTCAAGAGATTTGGTGCCCAAGTGTGGGGCCCAAGTTTCTTGGGCTGTTGGAGCTCGGAGGGGATGCGGGTCAGAGAGAGGCTGTTCTGTTGCACAGTAAGTGCTCAGTTAACATTGGCTGAGCAGATGAATGACCGGGAAGCACTGAGGAGAGGACTGAACACAAGTGGAGCGGGGAGGGAGAGGACGTCTTGGCGATGGGGAGGAGGTAGGGCATGGTGGCGCCAGTCAGAGGCGCGAGGCCCGGAAGGGCGTGCTTGTACGGGAGCTGCGGGCGCTGTGGGGACATTGCTAACTGGAGTAGTAGACTACAGTGTCAAATAAGTGGAGATGCACACTGAGAGCCGGACCAGTGTGTTTAGACTCTATGCAGGCATTAATGGGGAGCCCTGGCAGGTTCTTGAGCAGGGCAATTCCAGGGTCAAATGCTAGATGAAGGCTATGACTCTGCAGCAATGTGTAGGATGCTTGGAATCCACAGCCCGGGGAGCGGCCAGGGGACTCTGACCTGCAGGGGCAGGGGTTGGGGGTGTGGGCAGCAGAGCTGCTGAGGCACTGCCAGATGGGAAGTGTCCAAGAATATGGCTGAGATTTTAATTCAGGAGTCTGAGAACGTTTTGATATCCCCGAACAATGGAAACGTAGGAGAACTGAGAGGTCTGGGGTGAGACAGGTGAGCTTGCCTCTGGGTTTGCCGATTTTGAGATGGCCAGACTTGCGAGCGCAGGTGTCCAGCCACCCAGGGCTGGGAAGGGCACCCCCAGCTCACTGACTCCCAGCCACCTTCCCCAGGGAGAGGAGAGGAGAGGCTACCCTGGTGCTTCCATGGCTCAGGCTGCAGTTGGGGGGACCGCAAGGGGGTGCGGGCCCTTTCCAGGAAGCCCTCCGGCATGGCTCAGTAATGTGTGGAATTGGGGCCTGGATTAAAGGAGTTGAAAGTGGCCACTCTCTCCGGGAGGGGGACGGTCAGGCAGGCCAGACTGCCCACTCCAGCAGCTTAGATAACCCTGAGCTATTTCAGGAAGAGAGCCCTAAGAAGATAAACAGGCTAGTGGCCAGCAGATGGACAGATAACCTGTGCTTCCCCGAGGAAAGGCCAGAGAGGGCCCTCTGGGACAGGGTCCTTGGAGACAGGAAGGTGCCAGAGTGCGTCACAGGTGGAGGCCGTGGCTCCCCCTGGGGAGGGGGCTTCTCATCACCCTGGCCCTGTCACACCCCAGGGGGCAGGCAGAAGTCCCTGAGATTCTGATGGGAAATGGAGACTGGGCGTTCCTTCAAATTCAGGAGCTTTGAACCTTATTAGGGGTCCAAGTGCCCAAAAAAACCCTGGGGATGGCGGGGTCTTTGTTTTTCACACTTCCAATTTTTCACAAGGCAGTTGCCTGCCTGCCTCCCTTTACTGGAGGCACAGCCCCAACGTGGTGTAGCGTGTGCGCGTGTGTGGTGTGGTGGGTGTGTGTGTGGGTGCCCGAGGTGGGGGGCGGTTGGTTGGTGGTTGGAGACACTGAGTGCGTGCCATGTGTGGGTGTAATGTGTGTGTGGCGTGGGGGGTGGTAGGGGGTTGTGGTATGTGTGGTGTGGGTATGTGTATGTGCAGTATGTGCGTGTGTTGTGTGGGTGTGAAGTGTGGTGTGGGGGGTAATCTGTGGGTCCAGTGTGTGTGTGCACTTTGTGTGTGTGTGTGCAGTGTGTGTGTCTGGTATACGTGTCTATGTGGTGTGTGTACACTGTATGCATGTGGTGTGTGTGCATTGGGTGTGGGTTTGTGAGCACAGTATATTGTGGGGTGTATGTAGCATGTGTGTGTGGTGTGTGTGTGCAGTGGGTGTCGTTTTTTAAAAATATTTTATTTATTTATTTGACAGAGAGAGACTCAGGCAGAGAGGGAACACAAGGAAGGGGGAGTGGGAGAGGGAGAAGCAGGCTCCCCACTGAACAGTGAGCCGGATGCGGGACTCGATCTTAGGACCCCGGGATTATGACCTGAGCCGAAGGCAGATGCTTAACAACTGAGCCACCCAGGCGCCCCTGAGTGTGGGTTTGTGGGTACGGCATATTGTGGGGTGTGTGTGGCATGTGTGTGGTGTGCGTGTGCAGTGTGTACATGGAGCGTGTGTGCAGCCCATGTATATACGTGTGGGCAGTGTGGGGTGTGTGCACGTGTGTACACGTTGAGTGGCACGAGTGTGCAGTACCTGGTGTTGGGGGCGTGTGCTCGTGGCGTGACTGGAGGGGAACAACCGGGAGGACGGGCTCCTGGCTCTGCTCCCACGCTCACTCCCTTGGAAACAGAGCGAGCGGTCCCTGTCCTGGGGTGGCAGGGCCTGTCGGTTACTGTAGAACGGGGTCTGAGGCGGGAAGCCATCACGGAAGGCCTTCAGGGTCCAGTTCCAAGGCTCTCGCAGCCACGTTGCCCACCTTGCCCTCCCAGGGACCTCCCGGTCTATGTGTTTTCCTGTCTCTGGGCCCCTATTTACGCTATTTCCTCTCTGTGGAAGGCCCTGCCCATCCTCTCCACCTCAGAAAGCATCTTTGTCCTTGAAGGCTCAGCTCCCAGACACTGGAGGGAGACACCTCCGCAGGCGCTTTTCTGACTCAGGCCCCCTGCCCACTGACCTCTGCCAGCCCCAGACTCAGAGCTTTCTGCAGAAGCACACACACCCTCCCCGGGCTCACGGCGGTGGGCAGGGGTATGGCCCTGTGCTGCCCCCGCTGCACACCAAAACGCCACAGGGACGAGGATGGGGAGCCGGGCCCAGGCTCTGCCCCTGCTCAGCCTAGGATTCCTTCCTGGGCTTCCTGACAAGGCTTGGCTCCGTCCCTACACGGGCCTCACTGCGGGCACATTGTCCCGTGGCTGTCTTGACAGGACCTCACACCGCATTCCGCACCCAGTCCCTGACCTTCCTGCTGGCATTACCATCCTACCTGCACCCAGGCTTGGAAACTGGGCCTCTTCCCACCGCCCTGAGTGTGTGTGTGAGAGAGAGAGACAGACAGAAGGAGAGAGAGAGTCTAGTCACTGACTGTATCTGTTCTTGTGGTCAGTGGCTAGACTCATGGTAAGGAGGAAGATGTCATGATGTCTATTCTCACGGTCCTCCCTCGTTTTAGGTTTTGACGATAACGGTAACAGCAAATATTGATGAAACGTTGGGTAGATTCAGGGGAACAGGTTGAGGCCCCTCCAACTCCCTCAGCCCTGGAGATGAGGCTGCAGGACATCCAGAGCATGTCCCCCCATGCACCTGGGTGAGCACTGCTTTGGGCAGGGGGGACAGGGTCCTGCCCACACACTCCCACATCGCTCTCCGGAATGGCATGCTGCTCCAGTCCCTCCTTGCATGTCTCGTTACCAACCACTGAGCACTGCATGTGGCCCTTAGCTTTTTCCTCCCATAGAGTCGGTTCACAGCTTCGGCCTGTCTTCTTTTGGGCTTAATGCCCTCTCCTTGTTGATTTTCAGGAAACTTTGGTATATTCTAGATTTTACCTAGAATTGGAATAAACCCCGTTGGTTTTAGAGCTGGCAATGGTTTCTCCCATTCTGTCATCCATCTACTAAGCTTGTTTACAGCATCCTTCATTGGCCATGAGTCCTTCATTGTGATGTAATGAAAGTCAAACTTCTAAAATATGGTGTGTGGGGCGCCTGGGTGGCTCAGTGGGTTAAAGCCTCTGTTTTCGGCTCAGGTCATGATCTCAGGGTCCTGGGAGCGAGCCCCACATCCGACTCTCTGCTCAGCAGGGAGCCTGCTTCCCTCCTCTCTCTCTCTCTGCCTGCCTCTCTGTCTACTTGTGAGATTTCTCTGTCAAATAAATACATAAAGTTTTAAAAAATGCTTTAAAAAATAATAAAATAGAATATGGTGTGTGCTTTTGAAGTTTTAAGATGTCCTTTCCGGCTTCAGGTTTCCTTGTATGAGCCTTACAAGGTTAATACATTTCTTGTACTGGGCTTATACTTCAGTATTTTCCAAAGTGACGGCTACTCTGCAATGCTTTGCAGACACTGTCTTAATAGCAGGTGACTGCTTCAGATAAACTTGACGTGTATGAACTCATTTAATGCTCACAACCCCGCGAGATGTAGTACCATTGCTATCATCCCCACGTCGTATTTGAGAAAACTGAGGCACAGAGAGGTTAAGGGACTTCTCCAGGGTCACTCAGGTGACCAGTCGAAGAATCGAGGAGTCTGGCTCCAGAGACTTGTGTCTTCAATGTCAGTGCTAAACCATCTCTCTCAGGGGAGCTTCATAGCAACCCTCAGAGTGATGATTCATTTTATATGTCAGCTTGACTGGCTGAGGAATGCCCAGAGAGCTGGCAAATTATTTCCGGGTATGTTCCTGAGGGCGTCTTCCTCTGGCCTCAGACCGAATGACCCCATCGGCTTTCCTGGTTTTCCAGCTTGCAGACAGCCGATGGTGGGACTTTCTGGTTTCCATCCTGGGACAAGCCAACTGCTACGGTAAATCTCCTTTGGTATATTTCTCTAGGGATCTTATTGGTTCTGTTTGTCTGGAGAGGCTTGATTAGTACACTCAAGAGTACCCGAACAGGTGCCACCTGGGGACCTGGGAAAGCCTAGCTCCAGCTCACAGCCCCAGCCAGGAGCAAAGGCGTTCTGAGCTTCCAGACTGTGCCTTGAGCCCTGCGGTCTTCACTTCTTTCCCACAGGTGAAGAAAGCCTGAGATGAGGACCTGCATCCAGGAACTCATCATGTAAAATGATCTCCCCCTGCAAAATAAAATAAACTTGAAAAAATAAATTAAATGATCCCGAAGAATAGGAGTGGGGGTTGGAGAGAGCAAACTGGGAAGGAGGGCAAGCCAGTCCCAGGATGTGTCCAGAGTACCCATCCGGGTCACAGAGGAGCCTTGGGGCAGAACGGTCACATGGGTCACAGCACCTGTCAGATGCCTCCCCCTCCCCCAGCAAAGCTGGGTGCTGCAGTCAAGCCTGGGGCAAGGGTGGCACAGAATACATGAGGCCCAGGTGGTGCCTGCAGTTATCCCTACTTGGCACGTCCCTCCTAGTCCCCAGAAGTTTCTCTCCCTGCCGGCCTGTCTCATTTCTCCAAGCAGCTCGGTGGCTTCTGGGAGGCAGGTATGGGCACGTGAGCTTACTGACCTTTATTTCCTCATGGGGCCCAGTGAGGGGCAGGGGACAGAGCACCCTCTGATACAAGAGCCTCATCTTTTACCAAGCACCTTTTATGCTCCTGGCTGGCTCCTGCGGGGTTCTCTAGCTGTACCATCGCTTTAGGGACAGCCCTGCTTTATCTGCTTTTCGGATTGGGATATGGAGGCTAAGAGGTTTAACCCCGCCACCCTGCGATCTCCTTGAGGACAGGAGAGAAGCAGAGAGAAGCCGTCTTTCTCTGCCCACATATGCATGCAGGTGTGTGCGCCCTTTGTCACGGTCACGGCCGGCGGAAGATAAGTCAGGCGGTCAGCACTTCTCAGCATACGTGCCTGGTTACCTTCTCTCACCTATCCTAACCCACCCACCAGACCTATCCCCAGCCTCGCTGCTGAGGGGCTGCTCCATGCTTCTGTGACTGGTTTTCAGCAACGAGCCTCACCAGGCCTTGGGCGCTCGTCCCACAGGTCACAGGCGAGCAGCAGGGATGCTTTTCCGGCAGACTCCCACCCGCTGTCACCCTTCCCAGGCTTGCACAGTTCAGGGGCAGCAGGGATGGATGAAGGGAAAAGAGATGTCCCAGAACTGCGGCCTGGTCAGTGCTTGGTCATTGGTGTCCCTCCTGCAGGCTCCTCCCCTGACTTCAGCAAAATCTCTGTCTGTTCAAGTAACTGACCTGCCCCTCCCTCCTTCAGTCTGGCCCTGGTCCTGGGGTCCTGCTTCACTCCACACTCCCCTCTAATGCCGCCTGTAGAGGTGGCCCCTGCCAACACTGAGTTGTTTATATTAGTGAGATATATATAGATATATTAAAAATATTTAAATATCTTTATATAAAATATTTAAATTTATTTATGTATTTGACAGCGAGAGAGAGAGAGAGAGAGAGAGCGCGCGCGCGCGAGCACACGCGCGTGCGCTCAAGTAGGGGGAGTGGCAGGCAGAGGGAGAGGGAGAGGGAGAAGCAGGCTTTCTTCCACGCCAGGAACCCCAACCCAGGGCTCCATCCCGGGATCCCGGGATCCCAGGATCCCAGGATCATGAACAGAGCTGAAGGCAGACGCTTAACCGACTGAGCCACTCAGGTGACCCTATATTGGTGATATATATTAAGAAACAGGATCAAACAATGTGTGTCACTGTTCACGCGGCTCCCCTACCTCAATAATGTCCTGACCTTCTCTCTATAGACTGAACACGGATCCAACTCTTTCTTTTCAGTGGCCTGCTTAATGTTTCAGTACATGCACGCACCATAGTAGTTTCAACAGGTTCTCTTCCCGTTCTTTACTGAGAAATGTCACGGGTAAAGCTTTGTTCTGGGGACCAGAATTTGCATTCAAGTAAGGAAAACAGAAAATATACAAGTAATTTTTAAAAAATGTTTTATTTATTTATTGGAGAGAGAGTGAGTGAGAGAGAGAGCACACAAGAAGGAGTAGAGGGAGAGACAAGAGGGAGAAGACTTCTCTGCTGGGCAGGGAGCCTGATGCAGGGCTCCATCGCAGGACCCTGGGATCATGACCTGAGCTGAAGGCAGCCACCTAACCGACTGAGCCACCCGGGCACCTCAGTATATAAAGGTCATTATATAAATAACCAGCAGCACCATGGATGGTGTTAAGTGTTACAGAGAAAATGAAACTAGAGGGTTTGGAGCAAGAGTCACTCGGAGGTTACATTTGACAACTCCAATACAAACTTCTGGGTAACAAGAAGGATGCAGAGTTTTGGGCCAAGACACACGCTGCTGGCAAACCCTTTAAGCCCACATGCAGCAGGTGGTGGAGACAGAAAAGGGATGAACCCTGTGGCACTAGTCTCCCCTCTTTCTTGGTGTCCTCAGGGGTAGCAGATGTGGGCAGCTGCCAAGGGACAGGTGTGCAGCCTGGTCAGCAGGCAGCCCCCATGCCCTGTGAGCAAGCCCCTTGTCACAGACACAGCAGGCCCGGCAGAGCCCTGGGCCAGGCCCAGCGAGACGGCTTCCTCATTCTTGTGACCTCTCAAAGTAATAACGTGACTTTTTTTTTTCTTTTTTAAAGATTTTATTTATTCATCTGACAGAGAGACAACAAGAGAGAGAACACAAACAGGGTAAGTGAGAGAGGGAGAAGCAGGCTCCCCACCGAGCAGGGAGCCCTACGCAGGACTCCATCCCAGGAGGCTGGGACCATCACCTGAGCCAAAGGCAGACGCCCAACGGCTGAGCCACCCGGGTGCCCCATAAGGGGACTTTCTTATTTGTAAAACGGAATGCAATGCCTCATCCCGCTCTGCTTCCACAAGATCATGTAAGTGAAGTTGCTTTAGAGAAGGAAGTTTCTAGATGAGTGTCCTAGAGTTGCTGTAGCAAAGCGCCACACACTGGATGGCTTAAAACAACAGAAACCACTGTCTCACACTTCTGGAGGCTACGAGTTCAAAATCAAGGTCTCAACAACATTGATCCCTTCTTAGGGGCTCGGAGGGAGAATGTGTTCCAGGTCTCTGTCCTAACTTCGGTGGCTGTCAGCCATCCCTGGTGTTCCTTGGCTTGTGACATCCTAACTCCAATCCCATGGCAATCTCCCTGGGTGTCTGTGCCCAAATGTCTCTCTCTCTCTCTCTCTTTTTTTTTAAACATTTTTTAAAAAAGATTTTATTTATTTATTTGACAGACAGAGACCACAAGTAGGCAGAGAGGCAGGCAGAGAGAGAGGAGGAAGCAGACTCCCCACGGAGCAGAGAGCCTGATGCGGGGCTTGATCCCAGGACTCTGAGATCATGACCAGAGCCAAAGGCAGAGGCTTTAACCCACTGAGCCACCCAGGCACCCCCCAAATGTCTCTCTTATAAGGACACCAGTTATTGGATTAGGCACCATCCTAACAACCGGGTCTTAGTCCACTACATCTGCAAAGACCCTATTCCCAATTAAGGTCACATTCACAGGTACCAGGGGTTAGAACTTGAGCTTATCTCTTTGTAGGGACACAGTCCAACCCATTACAGTACCCAGCGTCACTTTCAGCAGCAGCAGCAGCAGCAGCCTCGCCATCATCTCCACAAAGAATCAGTGTCAAAAAAAACACACCAGGGTGCCTGGCTGGCTCAGGCGGCAGAGGATGCAACTCCTTGATCTTGGGGTTTGGGGTTCGAGCCCTACATTAGGTACAGAGATGAATTAAAAACTAAGTCTTCAGAGCAAACACACCAAAAATGCGTTATCTGCAAAGGGATATGCCCGCTTTTGTGTGGGAGAGTCACCTTATTTTAGCATATACTTTGATACAACAAAGGTAGGTCCTGGTACTTCCCAAACCGCAGCTCACGCAGGAATCCCTGAGTCCCCTGGGGGTCTCAGAACGCAGACTTGCTCAACAGGCCTGCGGCAGCGGGACATTCCGCATTTCTGTTAAACCCCCAAGTGATGCCTCTGCTGCTGGTCTGCTGCTGGTCCGCTGCCCTGCCTATGGCCCAAGCATTGATCACAGGCGAAGAGACTCACCCTCTTCCTCCAGGGCCCTTTGGATTTCAGGAGCCAGCCTGGCCGGCTCTGTGCAGGTCACTGGCACTTAAGTGGCCCCTACTCTGACGTCCTTCCCTTTCCAGCCCGTCCTCCAGGGCAGATGCTGCCTTTTCTTAGCTCGCCCTTAGTATGCCAGTGGGCGACCTTCATGATGCGGACCCCGCTGGGGAGCTGAGAGGAAACTCGGCTGGAAGGTGGGCTGTAAACACATCAGAACACAAAACACACACATTCAGCCCAAAGCCCCCTGTTCCTGGATCCCATCCAGGCTCGTCCCTTTATTATTTTTGTTCTTTTTCCTCTTTAATGAGATCTTGCCTGAAAACAGCCTGGGCGTTGCTAAGGTAACACCGAAGAGGCTTCCCAAACACATTATTGTTTAAGGCCTGCAGCTCGCCCTGGAGGAATTTGCTATTTGTTTAAGAGATGAAAGCCACAAACTTCCCCACATTCTTCTCCAGTTTCACTCACTCCGCTTGGACTGTATGGCCCAGGCAGGGAGAACGCATTGGGTGGAGGGGGCTCTTGGGGAGCCATCAAAACAGTGGGTGTTTTTGAGTGATCCTTACCACCCAGACACGGAGACCTGGGATTTCTCTTGATGGGACAACGCGGAATAAATGTCCTCACTGAGGGTCTGAGAAGGACATGATGGGGAAGGAAAGCCTCTCACTGGTGGTCCCTCCCAACCTCGAAATCTGGAAATAGTGATCAAGCCACACTTCCCCCAGGGCCTTAGGCTAAGAGATTATATCACTGGGAAGGGGGCCAGAGGTCCTGGGGAACAGTCCACCTAACGCACATGGTAATGCATGGGATGTGGCTCTGGGGAGGTGTTTCAGGAATGCATCTAGGCCTCTATCAGATACAAGCTCTATCAGGGCCCCTCTGAGGCCTGCCGGGGGCACGCTAGGCACTAGAGATGCACTATGCGTGGTGACAGGCCTGCCAGGGCTTGGCGTCACCCTGGATCTGCAGCTTCTTGCCAGGACGGCACTGACCCTACGCAGCCACAGACCGATCTCGATTGCTCTTTGTCCTTGCTTTTCCTTCTGTGTCATTCTGTTTCTCCCACTGACAACCTCCAGGCTCCCCTTCCATGTGGACCCTGACTCCCTAAGTAATGCTTCAGGATTCACTAGCTTTTGGGCCTGGTGACCTCATAGGAACTGACTGGCAGGCCCCCGGTCAGGTGATCACCCTTGGTCCACAGGCCCCGGGTCACATGGTGAAGGGCCACGTTGTTAAACGGGAGCTGCAGCTGTGGCAGGTCTTCTGAGCCCCTCATCTGTCCAGCATAAAGTATGTGATGACGTGATGCTTTCAGAGGAATTCTGGAGAGAAACATGCCTAATGAGGAAGCTTGATTGAATGGTGTATGGTATCATCTCTCCTCTGTCATCCATGGAGATTTGGTAAAATGTGCATCATTCATCAGTACTTCTGACCTGGGGTGCCTGGCTGGCTCAGTCGGTTAGGCGTCTGTCTTTGGCTCAGGTCATGATCCCAGGGTCCTGCATCCGGCTCTCTGCTCAGCCGGGAGCCTGCTTCTCCCTCTCCCACTTCCCTGCATGTGTTTCCTCTCTCACTGTGTCTCTCTCTGTCAAATTAAAGAAAAAAAAAAAAAACAAAACCAAACCAAACAAACCCCAAATTTCTGGCCTTAACAGTACCTGGATGGCTCAGTCAGGTAAGCATCTGACTTTTGATTTCAACTCAGGTCCTGATCTCAGGGTTATTAGATCTAACCCCACAAGGGTTCTGAGCTCGGTGGGAAGTCTGTTGGATATTCTTGGTCTTCCGCTGCCCCTCCCCCCAAGTCGCACTCTCTTTCTAAAATAAATCAGTAAATCTTAAAAAAAGTACTTCTGGCCTCAGCCTTGTGTTTTTGGAGGTAGGTTGGCTGTGCTGACTCTAGTCCCTGAGAGGACAGAGGTTTAGAACAGAGGCTGGTGTTGGGTGCTCAGCCACAAGGAGTTACCTATAGGAACACTTGGGAAGTTTGGCAGCGAATGGAAGGAGAAAATAGGGTGACTTCACTGGAGTAGCAGGATTGATGTGGGAAGTAAAGGTAAAAAGAAAAATTAAATTTCCTTACTACCTACAGCCCACTGACAAGTCCTTGAAACAGGCAGAGTGACATTCCTCTAGGGACTCAGCTGCCTTGATGTTAATACTTTGCTAAGGGCAAAAGGCAATCTTAGCACTAATGCCAGGATCCTGTAAGTTTACTTTGACATATAAAAATTCCTTTGGAGGGGCGCCTGGGTGGCTCAGTGGGTTAAAGCCTCTGCCTTCGGCTCAGGTCATGATCCCAGGGTCCTGGGATGGAGCCCTGCATTGGGCTCTCTGCTCCACAGGGAGCCTGCTTCCTCTTCTCTCTCTCTGCCTGCCTCTGCCTACTTGTGATTTCTCTCTGTCAAATAAATAAAATATTTAAAAAAAAAATTCCTTTGGAAACTTCCATTATCTCTGCCCCCCAAGATATATGTTGGCAATCATCCCCCAAGCATATGACCCACTGATCCACATCTGGAGGGTCTCATGACTGAGTTTTTACTAAACAGTAATAAATGTCATTTTCCAAACAATAACTAGCCCCCTCAAGACCCTAGAAAACTTGCTCCCCCAATTCCTCACAGGTTATGCTATCCCTAACCCCCTCCCAACTTGAAAGTGTATAATTGGCCATTCCTCAGGAGCCCAGTGCAGTTCTTTCTGCCCATGAGTGCCGTCCCCCGGCTTTCATAACACCACCTTTTTGCACCAAAAAAGATATCTCAAGGATTCTTTCTTGGCCATCAGCTCCGGACCTTAGCATTCTTTCCTACGTCAGGATTATGTGCACAACGACCTGACCTAGAGAGATGAATGCAAGATGCCAGGGAGATAAGCACACACACGACACACGCGCATGTGTGCACACACACGTGCGTGCGCGCGCGCACACACACACAAGGCACACAGAGGGACGCACACCCAGAGAGATACACAGAAAGCACGCCCACAGCCAGGGACACAAGCAGACATCTGAAGAGAGCTTGTGGCTGAAGTAGACCCAGGGTCTCATCCCTCCACACAGAAGGGTGAGGCAGCCAGCACAAAAGGGAAGAAGGAGTCATCTTGGTGGCTATCCAGGATGTCATGGTAAAGAAGTCGCTGAGCTCAGTTCAAGAGAGGAGAGGGTGAATGCTAATGACTAGCAATTCAACATAATCCCTCTTCACAGGAAAATGTGTTCTTTGAGGTTGAAAAGGAAAAAAAAAAAAAAAGGCAGGAGTAGACATACTTTTGGAGAAGTCGCCAGAACCTGGATGAATTCTGAGTGGACTTGGTCTGTGGCCCTGGCACCCTGAAGGGACCCCCTCAGGAAGCAACTGTAGGCCCCTGAGTGTCTGGAGAAATGGTCAGTCTGGGCTGGAGAGCCAGAAGGGTGGCCACTGGGTGCCTGTGGTTCTCACTGCACAGGCACCGACACCAGGGGAGAAGGGGATGAGAGATCATGAAGGAATTGGATGCTGGATTCCAGCCACAGCTGGTCCCGTGGGGCAGGGCCGGCACCTGAGCAGCTGTGCGGGGAAATGGAGGAGTTGCTCCCGGGGTCAGATGCGGAGCTCACACTTGAGCCTTAGGCTGTCACGTCTGCCAGGGACAGCGGAGATCTTGCCAACCTGTTCATTTTCCAGAGAGCACCGAAGCTCTGAGGTGAAGCAGTCCGCCTGAGCGCATGCAGTGAGTTACGGTGGCCTGGAATTCTGGCTCAACAATGGCTGTTGCCACAGAGGTCAGTGTTCTCTTTACTTCTTGGAGGGAGATCAAGTCCGCATGGTTGGGCTCGTGGGGAGCAAACCTGACAGGAGGTACAAGTCATGAGGAAGCAGGAGGCCGTCTGAGGACAAAGCAAAAGCCGGCACCTTGCACCCCTTCTCCACCCGCTCCCCTCGGTAATATGTGTACATTCCTCAGGCACCCCCGACCGCCATAAAGGAGAAACAAATAGTTAACTTGCCTGCAAGACAGAAATCTCCCAACTATCTTGATGTTAATGGCTTGCCAAAAGACCACATTGATCAAGCCTGAAGACCTCCGGGATACTCCCGGCACTTTGTAGGTCCTCTTTAGCATATGAAAACTCCGTTGAAACCTCCTTTCCCTCACCTTCCCCCAACCGCAGGGTACAGAACCTGCCATCCCTCACAACCCAGGGCAGCAGCTCTTTCTGCCCACGGGTCCTGTCCCCGTGCTTTAATAAACCACCATTTTGCACCAAAGATGTCTCAAGAATTCTTTCTTGGTCATCGGCTCCGGACCTCAGCCCACCGAACCTCACGTAGGTTCTAGAACTTCATCACAAGCATCTCTGAGAAAGCCCTGGGGACCTGTCACATTAGTTTCTGCTTCATTTGCTCGGTGGGCTCTCTACCCCTTTGGGTCAGCTATCCTTGAAGACTTCATTTTGGTCACAAAAGGGACAACAGGGACTCGGGTCCTTCAGAGCGTGGGTGATTTGGACGGATTCATGAAGGCAGTGAACGGAGAAGCTAACTGATGGCGTTCAGGAGCCGCTGTGACCTTCGTCCCAGGATGGAGGCTCCCTTGCTTCCTCTCCTCCCCACCCCTCTGCTGCTTGCGAATCTGCTGACTCGCAAAGTGGCATCTGGTGGGAGCGGGATGTCAGTTGAACGAAAAGACAGGATCTCAAACTGGTAACAGAGGGATCTTCCTTCACAACAACTTCAGAAGACTTGCTGGACCGAGAGTTCGGGAGAAGTCTGAAATTCCGGCCAACGGGGGCTTCAGGCTAATCTCTTCATGGAGACTCGCTATGGCACTTTCTGTGGCATCCGTGTCCTTCATTCATGTTGGGTCTCCCATCGAACCCTGACCGTCACCTCTGGTGCCCTGACCACTCCTGGGATGGGAAATGGGAGGGTGAGACAAAACTCCTGTCCACATCGGCCGGGGGTGGGAGCCAGGCATCCAAGTCCGTAGTGGCTTGCTTGGGGTCTTAGGGAGTCCTCAGGACCCAGGCGTTCTGGCTCCCAGTCAGGCCTGCCGGCCCGCAGGCACCTTTGATATTCCCCAAAACCCCCGAGAGCGCTGGAGGGAGCTCCGCTTAGAAAGGGTGTCACATTTACATCACTTAGGACTTGGGCCTGGCGCTGGGGCCGGACGTGAGTGAGGGAACGGCGGTGAAGAGCAGCAAATTAAAGCCCACCTCCCCGGCTGTACCCCTCCTACCCTCAAGTGACTCAACTGGTCATTGAGATGAGAAAACAGTCATGAATTCTTTCTGCTCCCAGCTAGGAGCTTCCTTTTGAATGCAAAGGAGAGACTGGGAGTTCTCCGCCGAGTCAAACGTGGATCTCCATCTCAATGCCCAGAGACAAAGGCCAAAAAATGCGAGGAATTTCCAAAGCGCCTCTTGCAAACAGCATCTCCCCCCACCCTCTGGCTCGGCTCCACCGGCACCACGATGCGAAGGGCCGCTTTCTTCTGTGGGCCTGGCCTGGCCTGCTGCCCACTTGCTAAAAGATTGGATCTGAGGACAAGCGAAATTAGGAATCTCCCTTCCACAGCCTCATGTTCTTGTGCTCCTGTAAGAAGACACTTCTGTGCACCCAAATAGTGGGTGGGCCTGGCGAAGGGGCCCGGTGGGGGCAGTCCACAGGCTCCCTTGCTCGCCAGCCCCCTCCTGGGCAGGCAGCCCCCGAGATGGCGGGTGGAAGAGGCGGATGCACCCCACCCACTCCGGGGCAATGAGAACATTCTCACTTTCTGAGGGAGGGCCTTCAAAAGGAGCCTCATTTGGCTAAGGGTTCTTTTGTTCTCCTTCCCCTTCCGAGGCTGAACAAAAGGGAATAAGCTTCCAGGACGTCATAAGGAGTGAAGAAAGAGACTGGGAAAGAGTCCATAGAATTCTCATTTTAAGACACCTTTGAGTCACAGAGAGGGACGCTCGCTGTCCAGAGGCCCTTGGCAGTCTGGGAAAATGTCTCCCGGCCTGCACTGGCCCATTTATTTAACACCAATTTTCCTTCTCTTCCCTGCAGGATGCTGGGTTCTTTGGGGGTCATTGTGACCCCTCAGAAGGTGAGAAAAAAAAAAAAAAACCAGAAGATGATGATCCATAGATAATCTTGGGTGTGGGTTGGTTGAGAGTGGTAACAGTGGGGGCGCCTGGGTGGCTCAGTTGTTAAGCGTCTGCCTTCAGCTCAGGTCGTGATCCCAGGGTCCTGGGATCGAGTTCCGCATCAGGCTCTCTGCTCTGTGGGAGGCCTGCTTCCCCCTCTCCCATTCCCCCTGCTTGTGTTCCCTATCTTGCTGTGTCTCTCTCTGCCAAATTCTTGGGGTTGTAAGTTTGAACCCCATTTTGGGGATAGAGATGACTTAAAAATAAAATCTTTAAAAAGCAGAAAAACAAAATAAAACCCCACATTTGTTTGCAAAACCAATGCAGGACTGTTCTATTTATCACATGGCAATATTAGGGAATGACCTTGTTCACTGGCTGCCCTGACCTACAACTCAACTTGGTAGGCTTGCTTCAGGCTTTGCTTACTTCTCACTGGCTGCCAGACTAGCTTCCTCCAGCCCTAGCCTAGTCATGCCATTGTCAATGCTAGAGCCCACAGGCACACCTGTTGACCACTATATCTGGCCCAGGGGTCTTGGTAAGACACTCAAGTTCTTTTTTTTTTTTTTTTTTAAAGGTTTTATTTATTTATTTGACAGAGAGAGAGAGAGAGAGAGATCACAAGTAGAGAGGCAGGCAGAGAGAGAGGGGGATGCAGGCTCCCTGCTGAGTAGAGAACCCAATGTGGGACTCGATCCCAGGACCCTGAGATCATGACCTGAGCCGAAGGCAGCGGCTTAACCTACTGAGCCACCCAGGTGCCCCGACACTCAAGTTCTGACAGGAGCCTGGAGTCCCCTCTTCCCAGTCTCTACAACTCAACCTTCACTTCAACAGGGCCACCCTTGCCTGCCATTTATCCCACCCTTCCCTACAAAAAGTCTGTTCTTACCTTCTCAGCTTTTATTCTATCCAACGTAGAGGACACCTACCTTCCCCTCCTTCTCCTCTTCCCCATTTCAATATGGCATTTCACAAGCTCCCCAACCCTCTTATCACTTATTGCTTATCACATTCACCATCTACCTTGAGTTACTTTTCCTTTAGGAAGGTCCTGTCACAAACCCCACCGCCCCGCCCAGTGTCTGGCGAGCTTGGCCTCCAGAGTGCTGAAGAGCCCAACACTCCTACTCGCTTGCCCTTGGCGAAGTGATGGACCTTTGAGCTTCTCATCTGTGAAGTAGGGAAATGATTACCCCCCTTATAGGTCTTCACCATGATTGGGTGAGATAAGAACATTATAGTAAGGGCTCAGCACGTCTCCCTCTTTTTTTCCCCTAATTCCCTCAGTTGTGATGTGTTCAGCGTGCCTTGCTTTCATGGGTACTTTTTGCTCTGGGGCTGCCTTTGGGAACTCAAACTCCTTGAGGCCAGGGGTGTTGAAAAAAAAATTCAGCTGAATAGACGTGAAGATCTTACTAGCTCTCTTCAATGACTCATGAATCGGCAGCGTCCTAGCTAGCAAGTACGAAGGAGCTCTGAGAAGTTGTACAAAATGGAAGACTTATAGGACGAAGGAGTCAGGGCAAAGCAGTGATTCTTGCAAGGAGTGGATCGTTTCAGGCAAGGTCACCTTCCTTTGGAGGACACTAGGGGTCTCTCAGGCGGATTTCGTCACTGGTGTTGGCCAGGAAATTCCAGACTGACTGGTGAAAATCAAATTCCTAGAAAAGGCAGAAACTGCAGTTTGGTTAGGGGACATGGGCCTTAGCACAAGTGACTCCATGTTGTTGGTTTTTTGTTTTTTAACAAGGGAGACCCTATTCTGATGGTTCTTAAAGTAATGTCCTCTGACCACAGCAAGAGAATCTCTTGGGAACTTGGCAGGAATGCAAATTCCCGGGCCCCACCCCACTCCTGATGAACCACTGACTCTGGTGGGTGGTCCAGCAATCTGTGTTGTACCAAGCCTTCTAGATGATTCTGGTGCATGCTCAAGTTTGAGAACCACTGCTCTGTTCCATTGCCTGGAGTCTATGCACGCTGCAGGACAGTACAGGACTCATGATACTCCATGAACTTCAAAAAGCCAGTAAACCAGCTCTCCAACCAAAAATGCCGCCCTATTCCCCAGAGATGACTCTCTTCGTTCAGTCCCGGAGGGAGGTACCTTTCAGACAGCTGGTTTTCTTCCTGTCTGTGCTTCACTGTGTGTGTCCTGTCACTGACATTTTGGGCAGCCAGGAGCTTGGATGGCTGTTAACAGAGAGGTCCAGGCTCCCCAAGACCCAGTGTGGTGTGCACTCCTGGGCCCTGCTTTTCTGACCCTGTGTCAGGGTTTCCCAGAAGGCAGAGAAAGGCGATGCTGGGTGGAAGGCGGGAATACAAGCAGCGTGTGCTTGGCCTTTGTGGAAGCTGAGGGGAAGATTCACCCTGTACCCCCGGCAGCTTTCCTCAGGGAGCAGGGGCTGCCTGTGCAGCCGAGGAGGGCCAGCCTGGCATGAATGGAGACCTTGTATCGAAGACCTCGCTGGAGCCAGGAGCCACAACACAGGGGCTTTTCACGAGCAACCTTGCAACAGAGGCGGCATTGAGCGTGACTGGTGGCTTGCGGGCAGACGTGGGGTCTGGTGGACGCGTGGCATCAGTGGAATAACATTGTTGCTCCTGCTGACCCTGCCCTGGCTGGGGGTGGGGGTGCTTAGATATCTCCTTTCAGAGGGGAAGACTCCAAGAGTCCTACTGTCCATAGCTTAAGCTGCTCTGACATGCCCCTCCTCCCTCGTGCCATGAGTCAGTGTGCAAGGCTGTAGCAAGGGCTGAGAATGTGAGCAAGGGGGTCCATGCGTGCAGGGAGTACGCCGGGATGCTGGTAAGCAATGGGTTAAAGGCAGCTGCCCAGAGACATTGCCAAAGCACAACTCTGGGGGCTTGCTACAAGGCCAGGGAGGATGCCAGGCGTGCTCTTATCTATTGAAGGGGGATGGAAGCCCAGTGTGCCCCACCAAGGGGTCATTGAGAGGTGAGGAAGCACTGCTGGGGGGCTGTGAGGAGTCTGCTAGGCAGGGACAGATGACAACTGCCAGGGGCAGTCAGGACAGGGTGATGATGAGGATGGGGGTGTGGTGGGGTTAATGTTACCAAAGGAGATTCCGTCTGTCATGTACAGACACACTCTGTCACCTGCCTCCAACCCTTACCTCCCCAAGGTGGTTAGTTGATTAGCTAGCAGCTCCCTGGCTCCTTCTCTCTTCTTGCACTGTCTTTCCTTCCTTTCTTTCTTTCAAAGATTGTATTTGTTTATTTGATAGACAGAAAACACAAGCTGGGGGAGCAGCAGGCAGAGGGCAAGGGAGAAGCAGGCTCCCTGCTTAGCTGCCTGATGCGGGGCTCCATCCCAGGACCCTGGGATCATGACCCAAGTGGAAGACAGATGCTTAACCGACTGAGCCACCCAGGCACCCCTTGCACTGTCTTTTCTAGGATGATCCATTCTCCTGGATGACCTGGGACCAAGGATTTCCCGGGATGCAGAACGTTTGGTGTTAAAATTGGGTCAGTGAATCACCCTGCTTTCATCTTGGATATAGCTTTTATTCCACTTGAAACCTCTTACACTGGGATGCCTGGGTGGCTCAGTGGGTTAAGCCCCTGTCTTCAGCTCAGGTCATGATCCCAGGGTCCTGGGATCAAGCCCCACATGGGGCTCTCCGCTCAGCGGGGAGCCTGCTTCCCCTTCTCTCTCTCTGCCTGCCTCTCTGCCTACTTGTGATCTCTGTCAAATAAATAAATAAATAATCCTTAAAAAAAAAAAAAAAGAAAAGAAACTTCTTATACTTATCTCCTGTGACTCCCCCACCAAAAATGTGATAACAAAAGGGGATGGGACTGTTTTGCCGCTTGCAAGTGTGGTTAATGGTGTACTGTCTGCGGATATGGTAGGTGTGTCCCTGGGTCAAAAGAAAACCGGGAAGCAAGTTGTGGCTTTAGTGTACTTCGATTGAGGAGGTGGCCATGCTTCCTCCATTTTCACTCTGTGGACACACTGATCCCCCACTTCTTTGCTCCTTTACAAGGGCTCTTACACTTAGCCTGGCAGATCGCACTCATCCCTCCAAACGGCCCATGCTGGGTGAGGTGGCCTCTGTGCTTGTAATGTCGTATGCGAGATGTACACACACACACACACACACACACACACACAAGTAGATGTGCCTAGCACTCCTCATATTCAGTTACTAATCTGCTCCAGGAGATTGTGATTTCCTTAAAGGAAGGATTGTTTTCTTCGCTTTTTTGGAATCTGTTGCCACATGGAAGGCTCGGATTTCCCATCCATGAGAGAACTGCAGGGTGGGGATGGGGTGGCGGCCTTCTTGGGGGGGAGCTATGCGGCACCTGGGAGAGCCGAGGCCTGAGTTCCTCCTGGCTGCTGCCCCTGTCTCCAGAGCAGTCTTGAGTGGGTCCTCCTGGTGTCTGCTCTCAGTCCTGGGAGGCGGTGGCTGTCATGCAGTGGTAACTCACTGCTCCCTGGGGCTCAGTTTTTTTCTTGAGCTCATTGACAGGCTGGCCCAGGAGAGTCATGCATGCATAGCCCTCTCAAAATGACAGCTGTCTCAGGGACCACTTGGTATTCAGGGAAAATGCTATTCTGTTTTCAGTCTTCCATCAGAAAAAAATGATTCCACCCAGGTCATCTTGGGGTCCCCGTGGGCTTGTGTTTTGTGGTCATGCTTGGGGTGTCTACCTGTCTCCTTCAGAGGTCTCCCCTGGAGCCCAAGCCAGACTGTCACAAGCTCTCAACCTTTGGGCAGGAGGCCCCTTGGAGAAAGCCTGGGGGCAGAGGGTATGAACTCAAGGTGAGCATCAGGAAGGCCAGGGCCCTGGGCCACCAGCAGCTTTTGGCACCTACAGGGGCTTAGCTAACTAGCAGGCCCCACCACACTCCATGAATCACCGTCTTTCTTCCTCTCTTCCTTCTCTCTTGTTCTCACTTTCCCTATCTGTACCTTCCTCCCCAGCTGGCAGTCCTTAATGTCTTAGTCCAGGAGAGGATGACGTGGCCAAACGAGTCTCTTTCAACCACCCTAGTGAACCCATTACTGCTTTTTTTTTTTTTTTTTTTTAATTTATTTATTTCACACACAGAGAGAGATCACAAGTAGGCAGAGAGGCAGGCAGAGAGAGAGAGGAGGAAGCAGGCTCCCTGCCGAGCAGAGAGCCTGATGCGGGGCTCGATCCCAGGACCCTGAGATCGTGACCTGAGCGGAAGGCAGAGGCTTTAACCCACTGAGCCACCCAGGCGCCCCCTGCTTTGTTTTTCTTTGCGGTACTTATTACAACCTGAAATCGATTGCCTCTTTTGTGCTGCCTTCCCAGTTTGAATGGATAGAGAGCAGAGACTAGCTCATTCACTTAACTGTGCCCCAGCACTCAAAACAGTGCCTGGTACATCATAATTAATGACTCAATGAACGAGACCCAGTATCTGGTCAAGGCCCCAATCTAGAGCAATTTAGTGCCGGCTAGTGCTAAGTACTGTGTTTAGAAGTTTCCTGGGACATGAGGGGCCTGGCTGGCTCAGTTGGAAGAGCATTAGATTTTTGATTTGGGGTTGTGAGTTTGAGACCCATGTTGGGTGCGGAGATTACTTAAAAAAAAAAAAAAAAAGAAATTTCCTGGAACAGAGAGCTGGGAGCTTAGAGCTAGGGAAAGCCCCCTGCAGTTGTAAACCCACTTTTTTTTTTTTTTTTTTAAACCCAGGGGAGGGGCGCCTGGGTGGCTCAGTGGGTTAAGCCTCTGCCTTCAGCTCAGGCCCTGGTCTCAGGGTCCTGGGATCAAGCCCTGCATGGGGCTCTCAGCGGGGAGCCTGCTTCCCATCTCTCTCTGCCTGCCTCTGTCCCTACTTGTGATCTCTCTGTCAAATGAATAAATAAGATCTTAAAAAAAAAAAAAAAACAAAACCCAGGGGAGGCATAGGAGGCTAGAGGAAGTGTCCATGTGTCCCCCACCCCTCGAACTGTGTGCCTTACCTTCTGAAAGGGGAAATCTCTAGACTCTCTCACTGTGCTCTTTGCATCTTCTAAAGGATCCTACTTCGCTAGTGCCCACACTCCTTTGGTCCAGGGCACTGAGTTTATTTCTTCTTCTGTCCTCCCGCTCTGCCTACTCTGTGATCAGGGCTTCTCTGGTGACATGGAGACTAGTCCTAGGAGGGACACCGATGATCCTGTGCCCAGGCTCCTATGGAAGAACAACCTAAGGCTCAGACGTGTGAAGTCATTTGTTCAAGACCACACTGTCCTTGACAGAGCCAAGAATTCATTCCTTTATTCATTCACTTGAAGAAAAAAAAGGTCAGTGTCACTTAGGAATTTTTTAAAAAATATTTTATTTATTTTTTTGAGAAAGAATGAGAGCGAGAGCGAGTTCACGAGCAGATGGTTGGGGTAGAGGGAGAAGCAGACTCCTCACTGAGTAGGGAACCTGATGTGGGACTTGATCCCAGGACCCTGGGATTATGGTCTGAGACGAAGGCAGAAGCTTAACCAACTTAGCCACCCAGGCGTCCCAAGATTGTGTTTGATGAAGCTGTAAAAGATTAATTTTGTTGAATCTTAACCCATTTTTTAAAATTATTCTGTGTGATGACATAGGAAATATGCATGAAGAACTTCTAGTGCACACTGAAGTATGATGGTTGTTGTAAGAAAAAAGCATGTGTGGGAGTTTTGAGTTGTGAACTAAACTAGCTGCTTTCTGCTTTCTTCACGGAACTCTTTTTTTTTTTTTTTTTTTTTTTTTTACTTCAAAGAATGACAAACTGTTTCTTAGACTTGGATATTTTGCAGATGTTTTTGAAAGTGATCAAAGTGAGACTGTCACTTCAGTGAAAACAACTGATAGTAATTGTTCCCAATTATAAAACAGGAGCTTTAAAGTAGAAATTAGAATCTGGAAACCTTGTATCCACCTCCGTGAGCTTGACAACTGCCTAATACTTTAAGTCTTTTCTGATGGGATTGGTGTTGAGAGTAATTAATGTAGCTTTTGATATTATATGAAATGGGCCCTTGCTTGGAAGAGTCTTATGATTTAATGAGCCAATATAAATATATTTTTAGGTAGGCTCCATGTTCAGTGCGGGGCTTGAACTCACGACACTGAGATCAAGAGTCACATGCTCTATCAACTGACCCATTGGATGCCCTATCAAAATATTTTTTAAAGATTTTATTTATTTATTTGAGAGAGAGTGTAGCAACAGGGGGAGGGGCAGAGGGAGAGAGAGAGAAACACTCCCCCATGAGCTGGGAGTCCGACATGGGGGTTGGTTGCAGGACCCTGAGATCATGACCTGAGCTGAAGGCAGCCACTTAACCAACCACCCAGGCACCCCCCTCCTCTACCAACACTTTTTAAATGACCCATCCAGGAGATTGCAAAATCATGAATAGATACAAAGATCTATTCAAAATTAAAGAGAGACTAATGTATTTCATTGTAACAGAATAAAAGTTTAGTGATAGGGTTTCAAATTCCACATTGCAAGCTACCTTTAAGAAACTACACCACTTGGGACGCCTGGGTGGCTCAGTTGGTTAAGCATCTGCCTTCGGCTTGGGTCATGATCTCAGGGTCCTCGGACTGAGCCCCGTGTTGGGTTCCCTGCTCAAAGGAACCTGCTTCTCCCTCTCTTCCCTTCTTATGTTCTTTCTCTCTCTCTCAAATAAATAAATAAATACATAAACTCTTAAAAAAAAAAGAAAATATTAAAAAAAAAACAAAACCCAAAACTATACCACTTGTTGAGTATCAGAGAAGAATATCCACAATTATTAGAAAAAGCTATGAAAGGAACCTGGGTGGCATAGTCAGTTAAGCATCTGACTTTTGGTTTTGGCTCAGATCATGATCTCAGGGTGGTGATTGAGTCCCCGATCAGATCAGGCTACATGCTGGGCATGGAGGCTTTTTAAGATTCTCTCTCTCTTTGTTCTTCTCCCCGCCTCCCTAAAAGAAAGGGGGAAAAAAATTATACCTGTTCTCAATGGCAAATCTGAGTGAGGCCAGAATTTCTTCATCCTTCAACCAAAACAATATTTCACAGTAGATTGAAAGCAGAAGCAGACACAAGAATCCAGCTGCCCTTTACTCATCCAGACAATAAAGAGATTTACAGATTTACATGCAAAACAATGCTGCTCTGCTCACAAGTATATTTTTGTTTTGTAATATAGCTTTTAAAAATAAAAATCTTAGGGGCGCCTGGGTGGCTCAGTGGATTAAGCCGCTGCCTTCGGCTCAGGTCATGATCTCAGGGTCCTGGGATCGAGCCCGCGGGCTCTCTGCTCCGCAGGGAGCCTGCTTCCTCCTCTCTCTCTGCCTGCCTCTCTGCCTACTTGTGATCTCTCTCTCTGTCAAATAAATAAAATCTTAAAAAAAAATAAAAATCTTATTTATGTTAACATGGAATGGGGCTATTATTAATTGAAAGGAATCCATAGTTTTTTATTTTAATTTCTTTCTTTCTTAAAGATTTTATTTATTTATTTATTTTGACAGAGAGAGATCACAAGTAGGCAGAGAGGCAGGCAGAGAGAGGAGGGGAAGCAGGCTCCCCACTGAGCAGAGAGCCCAATGTGGGGCCCAATCCCAGGACCCTGAAACCGTGACCTGAGCCGAAGGCAGAGGCTTTAACCCACTGAGCCATCCAGGCACCCCTTAATTTCTTTAAAAAAAAAATTTTTTTTTAACTCTAGGCAATTCTTCATTATTTTTATTTATTTTTAAAAATATTTTATTTATTTATTCATGAAAGAGAGAGGGGGGGCGCCTGGGTGGCTTAGTGGGTTAAAGCCTCTGCCTTCAGCTTAGGTCATGATCCCAGGGTCCTGGGTTGGAGCCCCACATTGGGCTCTCTGCTCGGTGGGGGAGCCTGCTTCCTCCTCTCTGCCTGCCTCTCTGCCTACTTGTGATCTCTGTTGGTCAAATAAATAAATAAAATCTTAAAAAAAAAAAAAAAAAAAAGAGAGAGAGAGAGAGAGGCAGAGGGAGAACCAAACTCCCCACTGAGCAGGGATCCTGATGCACAACTTAATCTCAGGACTCTGGGATCATGACCTGAGCCGAAGGCATGTGCTTAACCATCTGAGCCACCCAGGCGCCCCTATTTTAATTTCTTTTCTTTTTTTTTTTTTTAAAGATTTTATTTATTTATTTGACACAGAGAGATCACAAGTAGGCAGAGAAGCAGGCAGAGAGAGTGAAAGGGAAGCAGGCTCCCTGCCGAGCAGAGAGCCGGATGCGGGACTTGATCCCAGGACCCTGAGATCATGACCTGAGCCGAAGGCAGCAGCTTAAACCACTGAGCCACTGAGCCACCCAGGCGCCCCTATTTTAATTTCTAACGTGGCCAGTATTAGTACATAGAATCCAGCTATCTGGGGCGCCTGGGTGGCTCAGTAGGTTAAAGCCTCTGCCTTCGGCTCAGGTCATGGTCTCAGGGTCCTGGGATCGAGCCCCGCATCGGGATCTCTGCTCCGCAGGGAGCCTGCTTCCTCCTCTCTCTCTGCCTGCCTCTCTGCCTGCTTGTGATTTCTGTCTGTCAAATAAATAAAATATTAAAAAAAAAAAAAAAAAAAAAGAATCCAGCTATCTCCTGTCTCTAACACAATACTCTGCACCCAGTCCCAATGTGTGTTTTTCCCAACTGGCAAGCAATTCTCTGATACCAACTGGGTGTCCTACAGTACAACTCAATTCTGACACTATCTACTTGGAGATGGCATCAGAGCCCACAGGTAAGGTTCAGTCTTACAACACTGCCCTCTACTTCCCTTCACCCCTTCAGATCCCTATCACAAGCCCATGTCACCCCGTGTTTCTCACCCATGGGCTAGAGATCAGAGGTTCCAATGATCCCCTCCCTGGATTCAATTAATTTGCTAGAGTGGCTCACAGAACTCAGAGAAACATTTTACTTACTAGATTATCGGTTTATTATAAAAGGGTATATACCTCCAGAACAGAGAGATGGAAGAGATGCACAGGGCAGAGTAGGGGGAAAGGATGGGAAGCTTCCATGCTTTCTCTGAGCACGGCACTCTCCTCGGCCTCCACCTCTTCACCAACACAGAAGCTCTACCCTCCCTATTTTCTGGGTTTTTATAAAGGCTTCATTACATAGGCATGATTGATTAAGTCATTGACCATTGGTGACTGAACTCAATACACAGCTCCTATCCTCTCTCCGGAGGTTAGAGGGGTGGGACTGAAAGTTCTGGCCCTCTAATCACAACACTGGTTGTCCCGGCAACCAGCTCCCCCATCCTCGGAGATTTTCCTAAATTATTTCATTACCATAACAAAAGACACGTTTTAACGCTCTCAACACTTAGGAAATTCCAAGGGTTTTAGGAGCTGTGTGGCATGAATGGGAATGAAAACCATATTTATCTTATTATAAATCAGCATATCAACAACAATATTTAAGACTATAAAGGAATCCTAAATCCAAAAAAATTCAGAAGCAATAGAGGGAACATAATGCAGCTAGCAAGTTAAAGGATTGTTGGAATTGCTGAAAGGCCAAACAGTGGCAAGGAAGCCAGAGGGTGGCTTCAATGGGACCTGCTACTGAGGGAGGGGGTGGTGTACCAGTGGCCATGAGCGGGAGCTTTCTTTTGAAACTTGGCATTAAAAGGCACTAGACTTGGGGCGCCTGGGTGGCTCAGTCATTAAGCCTCTGCCTTTGGCTCAGGTCATGATCCCAGGGTCCCTGCATCGGGCTGCCTGCCTGCTTCTCCTTCACCCATTCCCTCTGCTTGTGTTCCCTCTCTCGCTGTGTTTCTCTGTCAAATAAATAAAATCTTAAATAAATAAAAGGCACTAGAGTCAGGGATACCTAATGGGAACCAGAATCATGTCAGGGATTCCTTGACAGGAGCTCAAAATATGAAGGAGGTGAGCCCCTGCTGGAAAACCCACCCGGAGCAGAGAGAAGTGGGGACAAGTGTCCTGGTTTCTCTCTTTCTCCTGTTACCCAGTTTCACTGGACAACCCTGCCTGGAAACTACTTCTCAGCACACTTTGGGGAAGACAGTTTGTCGAAGTCAGTCTTCCTGTGTCTTCCTGCAATGTGGAGCAGAGGAGAGCAGGAAGCTGGGAGCAACAGGCTCACGGCTGGCCCAGAAAAGGAAGGGAAGAACCAGGATATTGGCTGGAGAGAGCCACAGGGATGAGAAAGTCTGCTTAAGATGGGAGGGTCTTGTACTGTTGTGAGGGAGAGTAGAGGAAGAAGAGGCAAAACCAGCCCGGGTGGAGGATGAGGGCAGAAGGGAGAGTTGGCAGACTCCAGGCACAATGTTAGCCAATTTCCCTTAGTAGAGCCAACTGATTGGAACTGGAAATAAGGAACTTATTTAGAAATTGTTCGCATGCTACTCTTACTTAGGGTCTGCTTCTTGGGGAGATTGCTGGATATGGGCACGGAAAGGTTACTGTCATCTATCCCCAGTTTAGTAATTTTAAAGTTTACTATATGCAATCTAGACTCCTCCTACATCCAACAGCCAGCTCCAGATCTCCACCTGGACGATGTGCTTTTTTCCCTATGGCTTGGGTCTCACCTGAAATGGACATCTTCCCAGAATGCTACCTTGGTTCCTAAAGGGTACTCCTATAGCTCAGGCTTTATTGTCACTAGCTCATTAGCGTCAGTCTGTCTTCTGTCAGTCCAAATAAAAAAAGTAAACCAAGGCGATCTCAAATTACCAGAATTCTAGTAATTGGGGAAGTATGCCCTGTAGCAAGCCAGAGACGGTCCCTCCAGGGTCTGGGGTGGGCTGTATTTACCTGCAAGGAGCACAAAGCGGGGAGTCCAGCCAGAGTCCAAGCAGTAAATTCATTGGCTTGAGGATGAGGAGAGATTCTCGCCGGATGTTTATTGGTCAGGCACTAAGTCTCAGTCTTAGATAAATCAGCCTAGAGCGGGAAATCAAGCTCAAGCCTTCATCCTTCTTAGGGCGCATGGGTGAGATTCTCTGTGGCCTGATCTCTGATTTCATTTTATTATTATTATTATTATTTTTTAAAGATTTTTATAAAAATTTATTTATTTGACAGACAGAGATCACAAGTAGGCAGAGAGGCAGGCAGAGAGAGGAGGAAGCAGGCTCCCCGCTGAGCAGAGAGCCGCATGGGGATGCAGGGCTCGATCCCAGGACCCTGGGATCATGACCGAACGCAGAGGCTTTAACCCACTGAGCCACCCGGGCACCTCCATCCCATTTTAGACTGAAATCTTTTCTCACTTCCTACCAGGGGTAACTGCATCTCCGTGGCCAGCTCCTGGCACAGTACAGTCGTACCCGTGCCCCAGCCTCAGTTTCTCTTTGTGGGGTTCCATTTACCCGTGGTCAGCCACACTCAGGCGGCAGAAGGTCCCCCCCTGCCGAATCTGCCGAAGGTCAATGAGAGCCTAACTCTACGTCACAGTGCTACGTCATCACCTTGCTCCGTCGCCTCGCCGTTTTCGTCTCCTATTATCCCGGGAGGAGGGGGTGAGTAGAGTACAGTAAGGTATTTTGAGACAACATCCGCAAAACTTTTGTTAAAGTATATTGTTATACATATTCTTTGTGGTATAATTGTTAATTTCTTACTGCACCTAATGTGTAAGTGGAACTTTGCCACACGTAAGGGTGTATAGGTTCCATCTGCAGTTTCAGGCGTGACGGGGGAGGGGCGGGTCTTGGAACACTCCCCCGTGAATGGGGGGGGGTATTGTGTTTGGTACAAGGTACATACTTTTTTTTTTTTGAAGATTTTATTTATTTATTTATTTGACAGACAGAGATCACGAGTAAGCAGAGGAAGGCAGAGAGAGAGGGGGGGAAGCAGGCTCCCTGCTGAGCAGAGAGCCCGACGTGGGGCTCGATCATGAGCGGAAGGCAGAGGCTTTAACCCACTGAGCCACCAAGGCGTCCCATACTTTTTTTTTTTTTTAAGATTTTTTAAAAATTCTTTGACACACAGAGAGAGATCATAAGTAGGCAGAGCAGCACAGAGAGAGCGAGGGGGAAGCAGGCTCCCTGCTGAGCAGAGAGCCTGATGCGGGGCTCGATCCCAGGACTCTGGGATCATGACCTGGGCTGAAGGCAGAGGCTTAATCCACTGAGCCACCCAGGCGCCCCTGAAAGGTACATACTTAATAAATATTTGATGAGTGAACAAATGGCTGATTGTTACAGGAATAAGGGGGTGCATCCCCATCCTTGAGGTTCGTCTTGAAGAACTGTCCCCTCGCTCCTGCTTTCAGAGTCCCAAGGAGCCAGAGACGAGACCCGTGCTGGGAGATCTTTCTTCCCTAGTGTGTGCAGCTCACAGAAAAGAGCCAGGAGCTTGAAGTTGAATTCTGGTTCTCATACGGTGGCTGTGAAGTCTCCGGTGACCCATATAAGTTTTCTCAGTCGGTCTCCATCTTCTCCTGGATAAATTAGAGACAGTAGTATTTGCTCTCCCCACCTCTGGAGGTTGCTCTGAAGGTGAGAGATGATGTTTCGGATAGAGTAGCACCAACGCACAAACCTGAATTCAGAGGAGCCCTTGAACAGTACTCTTGCTTCAAGCCCTAGGGGGCCACACTGATGTCACCAGCCCTGTTGTTTATCTCCTCCAGAAAGGAAACGTTAACTGGAAGCAGTTCAAGGAACACAGCTCTTTGTGGAGCTCGTTGCATCTTCACAGGATTCTGAAAGCAGTCCTGGAGAGAGCGTCCCGCAGGTGTGTGTGTGTGTGGGGGGGTGTTGGCCCGCCAGGGGGCCCAGCCCATCTCCCTCCACCACTGCCACTGTGGGACTCACACATGGGGCAGCTCTTGGTTAGACCCAAGAGTTCTGGTTCCCACATCAGCTGTGGTTATGGACACGTTCTCGTGCTACCAAGGACAATTGAAAGAGGTCAGGAGCAGAGAGAAGCCTCCTGGAAATGCACGTGTCCCTTTTGTGCATAAAGCTATGCCAAATACTGGGATATAAGAACCAAAGGCATAGCTTTGCCCTCAAAGAGCGTATGGTTGAACAGGCAATAGATGGATGCCCTTATCCAGGGCAAAGCCCCCGCCTTGTTAAGGAGCAGTGAAGGCTGAGGCTTGTCGGGGTGGAAGCCGCGGTTGGATGACCCTGTCCCACTGCTGCTGGCCAGCTCTTTCTCTCCTAGAACTGCTGAGGCAGATCTGCCAGGCACTAAGGAGGGTGCTTCCTGGCTCCAGGCACTGGGGGTTGACTCACACGGATGCTATTGGAAAGGGCTTGTCTCAGAGGAAGGCCTGAAGTTCCTGAGGAGAAATAATCTCACTTCCTCATTTCTCCAGTTGAAATGCTATACAGTTTTCCTCAGGGGCCATTACAGCCCCTGGGCCTGGCCCACAGAAGCCTGAGAGGCCCCACCAGCAGGGGATTGGAGGTGAGGTGGTCTGTAGGAATGCAGTTGCCCCCCCCACCCCGTGCCTTAATCCCCAGGGCCTGGGGGAGGGTGTGGCTGGTACTGGCTAGGACTGCAGTTTCACCACCAAAGCCCCTCTGAAGCCAGGAGTCCAGAGTATATGAATTATAGGTCTGGCCCAGCTGAGCTGCGGAGCCATGGGCCTCACACTGCTCTAGGGTAGATAAGGATGGATCAAAGTGGCCAAACCCTCCTACACCCCTATGTCAGGATCCACCACCCTGTGGCTGGAGTGACAAGACAGATAACATACATACAGGGAGGGGATTTTGTGTTTCCTTTTGAAGTCCTTTGCACAAACATCTTCTGTGTGAAGCAGCCTATGCACATCTCCTGCACAGCCCCTACCTTTCTGGTCTTGGTTCTTAACCCCCCCCCCCCCCCCAAACTCCTCTGGGTCTTCCTATTAGGTCTGTCCTGTGTCCTTTCTGGTTTATCCTTTGCAGCCCAGGTTGGCTTGAAATGAAGATGAACAGCAGCTTTTGTGAGCCTTAGTGAGACCCCTGGGGGCGGGAGGCTCTGTGCCCAGCCTTGCCAGTCTTGGGGTCAGCAGACATTTTGTTATAGCCTTTAATCTAGCCTAAGTCCTGGAGGAAGAGTGGATTTTCCTGGAGGTTTTGTGGAGGTCAAGAAGAGGGCATTTCACACATCCATCCCCGAGCAACACCTCCCTGCCCAGTCGACAGCCTGGCCCCCTCCGCATCCTTGTTCTCAGTGCTGGCTGCCAGCCCCCTCTTCCCTTTCTGTTCCTTATTCAGACTCTAAAAACCCCTCTGTTGTCCAGTGCAATGGGGCCTTTCCCAGGTCCTTCCCTCAGGCCTCCTCGGGGTTTCCCTGCAGTTTACAGACTGCAGCGTTACCCAGCACACAGACTCCAAGCGGCCTCAGCCAGCAGCTGCCATGAAGAGCTGTGCTGTGATTGCCTTCTTAAACCTGCTTCATCCCCGGACTCCTTTTTATTTAAAGACAAAACAAAAACAACCCCCCTATATATTTTTTTTTTCTTATTTTAATTTTTTTAGTAATCTCTGCTCCCAGTGTGAGGCTCGAACTCATGACCCTGAGGTCAAGAGTCACATGCTCTGCTGACTGAGCCAGTCAGGTGGCCCCCTCGTCCCACCACTCATATAGCAGAGAAGAGTTTTTTTTTTAAGATTTTATTTATTTATTTGACAGACAGATCACAAGCAGGCAGAGAGAGAGAAGCAGGCTCCCTACTGAAAAGAGATCCGGATGCGGGGCTTGTCCCAGGATCCCAAGATCATGACCTGAGCTGAAGGCAGAGGCTCAACCCACTGAGCCACCCAGGTGCCCCGCAGAGTGGAGTTTAATTGTGAGTTGTGCAGTCCCCATTGCAGGGTGGGGGGCCCAGGTGGGCGGGTGGTTGTCCCAAGTTCCTGTGTGCCCTGGGGTATTTCCAAAGCCCAAGGTTGGGGTCTTTGTTTTCAGGATCCAGGAACTCATCCCCGCCTTCCCCAAACCCTAACAATCTTTCCTTCCTCCAAACAAAGAACCCTTTTGATCTTTATCACTCTTTTGGAACATACGTGCCAGATGTCTTGGGTAATAAAAATAAGATTATCAGCAAATGCTCAGAGAGCACTTACTATGTTCTAGGTACTATTCTAAGCATTTTATAGTTATTCATTAAATCTCAGTAGTTGGGGTGGGGGGCTCTGTCTAATATCTTTAATTACATAATGAAGTTCTCAAGGGTGGAGACTGGAGTGACACATCTTTGTATCCCCCAAATTCCTTGCACTCCAGGAATGTTTGCTGATTGACTCAGTCTGCCTGTGGGAGGTACCATCCCATCCTGGTTACTCACTTTCCCTTTCTCTTCAAATGGAACTAGGATTTCTGTTTTTATTCCCTTAGGTTAATGGAAAGTGATAAAATGACATGGGGATGGTTTGGGGTCTTTGGGATTTTCTCCTCTGACTGAAGTTGGGACACCTTGCCCATCAAGGAAGGCACCTGCCAGAAAGGAGCAGAGGAAGACACAGTCGGGCTTTCTAAGCAGGAGTGGAGAGAGGCACCCTCTGTGTGTGTGTTCAGGTGGTTGTCTCTGGATGGTGGGTCGTGGATGATTTTGGTTTTCTGCATTTTCTACTATGAGCAAACACTACTTTTACACCCTCAAAAGAGGAATTAGAAATGTGAAAAGTGAAATGTTTGAGTATTTTGTTGAGTAGTGACTGTTGAGGTGAGTTGTTTTTTTTTTAATTTTTATTTTTAAAATATTTTATTTATTTATTTGACAGAGAGAGAGTGATCACAAGTAGGCAGAGAGGCAGGCAGAGAGAGAGGGGGAAGCAGGCTCCCCGCTGAGCAGAGAGCATGATGTGGGGTTCAATCCCAGAACCCTGAGATCATGACTTGAGCTGAAGGCAGAGGCTTAACCCACTGAGCTACCCAGATGCCCCTAGAGGTGAGTTGTTTTTTTTTTTTTTTAAGATTTATTTATTTGACAGACAGAGATCACAAGTAAGCAGAGAGGCAGGCAGAGGGAAGCAGGCAGAGGGGGAAGCAGACTCCCCGCTGAGCAGAGAGCATGATCAGGACCTGAGCCCAAGGCAGAGGCTCAACCCACTGAGCTACCCAGGTGCCCCCCTAGAGGTGAGTTTTAAAGGATGAATACAGAAGCCCCAGCAGTTGGGCTGGCCTTCAGCAGGCATCCATCCTGATGGCCACTGACTTGTTTTCACTGGCCAATACCTGTGTCACACCCATTAATAAATATTTTAATATCTCCCCTGCCCAGAAGTCCTGTCTCTTCTTTGGCTAGGAGGAAGATTGCATTCTGGGGTCACTTTCCTTCCCCAAGCCAGCAACCCCGATCCAGTGATGGTCTACATTGGTCTCTTTGCTTCCTCTAAAGGTGGCTGTAGGAGGGGGTTCTACCACCTCTTCCCTGGATTATCTGCTTTAAGCTCCCAGCCATTACAGTAAGTGGTCTTGGGTTCCAAGCTGGTGTCCATACTCTAGAGCAGAAATCCTCAGCCTTGGCTGCATGTGTAGAAAATGCCAAGGTCTTGGGGGGAAAAAAAAAGCCAAGGTCTGACTCCCATCCCTTACCACTTAAATCAGAACCTCTGGGGTGAGCCCTTGAATTTTTAGGTTCTCCAGATGCCTCTAATGTGGAGTGAGGGTTGAGGACCACTGAGGCAGATGCAGAAAGTTCCCCAGTGTGGACAGAGGGACCAGCATGGATTTGCTTGCCCTGCGCTGGGCACTGGGGAGGAGGACACACAGATGGCTGCACACAGATGGCTGCACACAGAGCTGCCTGCCTGCTTTCTGAGGGCTTGATCACAAGAGCTGCCTGCCTGCTTTCTGAGGGCTTGATCACAAAGTTGGCGAACAAGCTAGAACCTGTGCACAGAGACGTGGGAACACTCAGTGTGATGCCTGTTGTGTCTAACCTGTGCCCGTTCTGACACGGCTGTTAAAAACGGCTGAGGAAGGAGGCATTTCCGGTGTCCTGAGGATAATCAGGGTGATCTTCCTGGAAGAAGTTCTGGAGGCAGTTTTTGTGGGGGGAGATTCCCTCACAATGGTGCACTGACTCTTCTGGTCCTTTCTAAGGGTTTTCTCTCAGGCTCCTTATCTGATGAAGCAGCTTCTTTGTAACTCTGGGCCCTCTTAGGTGTGGCTGGCCACTCTTCAGTCACTGCCCCAGCTCTCCAGGACACCCCGGCAGGACCAGGCTCCGACAGATAAGAACCATGCTTGTTAGCACAGCTGTTCTCTGCAACACCCAGTGTTGTTTTCAAACCTACGGAAATTTGGGTGCGGAAGTGTGGCTACATCCACCCAACTTCAGAGTTGGGCTTGGTTCCAAATAAAAGGAAATTTAGTCAGTTTTCCCAGACACAGGGACAAAAATAGAGTTGACAGGAACCTCAAAGGGTCTGCTGAGGTACCAGGGTTACACCTAGAAAAATCAACTAACTTTCTGGTCTAGATGCTGTCAAATGGCCAGATGAGACCTGAACTTTCAGCATCAACAATTACCTCTGGAATTTGTCAATACAGATTCTTCAGAGACAGTGCTCCAGAGGTGATGTCTTACAAGAAGGCGATTTTGTTTCTTCTGCTGTTAATAGTCCTAGAGGTTTCTGGGTTTCCCGGGCCAATAACCTGGATTCTGGGGTTTATGAGGTTCAGATATATTATGTGCGCGGTCAAGGAGATTGTTCCTGAGGGGGAAGGAACCGAATGGCCTAACTCATGTTTAGATAAATTGATGATTTGTTATGTTCAGCTTTAACCTTGGATCATGTCTTGGGTGTGTGTGTCCTGTGTATGCTCAACTGCAGAACGGGGCCTCTGCGGAGAACTGGTTCTGCCTGGACATCCCCAGTAGGACTATGCCAAGCAAGCCATTGTCGACCTCACTGCTGTCCTTCCTCACACTCTGGAAGGCATGCTTCTTTCTCCTGCTGTTTCACAAACTCCGTTCCAAGGGCTTTATATAGCATGGCAGGGGTGGGGGTCTTTAGCGCATCATGACTCTTGCAGAGTCTCCAGTGTGAGCCAGTTTCCCAGCATCTGACACTCATGGTGACATGAGGTCATACTGCTGTTGAGTGGCAGAATTGAGCCTAAAAGTCAAATTTTTGGATCCCCACCCTGTCCTTCCCCTTGTGGTGAGATGACCATGTCCAGAGATTCCAGAAACCGGACATTGCGTAAAGAAGGAAGTGTGTAATCAGGGTTGGAAAAGGACAACAAAATTCCCATATCTCCATACATTTGTCATTGTGCCCATGCTCTGTGTGGCTTAGCCGGGCCAGAGGTGGTCCCTGTAGACAATATAATTATCCTCACCCCATGGGAAGGTTTCACAGAGCTCCAGGCTCTCGGTTTTGTTGATGGTAGAGAAAGGGTGTAAGATGGCAGGGCTGAACTCATTTTCCTTTAAAATTAGAAATGCGGCATGGAAGTGACTGGGGTGAATGATTTGATCTCTTTGAACTTTATTTCCTTATTTGTAAAGTGGGAACAAGAAAGGGACCTACCCTCAGGGCGGGGGGGTCAACTGAGATAATATTTACTAAGTGCCCAGAGAGTACAGCACACGGGAATCTTACTAAGGCTGAGAAACCATTTTTCCTAAAGGGTGCTACTTCTGAGCCAGCCTTCCTTCTTCCTTTCCCTTGTCCCTCACAGGCTGTGAAGATGGGTGTGGGATGACTCTGTCTCTTTGAGACAAAGCTGTCCCTAGGGGAAGTGACTTGACCCTGAGACATGCAGTGAGTCAACAGCTTGGGGGTCCTGGAGCCCGCATCTCCCTGCAGACTGGACTGTCACTAGTGCACTGAGTTTCTGCCTTCTGCAGGCCAGCCTGGGGCCCTGCCTCCCATCTTGCTGCAGTCCCCTGCCGGAAACCCCGCCCCATTGTCCCAGGCAGCCTCGGCCTGGGGAGCTCAGCTACTGCAGGGCTGACAGTTTCCTTTCGTGGCTGAGATAACTTTGGGAGATGTCTATCAGATTCAGGGAAAGGGTGGAGGGTCTGAGTGAGCCCTTGGCTGCCCTGAGATATCTGGCGGGCGGTATATAGAGAGGAGCTCATTTAACCTCATAGCCTTGCCCTTTGCCACTTTCTCCCTTCCTCCTTCCCCCCTCCTCTTCTCCCATCATCCTCACCCCTACCTCTCAAGGCTTTGATGAGTTTCTGGGCCAGACAAGCCTCATTAACTCCTTCAGTGCTGTCAGTGCTATGGGTAGGGAAGGTGGAAAAGTACCTGGGCCAGGGGAGGGGAGGGGGGTGTTGGTAGGGATGGTTCAGTGGCCCTAGTTTGGTCTTTTTTAAAACTTATTTTTATTTTTGGGGCACCTGGGTGGCTCAGTGGGTTAAAGCCTCTGCCTTCAGCTCGGGTCATGATCCCAGGGTCCTGGGATCGAGCCCCGCATCAGGCTCTCTGCTCAGCAGGGAGCCTGCTTCTCTCTCTCTCTCTGCCTGCCTCTCTGCCTACTTGTGATCTCTGTCTGTTGAATAAATAAATAAAATCTTAAAAAAAATTATTTTTATTTTTTATTAACATCTGATGTATTATTTGTTTCAGAGGTACAGGTCTGTGATTGATCAGTCTTACACAGTTCACAGTTCACAGCACTCACTATAGCACCTACCTCCTGAGTGTAGGTGCCACCCCATCCCTCCCCCCGCCCTCCATTCCAGCAACCCTCAACTTGTTACCTGAGGTTAAGAGTCTTTTTTATCGGGGCGCCTGGGTGGCTCAATGGGTTAAAGAGTCTTTTTTATCGTTTGTCTCCCTTTCTGGTTTCGTCTTGTTTCATTTTTCCCTCCCTTCCCCTGTGATCCTGTGTCTTGTTTCTCAAATTCCTCATGTAAGTGAGATCATATGATAATTGTCTTTCTCTGATTGACTTATTTTGCTTAGCATAATACCCTCTAGTTCCATCCACCTTGTTGCAAATGTCAAGATTTCAGGTTTTTTGATGGCTGTATAATATTCCATTGTATATAGGTAAGTGGTCCTAGTTTTGTCTCAGGAAAAAGCTTTAAGAAGATTTTTAAGTCCAGGCTCTATCATGGATTAGCTCAGTGAGCTTGGGAAACTTAAAGTTTCTTCTCTGGGCCCTGGGTTTCTCATCTGTTAAACGAGGGTGAAAATACCATATGCATAAGGTGACTGCAAGGAGTAAAAGGTCTAACACGTGTAGGGAACCTGTCAGAGGGTCTGGCCCAGGAGACTAGTATGATGGTCATTTCTGTGCTGCCATCTGATAGTGGCCTTGTGATATCAGTGAGTAGGAACTCTCTCCACCTCACCCTTTACTAGAAACGGTAGCTCTTCTGATAGTAAATCAGATGGGTCATCTTGGCAGGGAACCAAAAACACTTCATTCATTCATTCATTCATTCACTCACTAAATACCTATTTATTGAAAGCTTACTATGTGCCAGGCACATTTCAAGCATACTGGGAAACAACAGTGAGCAAGACAATTCCTGTCGTCAGAGTGAAAGAATGTGTGGGGCGGCTGGGGCTTGGGTGGTGGTGGTTGGGAAGATAGGAACAGATAATAGATTAGCGAAACGTAAAACTTTAATTTCACGTAGAAGTGGTGCTTTGAAGAGAATGGAAATAGAATAAAAGGTTAGATGGTGATGGGCTGCATGTATGCTATTTTAAATAGGACAGGCCTTTCTAAGGAGGTGATCTTTGAGCAATTTTTGAATGGAATGAAGGGGTGAGAACGTGGCAGCAGTGTTTTCCAGCCATTGACAACAGCCGATTTGGAGGCCTTGAGGTAGAGACTCCGCTTGGGAGGTTCTAGCAAGAGCATGAAGACCAGAGAAGATGGGGGTGAAGGGCAAGAGGGTGCATAGGAGCTGTGGGCACACATGGGTCCTGGGGAGCCCTCTCCCCTGAGGCTGACCTCTTTCCCTCCACAGGTGGGCTGTTGCTGTGTGTGTGTGTGGAGCGGGTACCAGGGAGCAGCAGAACACTGACTGACCATGCATATTTATTTTAATTAGGGTGATGGCAGGCAGCTGTCACTGGTCTCTTTTTATTTATTTATTTTGTCCCTGGTTTCTGATGGAACTTTCTGGTGCTATTTGCTGATGCCAGAGGTAATCCTGAGTTCTGAAAACACAGCAGGGCCCAGCTGCTCTATTTGGGCCAACCTGGGTTTGGGATGAGCTCCCTGGTGTAAGGGAAACAGCAGGCAGCCAGGACAGTGTCCTCCATGTGATACTGCTCCAAGCTTTGTGTGCCAGCCTAGAGCCCTCATTAGGACCCCAGATCAGGGTCCCCAGAGTCAGTCCCCACATTGAGCCCACTGCTTAACTAACTGACTGGTATTTTCTTTTGTACCCACTCAGATCATTTCAAAGCAACAAATATTTCCTGAGACTGAGCACTACTTGGGATACAAACCCAGCTGGTAGTCATGGGTATGGTATGCTGGCTGATAGCTGTTCTGATGGGTTTTATATATATAACTTAAAATCTCTAAAAACCCTTCAGAACAGGAGAACAAAAGATGTACTCTGCCCTCAACGAGCGTGCCCCGTGTCAAACCACTCAACTGACTGTCCAGTGGGCCTGACTGAAGTGGTGCTTTTGACAATTGTGTAAATCAAGCACCAAGCCACAGAGTACATCAGAACATCAGCTTTCCTTTGTATTTAGCTCCCTGAGCTAAAACCACACATTGCCTGCCCCCTCTGCCTGTACTCACCCAGGAAAACCCATTTCCAAAATCTATACTGTTTTTCTTTAATTTCTTCTTTAATTTCACCTCTGGAAAACTGGCATTTGGCCTGGCTTGCCAACCCTTGCCCTCCAAGGACCTCTTCTTGCATATTCGTCAGGACCTTTTGGGGTTTTCATTCCTCAGAAACCCCACTCCTACCACTCCCTCCACCTCCCTGCAGAACTTCATGTTACAAGATTCAGCTTCCTGGACCTCTCTGTGGCACTTCTGGCCTGTTCCTTCCTCCTGTCGGTATTCCTCTTCCTGCCCATTCCAACCCTTGTTCTGTTCCAGGGTCTCCTTGTAAAGTCCCGTGGTCTCACAGGACTGCCATGGCCACTGTTTTGCTGATGCCACCAACTGCTTTCAGGCTCCAGCCTTCTTTGGGCTCCCAGTGACCTCCTGGGATCCCCTCCTCTGTTCAGTGCCTCAGCTGCACCTTTTGAGCTCTGATGAGGTAGAGTGACTTTGTGCCCTCTCAGCCAGCTGGGGCAAGGAAAGAGCAAAGGGGACAGTGGAACGTGCCATGGGGTTTTAGAATCTCCCAGTTGCAGGGGTGGGTGGAGTGTCCCTGCGATAACCCCCAGGCCAGGCAGACCTGTGCAGGGAAGGGGGTGGGTAGTGATTAAAATTAGAGCCTGGATTCACTCTGGGTCATCCACGGAAAGTGTGGTGGTATGGAGCAGGGTGGACCAGCATTTCCCTGATCTCATCCAGTGTCTGTTTTCCTTTGTCTCCCCAGGGCAGGGCTATCCTCGCTAACCTTTATCATAGCCTGCTCACATGGAGAAGGCTATGGGCTGCCCCTTTTCCTGTCTGTTTTCTCAACCTGGGCCCTGGGGGCCGGTGGGGTAGGACTGGACCATCCCCTAAGAATGGGGACTCATCAGAAAGCCCATTGTGGCTAAGGGTGTGTACTAGGGGGTGGTTCCCATCTTCTCTTGCAGACTCCTTGAATTGGAAGTGACTCACCCAAAACAATGATGTGATCACAGGAGCACAACTGGGACTTATAGCCAGGTCTTTGGGTTGTGGGGTGTGGGGTGCCCTGGGACCATTAGGAAAGACTCTCAGAGGATTGACCCTAATGATAGACTCTGATAGACCCACCCTGTTATGCAGAGTCAAGTCTGGTGGAGGGTGGTGGATACAAAAGTGGCAGAGACAGAGGGAGAGTGGGGGAGAATGGCAAGGCCGGAACGACAGGGAACTAGTGAAAAGTGCTTAAAAAGCACTGTAAAAGTAAATTTACGTGGTGCAGCTAGCTCTCCCTGCATGCTGATGGGAGGCAGAGGAGAGGCTCTGAGTAGGGAAGTAGCAGGCATCCACATCCAGCCACCTCCTCAGGACACAGAGGAGGAAACAGAGACCCACCCAAGGAGGTGAGGTGTTTGGCTTGTGAGCACCCAGCCACAAAGGTATGGATGACCCTGCAGCTAAGCTCCTGGGATCAGGGCTCTTTCCATCCCCTTTCAGACACTGCCTGATCTGGAAAGCTGAGAGGGTGGGGTTTTCTGTCTGGGGACACTGAGGCCACAGCAGGAGACAGCAAGTAGAGACTCACGGCCAACGCTGGAATGTTCTTATTTCTTTCTCATATCTTCTGTGTTGACCTGTCTTGTCTTGTTTGTCACTCTCCTGGCCTCTCTCCCATCCCTCTCTTCTCCCCCGTCACCCAAACAGCTGATGTTGATTCTGCAGTATTTGACATGTTGCTCTGTCTTTCTTGCCTCCTAGCCAGGGATACTCAGATGACTTTACACACGTACATCATGCAGTTGATGAAACACACTATCCCATTTAACGGATGAGAAAGCTGAGGTGCACAGAGGTTGAGCATCTTTCCCGGGGCCACATAAGTGGCAGAGCTGGGACTTGAACCTGGGCAGTCAGCCTCTGGGATCTGTAGTGTACTAGGAAGCCTTTGGTGGAAACCCCTTTCCTGGAGTAGATGAAATCCAGACTCTCATCACAACATTCAAGTCCTCTGTGACCTGGCTCTGCTTTTTTTCTAGACTCGTCAGCTCTCAAGTAACTTGTGCTCTCGCTGCTCTGGCCTGCTCCCAGACAGGCCTGTCGTACCCGGCGCTCACACTCCTGTGCCTGCGCTAGAGGATAGTTAGGGTCCCTCTCAGAGGTGAAGGCTCAGCTCCAAGTGCCCCCTCCTTTAAGATACCTCCCTTGACTCCTGGTTGGTGCTCTCACAGAATTTAGTTTGTTAGAGCCCCACTGGCAGCCTTCTGTGTGTGATGGTGGCTCCTCAGAAAGCCTGAGGGTCCGTCCCTTGGGGTCTCCTGCTTCCTCCTCAGTGCCCCCTTCTCAGCACAGTGCTCTGTGGACTTGACTATACCAGCCTTCCTTCCTTGCATCTGGACTGACAGGAAATTTGGTGGTTTGAGAAGTGTTTGGGAGATCTGGGATGTTTACAGCTGCCACTGAAACGATGACCAGCTGGGGGTTCACTGTTCATGTAAGTAATATCCTGTCCATGGGGGTGTGTTCCTAGCGTCAGCCTGACTTGTTGGAAAACACCTGATTTGGCGTGTTCCAACCTAGAACACCTCCCTCAAAACCTCTCTAATGTACTGACTCAGGAGGCACAATGACTCACGCACTGCTGGCCGAAGAACTCGGGTGTACGGGGGTGCACGTGCACATGGTTGCATACACACAGGGCAGGGCAGAAGTGTTGGTGGACAGACCTCCTTTTCTGCTAAAACCTCATTTCCTGTGGCTGATGGATTCCGGGGAGGCTCCAGGACCCTCTGTTCCCAGGTCCTGCCCAGGGGCTGGGAGCCAGCTGCCCCAGGAGGAGACACTCAGGCCAGCTAGCTTGGCACTCTCGCCATCCTCCTCCACAGAGGGGGAATGGCAAAAGCCCATGTGGGAGAAGAGGAGGAGGAATGTTCCAGGCCTGCTCAGTTATTAAAGGCATCTCAAGATAATGAGGCATAGGGAAGAACAAAGAGACAGAAAAGCAGCAAAATTAAAAAACACCACCTTCTGCGCTTTGACCTTTGGGCCCCGGCAGAGGCATTTGGCAGATGTTCAGCTGTTTGGAAGAGGGAATTTCTGGCTTCATCAGGCTGGAGGGTGTCCATGAGGATATAGGAAATGCCACCCTGGCTTAGGTCTGTGGTCTGCTGACCTGAGGGGCTGTGTCTGATAAGGCAGCACCCTGAATTTGTGGGTGATCATTCTCTCTGATGCCACCCTTAGGATCAGGGAATTATCCTCCAAATTCAACTATGGATAGGCAGTCTGTAATTTTATCCTAAACTTCTGCCAATTTATACGCCTACCTAGAGCTGTCTCTTCAGAGTATTGATTACTCAAGTGATGTTTTCTTTGCTGTTCTTACCTCTTACTAAGCTTTCTGCTGGTGCCCTGGAATCTGGAGAACGGACTAGCCATATCATTGATCATAGCTATCCTTGTTTGGACAGATTAAATTAAGAAAGTATGTAAATGTATATATTTGATTAAGCGGCATTGCATCTCTACTTTATTTTATTTAAAAGATCTATTTATTTACTTATTTGTCAGAGAAAGAGAGCGAGCACACAAGCAAGGGGGGCTGCAGGCAGAGGGAGAAGCAAGCTCCCTGCTCGAGATAGTCCAATGCAGGACTCCATGCCAGGACCTTGGGATCATGACCTGAGCCAAAGGCAGATGTTTAACCAACCAAGCCATCCAGGCATCCTTGCATTTGTCCTTTAAATTAAATTTTACATTTGATGTCAAGACACTTCCCTTCATCCTTGGGAGAGGGTTCTGTGATGGAGTTGGGAAAATAATTTTTGTAGGTATTAAGTATTTCAGAAGAGATGAATTATGCTGAGTTATGAGTCTCTGGCAGACACACAAAATCACAGCCGTTTTCTGTTGTTGGCACACCTGCACACGCAGTGGTTTCTGTGGGGGGCACGTCCCCAAACATGGCTCACAGACATCAGCCTTGCTCCTGCCTCCATCCCTGAACTACCATCACTTTCTCTTCCTACCACCCTACATTTAGTAAAGGGACAGGACACCAACCCAGGACCTGGCAGGACCAAGGAAATCTTTAAGGAAAAAAACTCTGACCTCCCCTTTGCCAAAGTGATTACAGATGAAAACGTGCCCGGGGATCAGGCCGGATGTTCTTGAGAAGTGGTAAAAGTCAGCTTTTAACTGTTTTCTTGGCTGTCCTGGGGCTTAAGATTGATGGCAGCTTCCACTGGAAGCGGGTGCTTTGAGGACCTCGGTGTTCTGCTGGAAGCCTCTGGTTGAGCCTTTTCACAGAGGAAGTTTAGGGTGGGTTTGGGTTGGCGTCCTCTCCTGTAAGTCAGGAGCTTGACCAAAATGAGGAAATAAACATTGTACAGTTTGGTCTTGGCCTCTGTCCGGACTAATGTGACCTTGAACTACTGGAAGAGGGACAGGAATCAGCAAGGAGCACGTAGGAAGTGGGGCTCCCTGGCCCAGAGTTGGCAGTGGTCTTACAGGCCCAGGGCTTGGGGTTCGGACCCGCAGGAGGTAAAAGCACGGCGGTGCCTGAGGCTGCGGGGAGGCCCGAGGAGCAGGCTCTGGGCGGCTGCTGGACGGCAGCAGGGAGAGCAGAGAGCTGAGGGGAAGAGCAGCTGTGGCTCTGGAAGCCCAGCTCTGTGGTGACACACAGGCACATCTGTCTCTCTGCAGCCTGAGAGGTGGCTCCTAGAAAGGTCACGTCCAATGAAGGGCAGACCCTGGTGGCAAAAGACTTGCTCCTATGCGAACTCAGAGACTGGAGGACCGTTGGATATGAGGTGAGGGCCAAATCAGAGGCGTCAGAAGGAGGAGTGGAACCTATGGTTGGGGGCTGGTGGGAGGGGCCTGAGGACCTGAGAGAAGAGGTGGGGGAGAAAACTGGAAGCAACTCTTGGATGCACTGAACATAAGGTGGGAGGGGGAGCTGCCCTCAGCCTGCCACAGGGCCTGCTGGGGCCAGGCCTTTCTGGTCCTGGAGGATTAGGACCTTGCATGGCAGAGCATTTTGGAGCTGGGAGGAGAACACTTATCATCTCCTCAGTTCAGAGTTGGGGAAACTGAGACCCAGAGAGGGGAGTGACCACCTCCTCTTTCTTTTTTTTTTTTTTTTTTAAGGTATTTATTTACTTATTTGAGAGAGAGAGAGCAAGCAAAAGAGAGAGAGCATGAGTAGGGGAGAGGGGCAGAGGGAGAGGGAGAAGCAGACTCCTCAGTGAAAAGGGAGCCTGACATGCGGCTTGATCCCACGACCCTGGGACTGTGACTAAGCCGAAGGCAAACCCATCCATGTGGTCTATTCTTTTTTTTTCTTTTAAAAATATTTTATTTATTTATTTGACAGAGATCACAAGTAGGGAGAGAGGCAGGCAGAGAGAGGGGAAAGCAGGCTTCCTGCTGGGCAGAGAGCCCGATATGGGGCTCCATCCCAGGACCCTGGGATCATGACCTGAGCCAAAGGCAGAGACTTTAACCCACTAAGCCACCCAGGTGCCCCTCCATTCTTTTTTAAAAAGACTTCATTTATTTATGTGAGAGAGAGCATGAACAGGGGAGAGGGGCAAAGGGAGAGGGTGAAGCAGACTCCTTGCCGCTGAGCAGGGAGCCTGTTGCAGAACTTGATCCCAGGGCCCTGGGATCACAACCTGCGCTGAAGAAGGCAGACACTTAACTGACTGAGCCACCCAGATGCCCTGAAGAATGACTTTTTAAATTAAAAAAAAAATTTTTTGGGGGGTGCCTGGGTGGCTCAGTGGGTTAAGCCTCTGCCTTTGGCTCAGGTCATGATCTCAGGGTCCTGGGATCAAGCCGTGCCTCGGGCTTTCTGCTCAGCGGGGGCCTGCTTCCCCCCCTCTCGCTGGTTGCTGCTCTGCCTACTTGTGATCTCTCTCTCTCTCTCTCTGTCAAATAAAGAAATAAACAAAAACCTTAATTTTGGGGGCACTTGGGTGGCTCAGTGGGTTAAAGCCTCTGCCTTCAGCTCAGGTCGTGATCCCAGGATCCTGGGATCGAGCCCGACATCGGGCTCTCTTCTCGGCAGGGAGCCTGCTTCCTCCTCTCTCTCTGTCTGCCTCTCTGCTTGCTTGTGATCTCTGTCTGTCAAATAAATAAATAAATAAATCTACCAAAAAAAAACCCTTAATTAAAAAAATTTTTTTAAAGAGTTTTTTGTTTATTTGAGATAGAGCACATGCATGCACGAGAGAACACGAGTGAGGGGGGCGCCTGGGTGGCTCAGTGGGTTAAGCCTCTGCCTTCAGCTCAGGTCATGATCTCAGGGTCCTGGGATCGAGCCCCGTATCGGGCTCTCTGCTTGGCAGGGAGCCTGCTTCCTCCCCTCTCTGGCTGCTGCTCTGCCTACTTGTAATCTCTCTCTCTCTCTCTCTGTAAAAAAAAAAAAAAAAAAAAAACACGAGTGAGGTGTGGGGGCAGAGGGAGAGGGAAAAGCAGGCTCCCTGCTGAGCAGGGAGCCTGATGTGGGGCTTGATTCCAGGACCCTGGGATCATGATCCTGGCCGAAGGCAAACGCTTAAGGGACTGAGCCACCCAGGCACCCTGAGGAGTGACCTTCTTAAGCCTAGGACCCACAGTTGCTAATCCTTGGGCTACTGCTCTTTTCATGACACCATTTGCTCTTGGTGGGGCTAGTCCACAACAGCATCTCCTCATAGCAAGCCACAGTCCCATCTGTGCCAGGACTCAGGTACCCCAGGCAAGGACAAGACCACTGTCTCTGGGAAGCTGCCACTGGAATGAACAATGAACATGTGGCCACTTGGAAGGAAGGGGTGGCAGGTCACTCCTCTCTCCTAGAACAGAGGATTCCTGATAATTTAGTGTTTTAAAAAGTTAAAGGAATGGATGTTTAAGGGTAGAATTTCATGCATTGGCCAGTATGTGAGAGTGTTCTTTCTCTGATGGCTTCAAGCGTCTGCCTGGGCCTGGGCTTCTGCACTGACAGTGACACAGACCCTGATGCTGATGGGATGTACCCTGTCCATTCGAGCTTCACACTTGACATGGCCACATCTGTGCAAGCTGGGGATCAGAGTGACTTGGTCACATCTTAGAAGACAGAACAGGACACAGAACAGACATGCCACAGAGGCCTGGGAATCCTGCTGAGGGGCTTGACCCCTGAGGGGCAGCCTGGGCTTGTAGAGAACAGCAGAGGGTTTGGGGAGAGCCTCAGATGAACCTGCTCACTGTGATTTCCTTGCCATGGGCCCTGTGGCCTGCTCAGCATAAGCACTTACAGGAGACCAGACAGATCCGCACTCCCCCAGAGCCGCCCTTATCACCCAGAGCAACACCAGAGCTGCTGAGAGCAGGTACCTGGAACCGCGGCCCCAGGTCACATTCTTTTCATAAGTGGAATAACACAATGGCCTTTTAAACTTTCTTATTAATTGACTGTGTTGCAGAAAAAGCAGTCCATCTTCTACCCACGCCCCCAACCCTTAGGGCCCTGTTTATGGTGCTGATGAGGCTGGGCTCTTGGTTGGGCTGATAGGAAGGGCAAAGCCCCACACCCCTTGCAAGCTCTCATGTGGGGGCTGAGGCTGGAGCTGCCTAGTATCCAGCACTCTGCTGTTTAGAGAAACTTCAAGCAGACTTATGGGCTCCCCTGGTTCCTGGTACAACTTGGGGAGTGATGTCAAATAGTCTTAGTAAAGAGCCCTGGAATTCCAGCGGCAGCTTTCCCCCAGCCTCCCTTAGACATTTTTTTTTTTTTTTTTTTTTAATTTATTTATTTATTTATTTGACAGAGAGAGAGATCACAAGTAGGCAGAGAGGCAGGCAGAGAGAGAGAGGAGGAAGCAGGCTCCCCGCGGAGCAGAGAGCCCGATGCGGGGCTCGATCCCAGGACCCTGAGATCATGACCCGAGCCGAAGGCAGCGGCCCAATCCACTGAGCCACCCAGGCGCCCCTCCCTTAGACATTTACTAGCCAGGTGATGTGCTTTTTCTTGAAAGGAGAAACATTGCCCCCCTAGAAAGGGGGCAACATGACCCCAGTATTCCACAGCCAGATGTTGGGGAAGTCTTGGCTGGTCGAGCCCCCAGTGTCTGTGTAAGTTAGGGGAGGAAGACCGTAAGTTCAAATACATCTGCACGGCCAGCACTGGAGTCTTGGCGTTGCGCAGACGGGTCCTCCAGATCAGCATCAGGGTCTGTATCAGCAGTGGCATTTGGAAGAAGGAGCTTCAGCTTCAGGTCACCTCGCTGGTCCTAAAGGTGCGACATTGGATGCTGTGGGAGTGGAAGATGAGGGGAAGATGGTGAGAATAGAGTATGGATGCTGGTTAGGAATGCCAGCTCTGCCTGTGTGGAATCCTGTTTGACCTCCACCTTCCAGGGTCCAATGACAGTCCTTTCCCTCAGCTCCTCAGTCCTAGGTTGTGACAGGTGCCCTGTAACGAGTGCTGGGCATAGCCCTGTCTCTTCTTGTTCCTCTCTAACCTGCCTACACTTTTGTAAATAGGCCCTTTATTTAAAAACTCTCCTACCCTGGGGCACCTGGGTGGCTCAAGTGTTAAGCGTCTGCCTTCTGCTCAGGTCCTGATCCCAGGATCCTGGGATAGAGCCCCGCTTTGGGCTCCCTGCTCAGCAGGAAGCCTGCTTCTCCCTCTTCCATTCCCCTTGCTTGTCTTCCCTCTCTTGTGTCTATTTCTATCAAATAAATAAAGAAAATCTTAAAACAAACAACCAAAAGTGGTGCCTGGGTGACTCAATTGTTAAGTGTCTGCCTTTGGCTCAGGTCATGATCCTGGGGTCCTGGGATTGAGCCCCAAGTCAGCCTTCCTGCTCAGCAGGAAGCCTGCTTCTCTCTCCCCCACTCCTTCTGCTTGTGTTCCCTCTCTCGATTTCTCTCTCTCTGTCAAATAAATAAAATCCAAGCTGTGTGGCAAGTCCTCTGAGACCCCTGCTGCCCCAGCCCTACCCTTTGCCCCCATCTCTAACCTCTTTTGTCCCCTTTCCCTCTGTGCTAGCCACTCTGGCCATCTCCTTTTCAATCTTGGAGCCTATTTGCTGGGTCCAGGTTTTTGTGTGAACTGTATCCTCTGGTTTGGAATACCCATCCCCAGGTCCATCTGTGGGGCCTAAGATGTCCCTTCCTCAGAGAGCTCTTCCCCAACATGTTCCACTAAAGCCAGCCACTCTTTCCTCTGATGCTTACTTATTTTCCTTTCTACTCACGGTTATTCGCTTACTGGTTCTTATCACTGCTCATACTTCTCTTGGATATTTATTTATGTACCTATTATCTGGCTCACCTCACTAGAATGTAAATGCCACGAGGAAGGGGACTGTCTGATTTACTCATCTTATACCCTAGTGCCCAGCACAGAGACTGAAAAGGTGCTCAGCAAAGACGTGCATGCCTGGAACCGAGCTGAGAGCCAGGAGCTTGTCATCTAGGACAGGACTGTACCTGTTCATGGTTGCCAAGGCCACAAGCGGGGACATGTGACTGACTCCATAAAAACTTCTGGCCCCAGGGAGGTTAGGTGCTTGAAAGCACAAATTTTGGCCTCAGGTAGATGTGAATTCAGATCTCAGTTCTGCCCCTTGGGAGAGTTTCTTTATTATGGATACTTCAATTTCCTCATTTATTTTTATTTTTAATTATGGCAAAGTATACATGACATAAAATTTACCATTTTTAAATACACAGTTCAGTACTGTTAAGTTTTAAGCACATTGCTGTGCAACCAATCTCCTGAACTCTTTTCGTCTTGCAAAAGTGAAACTGTCTGCCTGTTAAACAATGACTCCCCATGCCTTCCTCCCCTCAGCCGCCGGCAACCGCCATTCTTTCTGTTTCTGTGAGTCTGACAACTCCAAGAACTTCATGTAAATAGAATAAAAAAAATAGAATATTTTCTTGTGACTGGCTTAGTTCGCTTAGCATAATGTCCTCAAAGTTGATCCATGTTGTAGCAGGTGTCAGAATTTCCTTTCCTTTTAGAGCTGAATAGCATCCCATTATGTGTATATGCCGCATTTTGTTGATGCATTCATCTGCTGATGGACACGGGTTATTTCCGTATTTTGGCTAGTGCGAATAATGTTACTACGAGCAGGAGTGTACAAATATCTTTTCAAGACCCCACTTTCAGTACTTTTGGGTATATACCCAGACGTGGGATTGCTGGATCACATGGTAATTTTTAGTTTTGTGAGGAGCCACCATACTGTCTTCTGTGGTGGCCGCACCATGTCTCATTCCTGTCAACAGTGCGGGAAGGTTCCCTTTCCTCCAAATCCTCGACTTGTCTTCTCTTTTCCTGATAGTAGCTGTCCTAAAAGGTGCAAGGCGGTATCTCCTTTTGGCTTTGATTGGCATTCCGTGATGATTAGTGATGTTGAACATTTTTCCTCGTTTTTATTTTTAAAAATATTTTATTTATTTGACAGAGAAAGAGAGACAGCGAGAGAGGGAACATGAACAGGGGGAGTGAGAGAGGGAGAAGCAGGCTTCCTGCTGAGCAGTGAGCTGGATGCGGGGCTCCATCCCAGGACCCTGGGATCATGACCTGAGCCAAAGGCAGATGCCTGACAACTGAGCCACCCAGGCACCCCGCTTTTCCTTGTTTTTAAAGTGTGTGTGACAGCAATCTTACAAGGTGGTTAGGAGGCTTAAAGGAGAAAAATGATGAAAAATCCTTGTACAAGTATTTAGTAAAATCAATTCTATTTCCCCCCCTTTTTTTTAATAGAGGGGGAGAGGCAGAGGGAGAGGGAGAGAGAGAGAATTTTTTTTTTAATATTTTATTTGTTTATTTGACAGAGATCACAAGTAGCCAGAGAGGCAGACAGAGAGAGAGGGGTAAACAAGCTCTCCGCTGAGCAAAGCGCCCGATGCGGGGCTCGATCCCAGGACCCTGAGATCATGACCCGAGCTGAAGCTAGTGGCTTTAACCCACTGAGCCACCCAGGCGCCCCGAGAGAGAGAATTTTAAGGAGGTTCTGTGCTCAGTGCGGAGCGTGACTCAGGGCTGGATCCCATGACCCTGAGATCAGGACCTGAGCTGAAATCAAGTCAGATACTCAGCTGACTGAGCCACCCAGATGCCCTGATTTCTTTCTGATTTATCTTAGAGAGTCTGTCCGAAGCCCAGGTTCTCAGGAGGCATGTTTGAAGCACTGTGTGGGGCACTTCGTCTGTCTGTTGGATGCTGGTCTCCCTGGAAACTCATTTTATCAGCCCTATTCCCTGTAGCCTAGGTGGTTGAGAGCCTCTTAGTGAGGCAACAAACTTGTTCAGGGAGGGGGTGGGGTGCTGCAGAGAGATAGGCCCAGGGTGTTCCAGAGTTCTCATTGTTCCATGAGCACTGGGTATCACCTGTGCAAAAGAGGCATCCTGGGAAGAGGCAAAATTCACAGTAATGACTAAGTAATAGTTCTGAAACCTGTTTTAAAAGCCTCAGTTCTGTGCATGGGACTGAGCATGGAATGGGGGGGTGGGGCTCTGGCTCTTCCTTCTCACAGGTTTACTGCCTGCCCCAGGGAAAGGCTCTGATTGTCAGAACCCACAATTAGCCCTAAAAGCCCCTTTGAAGTGAAGCAACCACTTTTAAGTGCAGGCAGTTCAAGATAACCCTAGACTCCCTGCCCCCAACCTAGGAATGCCTCCTGCCCCCACCCCGTGGCCATCCCTGGGAGGGGTTCTTTCCAGCACTCTGGAATCATCTGTTTCTGTGTGAGATGGTTGTGCTGTTTTGTTTTGCCTTTCTCTTTTGTGAAAATGAGACATAAATATGTTCCTAGTAGGAGAATGCTAAGCAGACTACAGAACAGCTCCGTGGGTTGGTAAGGAGAAGCTAGGAAAGAAAAGGGAAGAGGGAGGGTTGGCAACCTCAGAGCTGAAGCTCAAGAAACTATCATAGGACATGATGTTTGGGGTCAGTTTTTCCCTAAGGCTGGGGGGATCTGAGGCTAGAAAGGCAGGAAGGAAAGGTCTGGAAACATGTGGGTCTTTGAGAAAGTAGGGGTTAGGGAGCAGGTGTGAAGGAGCTTGTTTGTGACCCTGTCAGTTTAACACTTGTACTGCCTGATGGTGGGCAGGATGCTCTTTATGTTCTGAGTCTTAACTGGTGGGGAAGCCATGCTGATGAGGTTACCGTGTCAAGCCCTGGGCTGCCACAGCTGATCGTTAAGTGCAAGGCGGGGAGTGAGGGACCTTGGGGGCAGACACGGCTTTCAGGTCCTCCTCTACCCACCTTGACTGTATGACTATTTGTCAAGGTGTCGGAACCTTTGTCCCCATTTCTGTGAGATGGAGTAGTCACACCCACCTTTTAGGGGTGTCAAGAGAAGACTAAATAAGTTAAGCTGTATAAAGTGTCTGCCATATATTTTAAGTTCTGGAGGCATTTCCTTCTGAAGTGGTAGGACCAGTGCTGTTGGTGATGGTGCTTGGCCTCCGTCTCTAGCCCCTGGCTATAATAGGCTTGCCTCTTCAAGTTCATGTACGGGAACTTTGCCCAAGGGGTCATAGATGCCCTCACCGCTTGTCTTACCGATGGGTCCACCCTGCTGCCACGTGCCGGCGCACTTGCTATCCCAAAGGCCAGGTGGTGGTGTTTGCATTCAAGGATGGGGGCTTCAGGTGGGCACGGGTGGAAAGTGTGCAGTCATCATCTGTGCACCAGCCCTAACCCTAACCCATATGGCCCCCACGTCTGGTGCTCCCTTGGTAGAAGCTGCAGCTGCGGGAGCTCTGGAACTGCAAGTGTGTGGGGAGCCCTGGCTGTGTGCCCAGGCCTGTGCTAGGTAGGGAACTGGACGTCCAGGCAGTCATTCAGCACTGAGCCAGTACCTGCAGTTTGGGGGGGCTGGACTGTGGGTGGCAGGTTGGGGGGGGTGCCAGGGAAGGATGGACTTGTTCAGTTGATGCTTAAAATGGCCTTCAGCCCATGTAACAGACCGCTACATCATAAATCCTCCCAAGCAGCTCATAAGCAAACTCCTTCCACCTTTTCCACGGTGCTCTTTATGATGGACGGCCTTTGAAGCTGTTTGTAGAAACCTGGAATCAGCTAGGTGGAACTGGGGTACATGAAGGGATGCTGAGATTTCACATCTAGCGCTCTCTCAGGCCCCCAAGGGATTCTTTTGTTTTTATTTTTATTTATTTTTAATTGTAAACAGTAACCTAAACTTCATTATTTCTAAAAATTTATTTATTCATTTAAAATAATCTTTATAGCTTGAACTCACAACCTCTGGTCAAGGATTGCTTGGTCTTCTGACTGGGCCAGCCAGGGATCCCTAAACTTTTTTTATTTTAACCATTTTTTTAGAGGTGGGGGAGGGACAGACAGAGAGAGAGGGAAGAATCCCAAGTAGGTGCCAGGCCCAGCACAGAGCCTGATGTGTGGTATGATTTCACAACTCTGAGATCATGACCTGAGCTAGAATCAAGAGTCAGATGCTCAACCAACTGAGCGGCCCAGGTGCCTCTATTTTAACCATTTTTAAGTGTACAGTAGTGTTAAGTGTATCCACATCATTGTGCAACAAATCTCCAGAACTTTTTCATCTCAAAGAACTCCAGCCTGTCCCTATTTCCACCTCTTACAGGCCCCGGCAGTGACCATTCTACCTTTTGGCGTCTGAATTGGACTACTCTAGGGAGGGACCTCTTATAAGTGAAATCGTACAGTATTTATCTTTTTGTGACTGGCTTATTCCCCTTAGCAGAATGTCTTCAAGATTCAACCATGTAGTTGTGCATAACAGGATGGCCTTATTTATTTATTTAAGATTTTATTGATTTATTTGACAGAAAGAGAGATCACAAGTAGGCAGAGAGAGAGGGGGAAGCAGGCTCCCTACCGAGCAGAGAGTCGATGCAGGGCTCAATCCCAGGACCCTGAGACCAAGACCTGAGCCAAAGGCAAAGGCTTAACTCACTGAGCCACCCTGGTGCCCCCTGAATTGCATTTTTTTTTTTTAAGATTTTATTTATTTATTTGACAGACAAGCGATCACAAGTAGGGAGAGGGGCAGGCAGAGAGGGGGTGGGCAGGCAGGCTCCCTGCTGAGCACAGAACCCACTGAATTGCCTTTTTAAAAGGTTGAATGAGGGGCGCCTGGGTGGCTCAGTGGTTTAAGCCTCTGCCTTCGGCTCAGGTTATGATCCCAGGGTCCTGGGATCGAGTCCCGCATCGGGCTCTCTGCTTGGCGGGGAGCCTGCTTCCTCCTCTCTCTCTCTCTCTCTCTCTCTCTGCTTGCCTCTCTGCCTACTTGTGATCTCTCTTTTTTTTTTTTTTTAAGATTTTATTTATTTATTTGACAGACAGAGATCACAAGTAGGCAGAGAGGCAGGCAGAGAGAGTGAGAGGGAAGCAGGCTCCCTGCCGAGCAGAGAGCCCGATGCGGGACTCGATCCCAGGACCCCGAGATCATGACCTGAGCCGAAGGCAGCGGCTTAAACCACTGAGCCACCCAGGCGCCCACTTGTGATCTCTCTTAAAAAAAAAAAAAAAAAAAAAAAAGATTAAAAAAAAAAATAAAAGGTTGAATGATATTCCATTGTATGGATGTACCACACTTATTTATGCATTCATCTGTCAATGTAGTGTTTAGCTTGGATTTTGATTCTGATCCAACTGGCCATTATTTTTATTAAAAAAATATTTTATTGATGTATTTGCACATGTGAGAGAGTATGAGTTGGGGGGAAGGGCAGAGGGGGAGGGAGAAGTAGATTCCCCCCTGAGCAAGAAGCCCAATGCAGGGCTTGATCCCAGGACCACGGAAGCCCAAGGCAGACACTTAACTAACTGAGCCACCCAGGCACCTCCAACTGGCCATTATTGAGTACCGACTGAATGCTGCTGACTATTGTGTTGTCTTGGATACCCATTACTGAGGCGTTCTCACATTTCAGGAACGTCCACTGCAGGTGGACGCAAGTAGGGTCTTTGTACTCTCCCGCCTTCTTTACTCTTAAGACCCCTGTTTTGCCAAAGCAGCCCTCAAAGAATTCAGCTATAATCCTGTACTGCTTTGATAAGCATTTAAAAAAAATGAAAACCATAGAAAAAGCGCAAACAATGGATTTTGTAGCTGAAAAAAGTTTGGAAACTTCAGCTTTATCTCATTTGGTCATCGTACTGCTGTGTGAGATTTGCATGGTCCCCATTTTTCAGAGGAGGACACAGAAGGGTTAAGATCTAGAGGAGCGGGAGGATGAAGACAAGAGGAGGGTGGGAAAGTGACGGGTGGTTGTGGGGCTCAGCCAGGAGTAGGGTGAATGCCCACCTGAGAGCGAGTGCCCTTATGTTTTCTGCCCTAGGCACCTTGCTTGCCGCACCCTAGTGAGGCCCTGGCTGGAGGCTGGGCCTGAGAGAGGCCTCCCCATGGCCAGGAGCAGTTGTCCACAGCCCTAGGGTCTGAGCCACCCTGAGATGGGCTCACCTGCAAGGGACCCTGGGGTGGAAGCTGGGGAGTCTTCTGGGAGCTGGGCTTCTGGTAAGCAGGGTTTGGCCTGAGAGCAGCAGAACCCCAGGACCTGCACAGTGCCTGAGTTAAAGGCCCATTCTCTGCCTGTCCCTTTTGTCTTTTGTCTGGTGTTTGGTTCTGACGACTGCTTCTCAGTGTCCCTGAGAGGAGCCACCTGAAGGTGCTGTGGATGCAGATGAAGAAACCCACAGCCACCCAGGGCTTATGCGGATGCCTCATGCCTCCAGAAGGAGGAGTGGGCCACTCTGTGGCATTTAAGACATCTTCAGGTTAGCAATTGTGGGTGGAGGTCTCAGGCCCACCGAAACATCTTCCTGGCTGCTCGCTGTGTGGCCAGGGCACCAGGAAACCTCTGTTCCCTGGGGCTGCTGCTGAGTCATAAACACATGGGACACATTTCAACAGAAATGCCCATCTGTTAAGTTTCAGGTGACTTTCTCAGTCTTTTCCACTTAAACCCATCACAGCTTTGGTCATGAACACCTCTTTCCAAGGGCATTTCTGGAGAAGCAGGCCTGACCTCACTTTGCCTCTCAGTCAAGCTGCCTCTTCCATGAATGAGTGGGTCCTGGGGGCAGAGACCCTCAATCTTCTCGCCCCTCCCACCCATCGCACTGGGAGAGAGTGCAGTCATCCATGTGTCAGGAGATGGGGACAGTGAGTGAGAATGTGGGGGTGAGCTGTGTGGAGGGACAGGTGCTGAGGTATTTGGGGGCTGCAGAGGCAAAGGGACATCCTGCGAGCCTGAGGAGTTGGCCTCTGGTCCTGTCCACCGTGAGCAGGCAAGGAACTCAACCTCTCAAGGCTGTTCGCTCGTTTATAAAGCAGCAGTAATAATATTTGCCTCTTCGGCTTATTGAGACAATCAAAAGAGAAGCAGGTGAGAAAACACTTGACAAAGCAGAAAATGTTCTGTTGGTGGGAGGCTTTATTTTTACCTCTGAGGAATGGATGGTGGAGGAAAGAAAAATGTTGATATCTGGGGAGAGGATGGTGGGAGAGAAAGGCATAGGATAGGAGTATTAGGGAAAAGATGATGAGGAGAAGTTTGGAATTTGTAGACACTGAGGAGAAAAGGGGAGGGGAAGAGGTAGATACGCTGGAAAAAGGAGAGGCTAGCATCTACCAAAATGGTCTGAGAGATGGTATGTGTAGTGTGTGTGTGGTATGTTCGTGGTGGTTTTGTGGTGCGTGTGGTGTGTATGGTGTATGTGTGGTGTGTGTGTGTAGTTTATGTGTGGGGTATGTGGTGTGTGTGTGTGCGCGCGTGTCCCTGTTAGTTTTCCCACCCTTTCAGAGCTTCCCTTCAGGACTCTCTGAGGGCTGTGGTCCGGTCAGCCAGCCTGGGCCTGCCACCTGGTGGCCGAGAGTGGCAGGGTCCCTGGAGTCTCACCAAGGCTGTGGTTGGGACACATCATATCCTCTTCCAGAGTCTGTTGCTGTCCTCCTCTCCTATTTTCCTTTTGTTTCTGCTCTCCCTCGCCTCTTTTCTACACCCTTTGATTCTTCTACCTCTCTTCCCAAGGATGGTGCGTTTCTGCCTGGGTTCCCCCAGACTTCTCAAACATAAATGGGGGTGATAGGTCCAAATCTGCCTGCCTCCCAGCACAGCTGTGAGGGTAAAAATGGATGATGGGTGGGGGGCGTGAAAGGATTTTGTAGCTCTCGGGGCCTTGTGAATGTCACTTATCAGTGTGACAACAGGGTGCTGTCGTTCTAATCAGGGGGGCCGTTTGTGGAACAGTTCCTTTAGGACCCCAGAGGAATTAGGACTTCAGGCAGTGACTGGGTGATGGGGGGATGAGTGGAGGATATCACTGGGTTCAGGCATTTCTACTCCACACAACTCCCAGCTGCTTTGTTTTTTCTAGGAAGGATTTTTAAAACAAATTATTGCAGACTAACAAAATTACATTGTGCAGGTTTCCAAAAACATTTAAACACTGTGACTAATGGCAGGTGTGCTGTACAGGTGTTGTTCTGCTTTTAACTACTGATCCCGGCTCCCCTTAAGAGCTGGCCCTGGACCTTTCAGACACAGCCCGCTGAATGGGTTGGTGTCTTTGCTCCGCTCCCATGATAATTCATTCACTCATTTGTTTCTGAGGCAACTAGTATTTACTAACTGCTCAGCACACACCTGGCACTGTGCTGGACACGGGGGGCAAAAAGATGAATAAAACACACACCTCTCAGGGGCGCTTAAGTGGCTAGTAGGTTATGGGATCGAGCCCCATGTCGGGCTCCCTGCTTGGCGGGGAGTCTGCTTCTCCCTCTGCCTTTGCCTTCTCTCCCCCAGCTTGTGTGAGCATGCTCTCTCTCTCTCAAATAAATAAAAATCTTAAACACAAAACAAAACAAAACACACACCTCTTGAGGGTCTTGACTAGGGGCTAGGAAGCTTCTTTAGGATAAATGCTCCCCGGAGGCTGTTAGCTGGGGTCACCACCTACACTGATGCTGAGATCCCCGAAGGGGTCTGGTGTGTCGGGGGGGTAGCATTCAAGATGTGGTGGTTTAGTGGTGCATAAGCATGGGTCCATCAGACTCAGCTGTGTAAAAACTCATACCCTCGTGCTCAGAGATCTTAGTATGTTAGGTCTGGGGTTGGACTCAGGAGTCAGACTTCTATAAAGCTACTGGAAAGCCAGGTTTATAACCCCTTCTCTAGTCTGCGGCTGGGATAGGCCAGTGGAAACAAATCAGTGGATTTCAAGGTGACTGGCTTGTGGCCTAGTGGAAGAGGGTGGCTGAGAGCAGCCTGCTACCCACACCTTGCTGGAGTAGGACACACAGAGCTGGGTCTGTGCCCTATGTTCTCCGGCCTGACAGAGCTCTGCGAACTGGCTGGCCTGGCTTGACTGAATTTTGGAAAAGCGGTTTATTCACCTTCTTGGCCAAACATCACCGGAAAGATTCACTTCAGGAAAGAAAGCAGCTCTGTATCTATGGCAACATTTCCAAAAGTATGTTCTGGAAACATGAATTCAAAGTAATTTATAAATATTAATGCATAAATATTAATTACAAATGTAAAGAGAGAGAAGAAGAGATATTGACTCATGATCAATTCAAATTAAGATAACACTGCTGTAAAAATAAAGGTTTTTTTTTTTTGTTTTTTTTTTTAAGTAGCTACTCAGATTTTGATAAGATGATTTTCCAGGTGGAGTGGTATTGCATTCAGCATTTGCCAAATGTATTTGTCCGTGGAGCTTTTTTTGTGAACCATCTCTTCTCTTCACACTAGGGTTCTGGGGAGCATTAGTTTGGAAGAAACTTAAAAAAAATTTTTTTTAATTTTTTTAAGATTTTATTTATTTGTCAGGGATGGGGGAGAAAGAGCGAATACAAGCAGGGGGAGTGGCAGGCAGAGGGAGAAGCAGGCTCTCTGCTGAGCAAGGAGCCCGATGTGGGACTTCATCCCAGGAGTCTGGGATCAGGACCCGAGTGGAAGGCAGATGCTGTACCAACTGAGCCATCCTGAAAAGCCACCCTGAAAGAAACTTCTTTTCAGTTTTCCCATTTTTCCTCTCCACCTACGTCCAACACAAAGAGAATAAATTGGTGAGACCTGAAACCAGGCCGGCACTCTTTTTTTTTTTTTTTTTTTAAGATTTTTAAAATTTTAGGGGTGCCTGGGTGGCTCAGTGGGTTAAGCCTCTGTCTTTGGCTCAGGTCATGATCCCAGGGTCCTGGGATTGAGTCCCACATCGGGCTCTCTGCTCCGCAGGGAGCCTGCTTCCTCCTCTCTCTCTCTCTCTGCCAGCATCTCTGCCTAGTTGTGATCTCTCTCTGTCAAATAAAAAAATAAAATCTTAAAAAAAAAAGATTTTTAAAATTTTATTTGAGAAGGAGAGAGAGAGAGAGTACAGTCAGGAGGAATGGCCGGCAGAGGGAGAGGGAGAAGCAGGCTCCCTCTGAGCAGGGAGCCCAACTCAGGGCTCGATCCCAGGACCCAATGATCCCCATAAGCCAAAGGCAGACGCTTAACTGACTGAGCCACCCAGGAGTCCCTAGGCTGGTACTCTTAACTAGAGTGATACTACCCCTGAGGGAATGAAATTGGTTTTTGAAGAGTGAAAAAGCCTTATTTTTTTATATATAATGCACAGATATCCAGGTAGTAATAAAAATAACAGGGTATGTATTTGTGGTATTGAAATTCATGGGGCAGGGAGCGGTTGTGGGGCGGGGGATGTCCAAAGAGGTGCCATAGAAGAGCAATGCTGAGGAATGACTGACAGACTTCCAGCCAGTCAGACAGGGATTGGGGGACAGTTCGGCCACTGTGTGACCTTGAGGTAAGGCATTTACCTCTTTGGGCTTCAGATTCTTTACCTGGGAAATGGAGGTTCTCACCATCTCATGATATCTCTGTGAGCTTTACAGAAGGTAAAACAGAGAAACAAAACCTCTTTAGCCTCTTTAGAAACAGAGGCTAAAGGCATTACCTTTAGGTCTGAAACTTTGGTATCCCTCATGAGATTGCTGCGAAGTTGGCTAATCATTTTGGGCTTTTCTGCCTTTAGGCTGTAGACAGAAGCATAAAGCTACATAAAGCTTGGTGCAGCCAGATCTAAGGAAACAAAAATGGGAAAATACTGTTTTAAAGCTTGTAAGGTACACAAAGACGTGGTCTCACCTGGGAGGAGGGGGACCCCAGCAAGTCAGAGCCGGCCATCAGGGGTAGCTGCAGGACTGCCTGCTGGGCGTGCCATTGTACCCCTGGGTAGCAGGGTAGCAGGGTCCCGGCCGGGGGGGGGGGGGGGGGGGGGGGGGAGTAGCTCCTTCATCTTGCAGGCCCCGTCCGCTGGGTGTCCAGGATTGGGACAGACACTGAGGTGGGTGGGGCAGGACGCAGGAAATGTCCGCTACACCTAAAAATAGTGTGGGAGGGAACAGGAAACAGAAACTTTGGGCCAGCATGGAAATGCTTTCTGAATTATCAGGAAATCAGGATTAAGAGCTGTGGGGGCAGACACCACCCTGAGGCAAATCTGCAGTTCCCTGTGAGCACTCTCCATGGAAGGAAATGGAGGAAGCCAGACTTGGGCTTGGGTGGGGAATGGGGACAGACTGGGAAAGCATTAGGTTCAGTCCTTTGTGGCATTAGTAACACAGCATATCTGTACCACCTTGATCATTAATTGCATGGAGGGGTAGGTCTTTACTAGGGGGGCCAGCAGTCTTCTTGTTCCCAGACTAAAGGGGTCCTCGGGACATGGAAATTTGAGTTTTAAAACCAGGGAAGTAGGGGTGCCTGGGTGGTTCAGTGGCTTTTGGCTTTTGGCTCAGGTCATGATCTCAAGGTCCTGGGATTCAGCCCCATGTTGGGGCTCTCTGCTCAGCAGGGAGCCTGCTTCTCTCTCTCCCTCTGCTTGCCTCCCCCATCCCTCTTTATTTCAAATAAGCAAAATATTAAAATTTTTAAAAAAGATTTTATCTGGGACACCTGGGTGGCTCAGTGGGTTAAAGCCTCTGCCTTCGGCTCAGGTCATGATCCCAGGGTCCAGGGATCAAGCCCCGCATCGGGCTCTCTGCTCCTCGGGGAGCCTGCTTCCTCCTCTCTCTCTGCCTGCCTCTCTGCCTACTTGTGATTTCTCTCTGTCAAATAAAAAACAAAACCAAAACCAAAAACAAAACAACAAAAAAATTATCTTAAAAAAAAGATTTTATCTATTTATTTGACAGAGAGAGAGAGACAGCAAGAGAGGGATCACAAGCAGGGGGAGTGGGAGTGGGAGAGGGAAAAGCAGGCTTCCCACAGAGCAGGGAGCCCGATGTAGGGCTCGATCCCAGGTCCTTGAGATCATGACCAGAGCTGAAGGCAGACACCTAACGACGGAGCCACCCAGGTGGCCCTCAAATAAATAAGATCTTAGGAAAAAAAAAAAATCCCAGGACCTAGACTGCAGTCAGACCAATTAGACTCTCAGCGTGGGACCCAGGCAGCTGCATTTTATTTAATTTATTATGTTATGTTATCGATTTTCTTACTTGAGAGAGCGAGCCAGTGTGCATGAGCAGGTAGGAGGAGCAGAGGGAGAAGCAGACCCCCACCGAATAGGGAACCTGATGTGGACTCCATGTGGACTGCAGGACCGTGGGATCATGACCTGAGCTGAAGACAGATGCTTAACTGACTGAGCCACCCAGGTACCCCCAGGCATCTGCATTTTTCTTTTTAAAATTTTTAAAAATTTATTTGAGAGAGAGAGAGCACTTGAGAGAGAGCAAAGCAGTGGGAGGGAGAAGTAGGGGAAAGGAGAATCAGGCTCCCTGCTCACGGATACTGGGCTTGATGTTAGGAACCCAGTATCAGATGCCTAGGAACCTGAGCCACCCAGGCGCCCCCAGGCATCTGCATTTAAAAAAAAAACAAAACAAAACTCTCTAGGTGGGTGATTTCTGTGTAGCTAAAGCTGAGAATCATGGCTTTACTGTGGATTAAGTATCATCTGGGGCCTGTTTTCCAGGCTTCCCCCGCAGAGATTCTCAGTACATGATCTGCAGTGGAAGCTGGAGATGTTTCTCTTAAAGCTAAGTCAACAGTGATACCCATGCAAGGGTTGCCCAGGGCACACTTTGAAAAAGAAACACTGGTCTAGAATCTTATTCTCTTTTTTTTTTTTTTTTTTTAAGATTTTATTTATTTATTTGACAGAGGGAGAGATCACAAGTAGGCAGAGAGGCAGGCAGAGAGAGAGGAGGAAGCAGGCTCCCTGCGGAGCAGAGAGCCCGATGCGGGGCTCGATCCCAGGACCCTGAGATCATGACCTGAGCCGAAGGCAGAGGCTTTAACCCACTGAACCACCCAGGCGCCCTTAGAATCTTATTCTCTTGTGGATCTGTTAGTTTTGAACAGAAGTGGATGTTATGATCAATTAAAACATTTATTCAGGGCGCCTGGCTGGCTCAGTGGGTTAAGCCTCTGCCTTTGGCTCAGGTCATGATCCCAGGGTCCTGGGATCGAGGCCCACATTGGGCTCTCTGGTCAGCAGGGAGCCTGCTTCCCCTGCTCTCTCTGCCTGCCTCTCTGCCTACTTGTGATCTCTCTCTCTCTGTCAAATAAATAAATAAAATCTTTAAAAAAATTAAATAAAACACCATTTGTTCAACACCTACACACAGTAGGACTATAGGGGTTCCAGAGGTGACTCAATCAAGGTCCTACTTCTTTTTTTTTTTTTTAATTTTTATTTATTTATTTGACAGAGAGAGATCACAAGTAGACAGAGAGGCAGGCAGAGAGAGAGAGAGGGAAGCAGACTCGCTGCCGAGCAGAGAGCCCGACGCGGGACTCGATCCCAGGACCCCGAGATCATGACCTGAGCCGAAGGCAGCGGCTTAACTCACCAAGCCACCCAGGCGCCCCAAGGTCCTACTTCTAAAGGCAGTTTAACTTCTGATGAGCAAGACAGACACACTTTAGGGCAGCTGGTGACACGTCATCCCTGTAGAAAAAAAAATCTAGGATTGAACCAATGAACCACATTGTGTTGAGCAGCAGAATTCCTTGGCTGTTATCACAACCTTATATCAATGAGCTATGTGTGCAACCCTTGGAAAATGGTCCCTGTTTGCTCGTCCTCATCTTCTTTAGCCATGAATTGCAAGGTTTGGACGACCTGATTTCTAAGGCTCTGCTTCATCTGAAGCTGACTTGTGAACCTGGCCAGCACGTCTTGTTTGGAGAGCAGAGTATGTAGGGCTCTGGACAAGCATGGGGATGCTATGGGCAAACTCCTTGTATTCTGTGAGTATGTAAAAGCACTTTTTGCTAAAAAGAAAACAGGGTTGCCTGGCTGTAGAACATGTGTGACTCTTGATCTCAGGGTCATGAGTTCAAGCTCCACATGGGGTGCAGACCTCCCTTATTAAAAAAAAAAGAGAGAGAGAACACATTTGCCTGGGGAGAAGAGAGTTAAAGTCATAGGGTCCCACATGGAGGTCCCTGTAGGGACCTAGGTGCACCTGAGTTTACTACAGCATTTGTTGCAGATGGAGAAGGAGAGAACAGAGCCTTCCAGTGGGTGTTCTAGCTTACTAAGGCTGCCATAACAAAGTACCACACACTGGCTGGCTTAAACAACAGGAATTTCTTTGGAGATCAAGGTGTGGGACCATGCTCCTTCAGAAGGCACTAGGGAAGGATCTGTTCCAGGCCTTTCTCCTAGCTTCTGGTAATTGCTTGGTTTGTGGAAACCTTAATGCCAGTCTTCACAAGGAGTTCTCCCGGTGTTCAAATTTCTCATTTTATAAGGTTATCAGTCATGTTGGATTGGGGGCCCAGCTTACTCTTCCGTACTGATTCACGTTAACTAATTAGCTCTGCAATGACCTTACTTCCAAATAGCTCACATTCTGAGGTATTTGAAGTTAGGACTTCGACACAGGAAATTGGGGTGTTGGGGGGGAGACACAATTCTACCCACAACAGTGGGGATGCACTAACAATAGCAGTTAAACAAATTCAGTTCTGGAGAAGGCTCAGAGGTTCAAAATGATATTGCTTGCAGACCTACAATTTATTACAGCATAGCAACATCATCAAAGCTGAGATACCATCACGGCCAGGGGCCTCGAGAAGGCAAGTCCCAGCTCCTGTTTCCTCCCTCTGTTAAGGTCCGTGGCAGGGCATGCTCTTGCAGATCAGGAACTACCAGTGGTTACATGGAACACTTCAGAGCCCCAGAGTCTTGGCCCGGGTTTCTTTTTTTTTTCTTTTTTTTTTAAAGATTTTATTTATTTATTTGACAGAGAGAGATCACAAGTAGGCAGAGAGGCGGGCAGAGAGAGAGGAGGAAGCAGGCTCCCCACGGAGCAGAGAGCCTGATGCGGGGCTCGATCCCAGGACCCTGAGATCATGACCTGAGCCGAAGGCAGCGGCTTAATCCACTGAGCCACCCAGGCGCCCCTTGGCCCGGGTTTCTTGTAAGTTGTCATGCAAGCATGTCCTCACGATATAACCACCTCCAAATGGCAGAGCCTCTGGGTGGGTGGCGGTGCTCATCTAGACCAGGTGCAAATCATCAATCTCATTGCTACCAAAGCACAATTCAGACAAGCTCGTACAAACCACCCCACACTTCTCGGGGGCATTGTTATAGAGCACCAGTATTAATCAGTGTGCTCATGCTTCAACTGGGGTCAGTCCCAGGTGAATCCCAGACCTGATGGAATTTGCACTTAGAGCCTGGGGGGGTGGAAGGAGATCACACAAGTGACCCTCTTCACTAGGTACTGAGTTCCTCCTTACATATTTCAGTATGTGTGAAATTCACATGGACCTTAAGAAGAAGAATCTGAGGCTGTTTGAGAGACCAGGCTTTTCTGTTCCCTTTGTCACTGGCCTTGGTTTGGGGGCTGGTGGTTTAAATTTTTTATTTTTATTTTGTTTTAGTAATCTCTACACCCAAAATGGGGCTTGAACTTTTGACTCCTCCAACTGAGCCAGCCAGGTAGCCCTGGGGGCTGGTGGTTTAAATCTAACTTTCATGTGCATGGTTTTTAGGTCTTCTGTAGCTCTAGCTACAGCGTCCCCTCTTCCTTCTTGCTGCTTCCCTGAACTACTGCCCAGGCATTTTTGGTCCAAGATGCCCTCAGCATATGGTATGTGGGACAGAAGCTTCTATGCCTGCCCTCTGGGACTTTGGCTGACAGTTCCTTGCTGTCACAGGGAAGTGGGCATGAAGAGAAGCCCACTGATGTGAGCCTGGTGGCCTGAGCAGGTGCCGATGGTTATTGCCCATGCTCATTTAGCTTTGGGAGGGCCATCCGAAACTGAGGGTACAGACAGCCTGGGCAGCTCTTGGGAGCAGGAACAAGAATGAGTTGGAGTCGTGGTTCAGTTGGCTGATGGTCTGTAGGAAGCAGCATGCTAAGGACCACTGTAAGCTTAGATAGGCAGTAAGAGCACCAAATCCCAGATCTGGGGAAGCCGAGGGTCCACCTGATTTCTTTTTTTTTTTTTTTTTAAAGATTTTATTTATTTATTTGACAAGAGAGATCACAAGTAGGCAGAGAGGCAGGCAGAGAGAGTGAGAGGGAAGCAGGCTCCCTGCAGAGCAGAGAGCCCGATGTGGGACTCGATCCCAGGACCCTGAGATCATGACCTGAGCCGAAGGCAGCGGCTTAAACCACTGAGCCACCCAGGCGCCCCGGGTCCACCTGATTTCTATAGCCATTTCTTCTACGTGGAGGTAGAGCAGGAACCAGAATTGGGAATGAAGCTTGCAGAGTGAGGTAAATACTGGAGCGAGTAGAGCGAGATAGCTGGTAAGGCTGACGGGTGCTGAGTCTCCAGAGGCTCTCCATAATTTCTAGCCCACCAGGAACAACCCAGACCTTGGGACCTGGCTGAATCTGCAGAGATGGCAAGGGTTAGGGTTAGGGTTAGCCCTGAGACAAAGGGTAGAGAAGAGTGAGGCCTCAATGGGGTTTCTTGGCAGTGCTGAAGCAGTGTTAGGAGGTGGAAGATGCCAGGAGCCAGAGCGAGGAGAGGAGGACTTTTGCTTCTTCTGGGAAACTTGCAGCCCCGACTGAGGGGTCTGCCTGATCTCCCGGGTCCTCAGCTCTACCCACCCACGTTTTATCTGCCTCTACTTCTTGGTGTCTGTAGCTTAGTCTTATTTTATGAAATTGGCCCCTCTTCACCTCCACCCCTAACCTGGGCAGACACAAGCCACGATGTTTATGAATTTGTTTTGTGTACAGGTAGATCAAAGTAACAAAAAGGGCATTAAAAACGGATTGGAAAAGTACATAGGTTTAGGCAGTCACTGTGTTAATTTTGCATCTCCCTCAGTGGGGTGAGTGATTGTCCGTGAAGTGTTTGTGTAGATGGTGTAATAGTTTTGGACAAGTAGCTTTGTGGTAGGTAATGACGATTATTTATGTGTTCTATGCCTGCTTTATAGTTCAGGGGTCTCTTGAGTAATCAGTATGCTCATTTGCCTGCTTTATGTGACTTAAGAGTAAAATTTTACAATTTTAAACAGTTGTGAGGTTTGAGTTCTAGAAGGTTTGCATTTGATGGGCTTTTCATTATGTGTATGATTCACTTGAAGCTGGGACCTTACTTAGTTTTAAGGGGACATTGGAAAAGCTGCTGAACTAGGCAGGTCCCTATTAGCCATGTGACCTTGAGCAAAGCTCTTCTCTAAGCCTCAATTTCTTCCATCTGTGCAATGAAGAGAATGTATTGTCTACTTTCTAGGACTAATGGCAACAGTGTATGTGAAAGTCCTTTTTGAACTACAAACATCTATGCAAGTGTCTGGTATAATTCCTGCTGTTATTATTCAATATAACATTGTTTCCATGGGAAAGCACAACTTGCTTTATGACAATTGGATTTACAATGTCGTTTCCAGGAATGCATTTATCTCGAAGCAGTCTTTGGCCAAAAGCAACATAACCTGACCCGAGGATAAAATGCACTGTGGCAAAAGACAGGAACTGCCCAGGCAGATTTTGAAATAAAAAGAAAAGAAAACGAAAACTTACCCCAGCTACGATGCTCATCTTGCTTCACCTTGCCCTCCTGCAGAGAAGTCCTTGTATTAGGGTTCTCCAGAGAAACAGAAAAAACAGGATGCCCATGTGTGTGTGTGTGTGTGTGTGTGTGTGTGTGTGTGTGTGTGTGTTTATCTATTTATTTTAAGGAATTGGCTCATGCAACTGTGGAGGTTTGGGAAGTTCAAAATCTTCAGGGTAGGCCATTGGGCTGGAGACCCATGGAAGGGCTAATTTGCAGTTCAAGTCCAAAGGCAGTCTTCTGGCAGAATTCCCTCTTTTTGGGGGGAGGTCAGTGTTTTACTTTTTTTTTTTTTTAAGATTTTGTTTATTTATTTGACAGAAAGAGAGATCACAAGTAGGCAGAGAGGCAGGCAGAGAGAGAGAGAGAGGGAAGCAGGCTCCCTGCTGAGCAGAGAGCCCCATGCGGGGCTCAATCCCAGGACCCTGGGATCATGACCTGAGCCGAAGGCAGAGGCTTTAATCCATTGAGCCACCCAGGTGCCCCAGGTCAGTGTTTTTCTATTAAGGTCTTTCTTTAAATGATGGGGTAAAGCCCACCCACATTACAGAGGGTAATCTGCTTTCTTCAAAGTCTATTATTGATTTAAATATTAATTTCATTGAAAAACACCTTCATAGAAACAGCTAGAGTAATTGACAGAATATCTAGGTACTGTGGCCTAGCCAAGTTGACACATGAAATTCACCATCATAATCTCCCTCTGTTTCTCTCTGATGCCCTTCTCTTTCTTTAACCCCTTCCTGAGGCTATGGCATCCGTCCTGAGGTTGGTGTGTTTCGTCCCGTCCGTGTTTTTATACTGTTACTACATAGGTTTGTGGATCAGTATGACACGTAAACTGAAAGTTTCAGTTGAGGTATCTGGTTAAAGGATGAAGTGTGAGGCCATGTTAAAAGAATATACAAAGGGAAACCAGCTGCAGAACCACTAACCCTTATCTACCATGACAGTATACATGAGTTGGGGATTTTAAGATTCAAGGAGGATTATGGCATCAGCTGTTGTCAGTGAACTCTGGGCTGTGGGCACCATCCTCCACCCTAAAACTGAAAGGCATCAACCAGAACTCTGATGATCCCTGAAGACTCAGGAAAAACTGAAGAAGGGAGTGTTTGTGAGTCACCTTAAGTATCTCTTGGCTCAGAGACAGTGATGCTGGTACTGGACCAGTAAGAGCTTTCCTGCCCCTTCCCTTTTCTTGGACCTGGAGAGATCAGAAACCAGCGTTGGCAAGGTGGGAGAGAAGGGGCAAAAGCACCGGGGAGGGTACATAGGAAGAAGCCAGCCTCGTTTCCCACTGGATGGCTGGACTGCAGCTGGCTTGAGCTGCACAGTGGGAGAATGGCTTTTGATCTTCAGATTCTGTAAACTTGGTGCACCCCCCCCCCACCAGCCCAGAGTGTATTTCCCTACCCTGTTGGTATTGGGGTTGGCCATGTAACTTGCCCGTGGGATGTAAGCAGATGTCACACAAATAAAGCTTGCATTGAGGACTTCCCTCTTGTGCTTCTGCCATCATCAGAAAACATGCCCCAGGTAGTGTGGTTCCTAAAGAATGAAAGGCTTGCAGCAGCCTTGAACAGAGCTCACAGCCTAGAGCCAACTGAGATCAGCAGAGCCACCACAGATTTGCGAGTGAGAAATTGATGCTTATTTCTGTGTGTCACTGGGCTTTGGGCTGGTTTATTATGTGGCATTAATAATGAGAGCAATGGCAATAACTGGTAAAAGGAGTAACCAAATAAAGTTGAAAATTGTAATGATTACATTAAGGTAGACATTGTTTATTGACCAGAACTATCTAAGTTTCATTCTGGGGTAGGGAAAGAATATGTCTAACCAAATAAATTTAAAGGAGCATTAATAGACAACAGTAAAGTTGCTTTCTTGATTATCCCCATGCGTCTTGCTTGTTCAACTTAACAGTCATATATGTTTCCATTAACGGTGTGTAATAATGCTATATATGTTGAAAATTTACATAAATAGCATCGTCTTACATTCTGTAAATTGCCCTTTTCGCTCAGTGTTATGTTTTTGAGATTTAATCAGGCTGATGCTTGTAGTTTGAGTTTTTCATTTAAATTGTTGAAGGGGAGGGGAGCACCTGGGTGGCTTAGTTGTTAAACATCTGCCTTCAGCTCAGGAGACTGAGCCCCTCACTGGGCTCCCTGCTCCGCAGGAAGCCTGCTTCTCCCTCTCCCACTCCCCCTGCTTGTGTTCCCTCTCTCGCTGTGTCTTTCTCTGTCAAATAAATAAATAAATAAATAAAATCTTAAAAAAAAAAATCGTCGAGGAGTGCGCCTGGCTGGCTCAGTAGGTGGAACGCTCGACCCTTGATCTCAGGGTTGTAAGTTAGAGCCCCACGCTGGGTGTAGAGATGACTTAAAATTAAAATCTGAAAAAAAGATAAAAAAATAAATTATTGAAAAATGAATACACCACAAATTTTTTAAATTTTCTGAGCCTTTAAAAATATTTTATTTCTTTATTTATTTGATAGAGCCCAACCAGGGGGAGTGGTGGGCAGAGGGAGAAGCAGGCTCCCTGCTGAGCAGGGATTGATCTTGGGACCCCGAGATAATGATCTGAGCCAAAAGCAGATGTTTAACTGACTGAGCCACCCGGGTGTCCTGAACCATTAAAGTTTTATTTTATTTTATTTCTTTATTTGACAGAGAGAGATCACAAGTAGACAGAAAGGCAGGCAGAGAGAGAGAGAGGGAAGCAGGCTCCCTGCTGAGCAGAGAGCCCGATGTGGGACTCGATCCCAGGACCCTGAGATCATGACCTGAGCCGAAGGCAGCGGCTTAACCCACTGAGCCACCCAGGTGCCCCGAACCACTAAAGTTTTAACCCGTTCTCCCAATTATGGGCACTTAATTTGTTCCTCTGTGTGTGTGTGTGTGTGTGTGTGTGTGTGTGTGTGTGTGTGTGTTTATTTATTTATTTATTTTGGGTTATTACAAACTACTTATCAAGAAACATAGTTGAGTCTTCCTGTTCATGTCGGCATGAGTCTCTCAAGGATGTGGCCTAGCGTGGAACGGTAATCACTGGAGCTGTGTACCACTCACCAGTACTGCCATTTTCCTCCTGCGGGGGACAAGACAGCTGCGTCCCCATCCCCTTGAAGTTGGACCCAACTGTATGACTTCTTTGGCAAGTAAGGTATCAGTGGAAGTGACGTATTTCACTTACAGGTGAACAGCTACCGTGTGACTTGCTGTTTCTCTCTCCTACTACAATGACCAGCATTGTTCTGGATGGTGAGGCCTGTCAGTGAGCTGCTTTGCGTGAGAATAACGTGGAGCCCAACCCGTAGGCATCCCATGATACTTGTGTAGCTTGAGGAAGAAATTAACCTTGATTTGAACCCTTGAGATTTAGATTAGTTTTTCCAACCAGCACAGCCTTTCTATCTTGTCTGAAATAGAAATCAGTACTAGAGGGTACTCCTAGGAGGGGCACCCCTAACAAAACACCTGACGATGGGACTGGCTTCGTAGCTGGGTGATGTGCAGTGAAGAAACCTACTAACCGCTGGAAAAAAAATGGCCATTTACATTATGCGGCAGAGAGCGATTTTCTTAAACTGCACTTGGAGGAATTGGGGAGGCAGCTAATTGACCTAATGAACTTGGAGATTTAAGAAAAGAGGTTGGGGCGCCTGGGTGGCTCAGTGGGTTAAGCCGCTGCCTTCGGCTCAGGTCCTGATCTCAGGGTCCTGGGATCGAGTCCCACATCGGGCTCTCTGCTCGGCGGGGAGCCTGCTTCCCTCTCTCTCTCTCTCTGCCTGTCTCTGCCTACTTGTGATCTCCTGTCTCTCGCTGTCACATAAATAAATTAAAAAAAAAAAATAAAAAAAAAAAAGAAAAGAGGTTGGAAAGCAGAATATTAATGGGGTAAGTTAGTCACTCCTGACAGTATTTGGTGAGATATTACAAGAAAAAGATGAGGTCAGGAAAGAGTTGGCTGGTGTGCAACACTTTTGGGGATGGAAAAAGCAAACGTTTCTCATTTCGAAACAATAAAAGATAAGAAAGGCTTAGAGAGACAAAGAATGATTGAAATTCAGTTTTGTAGGCAAGAGTTACATCAAAACTATAGATGTCACATCCATTTTTAAATCTCTGCATGTATTAAGGTGTCTTCTAGTAAGTGTCCAGGTTCTTTCCACTGGACAAAATGTACTGGGGGGGGAGGGGGCAGGAAGACTAATGGTAAAGACCAAAATACCTTCAGTTAAGTCCAGAGTGACATGGCGGTAAGGAAACAAATAGAGCAAATAGATTTATTTATAAAGGAAATTTGAGTGTGTTAGTTGGTACTTAGTAATGCTGCCTGAGAGCATATAATAAGAGATTGAAGGTTTTGAGAGAATTATACTGCCCAGAGAACACTGGCTTGATCTTGACTTTGAATCTTAAAATAACACCTGGGTGCCCCAGGAAGTATGCTGGGAAATATGCTTAGTCCATAGGGAGAACTTATTCTCTGGTGCCCACTTCAGCTTTGGCCAAGGAGCATAAGGAGAAAGGGAAATCTCTGGAGGGTCGGGTCAGAACCTACAGAGAACATTTCAGGAGGTGGAATTGGGATCTAATCAAAGAATATTCTTCATTCATGGGGGAGAATGCTCTGAGATTTTGGAATTGCTATGGACCAGTGTCTGCTGTGTCCCATTATTCTCTTTTCTGAATGGGAGTGTTTATTTCTATATTTCTGTCCCGTGCTCTATCATTAAATATTGGTATGTTGGAGAAGGTAACTAGTCTTATTAGTCTCCTGATGAAGAGGGATCACATCTAGATGGAGAAGACAATTGCCCCTCACCTGGATGTAGAAGTTACTGTGAAAAATTGGATATCTTAGACTTCGAGCTTGGTCCTGTGCTGGGATAGGGTTCTGGGTTGTTTCCCTTGGGAAATGGGTGAATATATTTTAAAGCTTCCATGAGCCTGTGTGTCACTTGACCTTTCCTTCTCCTTGCTACGCTGACTGTTGAAGTTCTGGGTGAGGAGGTTCCGTCAGTCTGTGCTCCTGAGTGAGGATGCCATGGAGCAGACATCCCAGCTGAGCTGTGAGAGACAAGTAGCACGAGATAGAAATAAACATTTGTTGTCTTGAGCCATTGACACTTGTGAGTTGTTTTTAGCTGCAGCAAATTGTTTTGATATCTACATGATATCTACAAATGGGTCTTCTGGGTGATGGTGTGCACACAGCCTTGTGGAGTGGTTGTTTCAGTTAGTACCGTTCCTTACTGACTTCCTTACCCGAGAGAGAATGCAGGGCTTCTCTTGGGTGTTCCCCCACTCTCCCTGTGGTGGTCATTGTTGACTTCCAGCTGATCGTCAAGCAGCTGCTTGTTACCCAGGACTCAGGCAGGAGTTAGATAAATCTGTCGAGGAAGAAGCAGGAGAATCTAGGCGGAAAGGAGGAAGATTGGAAAGATAGGCATGTCTGAGGGCACATGGAGAGGTCAGCCACGACTGGGAGAAATGAGTGAGTGTCCTGGGTCTAGTTATAGAGGGCCAACCCACATCAGCTGGGGCAGCTGCCTGGAATCCATGTTTGGAGCCAGAGAACAAAAGAACGATCAGGTGCCAAGATCACGGGCCTGGGCAGCTAGGATTCAGAATTCTGGCAAGGATTTTGGTCAAAGGCAGGGTATTCCCAGCAGGCATGGAGCACATGCTACATCAGACACCTTCTGGGTCGGGAGCTTCTTACATGGCTGGTGTTGATCTTGGCGCCCAGGTAGAGCTGTTTGTAGAAAGATAGACATCTGAGTGGAAAAAGGTTTGAACAGAGTCTGTGCTCCTTAGGAAATGAGGTAAGATTGGGCTCAGTCTCGCTGCTGGTCCCTCTTTGACCTCTCTGGTCAAACCCTCACTAGGGCCTGGGTGTTTCCCCTCTGCACATAACTTTTCTTGGCAGTCATCAGTTTTACTCTCTAAATCTTCATTGCTACTGGGCCCATTAGGGAGAAGGAAGGCAAAGGGAAGTAGCATTTATCGAGTGTCAAGCACTGTGTGTCGGCATTGAACCACGTGCCTTATATGCACCATCCTGTTTAATCTTCACAGAACCCCTTTGGGCTGCTGCTATTACTATTCCTGTTTGATCGATGAGGAACCTGGGACTTGGAGCGGTGAGTAATTTACCTGAGGTCACGTGAGCAGAAAGTCTGTCTGACTGCAGAGCCCCTGCTCCTAACCTCCACACCGCGTCTGCGCTTATTAGCAGAACGATGGTCCTTCAGTCCCATGTCATTACCCTTGAAGTCCCCTCTGGAATCCCTGGACCATTTGCATAGGGCAGGACCAGCCTCTTGTCGAGTTCACCTTTTACCTGCTTTTTCAGATGGCAAGTCTTAGCCTCGTTGGTACCAGAGTCCCCTGGAACAAGCCTTTACCCTCATTTCCCCCAATACTGCATGACATGTTTAGACGTATGATTTAAGTGTCACCAAAGGCGGAGAAGCTGCTCCCTCCCTTGGGAGCCAGCAGGTTCTGTCATGTAGGTGGAAGTGTTTTTGGGGGCCCTGGGCGAGTGAGTGATAATCATGACAGGAGAGGAGAGGTGCAGAGCAGGATAACAGCTGCTCCTGGTGACTCCGAGTCACATTTGGAGCCTAAATTAGCCTGTTCTTTTCCAGATCCTCTGTGGGCTTGCTGCAGACTGCCTGGCTGGCTGGCTGGCTCATCTCCTTGTAGGCATTGTTTTGTCCCTTCCCCCCATTCCAGTCCTTTCTCTTAGGTTCTTTCACTAGAGTTAGCTTACTGAGAGGCTAGATAGGGTCACCTAAATGTGGGCTGAGGGATGGAGGAGGTGCTCGAATCTCTCCCCTGTCTCTTCCTGTCCTAGGAAGTTTTACCATTAGAGATGAATTCTTTAACTAGAATGCAACTTGAGAGGTAGTCTTATCAGCAAAATGTATCAGATTTTCCCCTCAAGACAGTATATTTGCAAGACATACATAAATAGAATTCTCATATAATTCTACTACTGTGTTGGGTAATTATGTCAACTAATAAGGGACACTCCTCTTCCTGTCTTACTCCCCCAGCCCCTGTGTCCTGTGCCCTTAGAAGTTTGCCTTGATAGAGGGAAGGAGCATCAGGACTCTGAGTTGAGAGGTCAAGTAGGGACTCCATCTGAGGGAGGCAGCAGAAAGGGCCCCCTGGGCCCTTCTCACAAGCCTGCTCTCAGCCGGTGCTGCTGTGGCCTTGGAGGTGGAAACTCACCTCTTTGGCAAACTTGGTGCAGAGCCTGCAGAGAGCTGCTTCTTTCTGGGGCTCTCTTTCCTTTCATGGAAAACAAAGGTTGAAGGAGATAATCCTCAGTATTCCTGCCTGTTGTATTTGGTGAGTCTATAATGTTTCTCTGCAGAACAGTTTTCTGAGTCTTGGTGTTTGCTGGCTCAGCACTGTGGCTCTCTCTGTTGAAAACTAATCTGTGCCCCACAATTGATCTTAAAAACAAGGCAAAACAACAACCAGCTGCTTTTCTTATTAACTTTGCAAACAACAGAGGTAGTCTGGGACGGGACTGCTGCCCGGTCGTGTGATGGAACTGGGCTCTGCTCCAAGGTGCAGGGTTGGCGGATGCTCTCCTGGGGGGAGCCTTTGATGCACCTAGTATCTACTTGCAGCAGTTTGGCTTTCCACACTTTTGACATTGTCTCGGCCCTTTGGGGGTCCTATCTGACTGGAGTCCCTACCAGTTGTTAGACAGAAGGCAGTGTAAGGGCACTTCTCATCACTCAGGCCTGAGTTTTCTTTGGAATCTTCTCCAAAGTAGCTCATTCTTTCAGGGCACTGCTGCATTTATACTTTTAATTAAATCTTTTATGTCTCATTATTTTAAATATTCTGATTTTATTGTCTCTATCGATTTTCCCTTTATTTGAAACTTTTGGTTTCTAGCATTCTTGTTTGTTTTGCTTGCTGGTTATTGCTTACGATGGGCATTTCCTTACAATTTGGAATTGTAATTTTGGATCATGAGCTCTCGCTTTCAGGGAGCTTCCTTTGTGGGTTCAGTGCATGTTCCTTCAGAGTAGTTTTGCAATCGCTTTTTCCGGGCTTCCTGGCCATGGAAGCAATTTCATGTTAATGTCTCTACCTGGGGATTCCCGGATCCACAGCATAATTTCAAATCCCATACCCTTCTGAGTCATAGCCCCGATGTCTAGAATTCTCAGGGGAGACTTCTGTAATGGACTAGGAAGGAACAGATAGGTGTCCTTGCAGTCTCCTTCATGTCCCATGTACGCGGGCATGAATTTTTCTGATCCATCCCATTACTGACGTGCCATCTCTTTGAGAAAGTTTTGGCTTTATGTGGGGATCTTAGTTCCCACTCCCCACCTTGTTCTGTGCAAAGTCTCGTTTCCTATTCTCGGGTGTGGGAAGCTCCTGAGATGGGATGAGCAGTACAGATTTAACTGGGGCAGATTAACAGCCTCAGATTAGCTGGGGCAGCACTGTGTCAGCTCATTGCCCACACGGTCAGCGGAGTTCGGCGCCCTCTTGGGTTCTGTCCCTGGGGAATTCCCGCTTTCTCTTATGAGTTCAGCTAAACCAAAAATATTTTTCTGTTACATTTCCCCCAGAACTTCTAGGAATTTTTAGATTATTTTGGTCCTCATCTTGCTGGAATCTGAATCTCCCAGGCCCACCTTTCTGCTGGATGGGAATTATGCTTCTTGCCTAAGTGAGAATGGAAGGGGGGGCAGAATTGGTTGTGTTAACTTGTAGATAGCCTCTTTGGAGCGGGGGATATCATCTATCTCAGTCATCTTTACCTCTTTTACTCAAAAGAATTTTGAAAAACAATGTGTTTTGTGGCTCATATTTAAGTTCACTTATTCATGTTTTCAAAATATGTTGAAATAAATGCAAAGGGTATAACTCCTGGCATATTTGAAGTGTTTTTCATTTAAAAAAAAACCTGTTATATTGCTTTTAAAAGTGCTAGTGATTTGGGGCGCCTGGGTGGCTCAGTGGGTTAAGCCGCTGCCTTCGGCTCAGGTCATGATCTTGGGGTCCTGGGATCGAGTCCCGCATCGGGCTCGCTGCTCAGCAGGGAGCCTGCTTCCCTCTCTCTCTCTGCTTGCCTCTCTATCTACTTGTGATCTCTCTCTGTTGAATAAATAAATAAAATCTTTAAAAAAAAAGTGCTAGTGATTTGATACCTACCATCATTCATTAAAACATACACATAAAGCTTCTTTTTTAAGTGTTTGGAACTTTACATCAGTTTCCTCTTTGAACTCATTTTTCTGCACCATTTCCTCCTAAATAAACTTATCCTGATGTAATGTTTTGCCTTTAGAAACATTTTACTGATCATCTTTTCATATTTCCTAGCAATGCAAAGATGTTTATGAAATTAAATTTTATTTCCTATGCTCATAAGTCCCTAAGTATTGGGCAAATTTCTTCTGGGTTGACTTATTTTTTTCTATTATTATTATTATTTTATTTTTTTCTTTTAAGATATTTATTATTTATTTATTTGACAGAGAGAGAGATCACAAGTAGGCAGAGAGGCAGGCAGAGAGAAAGAGAGGGAAGCAGGCTCCCTGCTGAGCAGAGAGCCTGATGCGGGACTTGATCCCAGGACCCTGAGATCATGACCTGAGCCGAAGGCAGCAGCTTAACCCACTGAGCCACCCAGGCGCCCTATTATTATTATTTTAAAAGATTTTATTTATTTATTTGAAACAGAGTAAAAATGAGAGATCACAGAGGGAGAGGTAGAAGCAGACTCACTGCTGAGCAGAGAGCCTGATGTGGGAGTCAGTCGCAGGACCCTGGGATCATGACCTGAGCTGAAGGCAGACCCTTAACTGACTTAGCCACCCACGCACCCTTGCAATTATTATTAATATGCCATTGATCAAAATGATATGAATATATTGCAAAATTTGATAAATGCTTAAAAATGGAATAGTCATTGAGATGAAACTGACACATTAAGTCAGGTATCCAAGGGCATATATCACTATTGCTCAAATGAGACAGGACTCAGTATACATTTTGCTTTTATTTATTTATTTTTTTAATAGATGTAAACCCTGAGCAACTTTGTTGGTGTAAATGAGAGTATGAGAAATGAAAGTTTTGTTTTACCCACTATTCAGTTTTTTTTTTTTTTTAAAGATTTTATTTATTTATTTGACAGACAGAGATCACAAGTAGGCAGAGGAAGGCAGAGAGAGGGAGGGGGAAGCAGGCTCCCCACTAAGCAGGGAGCCGGATGAGGGGCTCCCTCCCAGGACCCTGGGATCATGACCTGAGCTGAAGGCAGAGGCTTAACCCACTGAGCCACCCAGGCGCCCCCACTATTCAGTTCTTTAATTTCACTTAATTTTTAAGCCAAAATCACATTGTGTTCTATCATCAAAAACTATTTTTTTGCAGTCTGTCAGTTAACTTGGTTAGGTTTTCCTCCAGTTTTGCAGAGAGCAAAAAATTGAAAAATCACATGACTTATAAAATGTAAATGGAGTCACTAATTTTCTCATCATGGAAACTAGTGTTTCAAAATTGCAAGAGTGGTAAGTAATAGAACTGGGGCTTGGGCCCAAAGGGTCTGTCTAATACCCAAGCCCACCATCATTTTTTTTTTTAATTAAAGAATTTTTAAAATTTTTTATTAACATACAATGTATGTTGGAAATGGCTTTTTAAAATGAGCAACATGCGGGCGCCTGGGTGGCTCCGTTGGTTGAGCATCTGCCTGCAGCTCAGGTCATGATCCCAGGGTCCTGGGACTGAGTCCCACATGGGGCTCTCTGCTCTGCTGGAGCCTGCTTCTCTCTTTGCCTGCCGCTTCCTCTGCTTGTCTTTCTCTCTCATTCTCTCTGTCAAATGAATAAATAAAAAAATAAATAAAATGAGCAACATTCCAGGGGGTGAGTTAGCTTGTCTCAGTGCTAGAAATTTCGTCTGTAGAGTAGGAATGGAGAGGATGGTGATGATGGTTTGGACGATGATGGCAGCAGTGATGATATCTACTGTATAAGGGAGCAATGAGCTATTAGCCAGTACCTTCCAATCCTGGACATTCCTAGCTCTCTCTCTTCTGTTTAGGCAAAATTTGTCTTCTATCTCCTTATCTATAAAACATCTCTTCATAACAAGCCTCCTAGCTGTTTGATGTTTAAATACCTCTTCCCTTTGTTGTCTCTTCTCCAGGATAAATCTCCTGAGCTCTTTGTTTAAATGTGTTTTATAATTTTAAGACTCATTATCCTTCTGGTCACTCTCCTAGATATATTCTCATTTGTCAAAATGACTTTTAAAATATGGTGCCCAGATTTTATCGTCATATTCCAGATGTGCTTTGACCAGGGCAGAAGGCTGTGAAATTGCTCTTTCCCTCATCTTTAGATGTCATCTGAACACTTAATAGTTTCTCCGGAGCATCCTCTGCGTTGACTAGGTAAACTTTAAGCCACTATCCACAGATTATGATGCAGCTCTGCTACAAAGCCAATCTCCTATCCCATCCTATAGTTTTGCAATGGACAGTTTGTAAACTTGAATATGGGACTCTACATTTATCTCTGTGAAACTTTATCTTGATGGGCACAGTCCATATTGTAGCTTACCAAAGAGATTTTGAATTGTGATTCTGTTCATTAAGGAGGAGAGCACAACGCATGGTAGTGTATAGTGAACACGAGGGCTTAGGAAAAAGAGCTGTGGTTGAATGGTTTTGTGAACTTCCCCAAGCCAATTAGGTCATCAATTAGGTTCTTTTTAGTTGATATCAATCACTTCTATTATTTAGAGATAGATAAAGGATAGTGTTGTTTTCTTCCTACTAAATCTTTTACCAAGTGGTATGTACCAGGGAAAGTAGCCTCAAGCTGAATTCTGTTAAACATGCAAATTCTTTTTTTTTAAAGAGTTTTATTTATTTATTTATTTATTTATTTGAGAGAGAGAGAACATGAGAGGAGAGAGGTCAGTGAGAGATGCAGACTCCCTGCCAAGCAGGGAGCCTGATATGGGACTTGATCCCGGGACTCCAGGATCATGACCTGAGCCAAAGGCAGTCGCCTAACCAACTGAGTCACCCAGGCACCCTAAACATGCAAATTCTTATCAGCCAACAGGCACAAAAGAATCATAAAGCCCACTCTTGAAAGTTCTATGATGTCCCAGCTTGCTGTCCCTTGGGCATTATTCTAAGCACTTCATGTACTAGGGTATGATGAGATGAGGCGATGCTTGATTAGAGGATTCTGTGAACTTGCTAGTTAGGGTCAGGTGACTGTCCTCTAAGCACTGGGCAAGTCCTGAGGTCCAGGGTGTTCCTCTGGAGGGCATGGGCTGCTGTGTTCAGTGGATTCAGAGCCCTCGTTCGCGCATGGCGGATAATGCCTGTGAAGTATGTTTAGCCAGTCTGTGCATCTTGACCAGCATTTATTGCAGTGATGAAAATATTTTCTAACATCCATTAGACCAGTTTACAAAAGTGGTGATGTCGGTCAGAGATTAAGTTGGTTGGAATGCTTATAAGAAACTTTCGATTGTGGGGTTTCATGAGACTATTCCAAATGCTAACTGTACCCTGGAGTGTGTGTTCCCCATTACAGAACTTCAAACGCTAAATAACCTCCCCTCGGACTTCCATGGATAACTGTGACATGTTACTCTGGTGGTGAATTTTATGTGTCAGCTTGACCGGGCCATGGGGTGTCCAGGGATTTGGTTAAACATTTTTTTCTGGATGTGCCTGTGAGGGTATTTCTGGATAAGATGAGCATTTATGTATGTATGTATATATAATTTAAATTTTAGTTTGTGGACATACAGTGCAGTATTGGTTTCTGGGAGATTAACATTAATTTTTTTTTTTTTTTTTTGTAAGTAGGCTCTGTGCTTAACGTGGGGCTTAAACTCAACCCTTAGGTCAGGAGTTGCATGCTCTACCGATAGAGCCAGCCAGGGCTTCAAAATTAGCATTTGAACTGGTAGAGTGAGGAGGGCAGATTGCCCTCCCTAAGGTGAGGGGACCTCATCAATCTGTTGAAGATCTGAATAGAACAAAAAAGGCTAAGTAAGAGAACTCCTGCCTGACTGCTGAGCTGGGCCATTGGTCTTTCCCTGCCTCAGAATGGAACTGAACACGTGGCTCTTGTTGGATCTTGAGCCTGCTTTTGGACTGAAACTGGCACCGCTGGCTCTCATGAGTCTCCAGTTTTCCAACTGCAGATCTTGGGACTTGTACTCCATAATCATGTGGGCCAATTCCTTACCAAAAATCTCTTGATCTATGTCTATATGTATATCTGTGTGTGTATTTATCTCCTACTGGTTCTGTTTCTCTGGAGAACCCTGACAAACACAGTTATATATGTATTACCATCTCTGCAGAAGTATTGTGAAGTAAGTTATAATAATGTGGCAGATTGGAAGTTGGGCTCCTTGGTTTTCTTCCCAACTCTTCCCGTCAGCTGGCTCTGCATGGCCCAAGTGGGTCTTTTAAGTGTCACCAGAGTGACACAGGGGGTTTCCATCTGGCTGTTCACCTGTTATGCAGCAGGACTCAGTACGCATTCCACAATGTCACATGGTACAGGTTAAGAATGAGGCTTCTCTTGGGGGTGGGGGTGGATAAAAAAGTTAGAAGCAGAGTCAGCAGAAGGAAAAGGTACAAACCTCCCCCCTCTCCTTGTCCCTCCAAAGGGACATACCAGGGCCAGGCGCTGTGGCTTTGCATTCCAGTGGAAGGACCTTCCTTACTACCTGGGGTCTGCCTCTTTGGGGGGCAAGTATGAGAGCAACCTGATAGCAGGCAAGGAAAACCTTAGTGCCTGGCACAGGGCAGTCTGGGTTTTGGTACCAGCTGTCACTGAGTTTTCTGGAAACTCTAGGTGTTCGGCACCTGCCGGTCTGGGGCCATTGGAAGTTGCAGCTCCTCTGCAGAGGCGTACGTGCAGGGAGGGGAAGAAACCCAGTGGTCAGGCTGGACAAGTGGACAAGCTGGTCTTGGGTGCTGCACTTTGCCCTGGGAGAGTTGGGTGCCTCTTCCCAGCTGGCCCAGTGCCCAGGAAACCCAGCGTGAGGTTTTGGGGTCACTTTCAGACAGTCCTGGCCCTTGCATCACATTTTGTGACTGTGAAGGCTGTGCCCCTTCCTGGGCCTCCATCTTCTTTTCTTTTAGAGTGAAGAAATTGGTTTTTTTTTTTTTTTTTTTTTTTTTTTTTTACAGATTGAGAGAGAGAGAGAGAGAGAGATTACAAGTAGGCAGAGCAGCAGCCAGAGAGGGGAGGAAGCAGGCTCCCCGCCAAGCAGAGAGCCCGATACGGGGCTCGATCCCAGGACCCTGAGATCATGACCTGAGCCGAAGGCAGAGGCTTAACCCACTGAGCCACCCAGGCGCCCCAAGAAATTGGTTTTTGGTATCTCTCAGGCTCTGCATTCTAAATAGGGATAGAAGCCTTTTTTCTTCCGCATTAGACAAAAACAGCTACATAGATACTTGATGCAGAAATGGTACGTGTCAAATACATAAAACTCCAAGATTCAAAATATTGAGAAATTTTCCTTCAAGTTTTCTTGCACAAATGAGTAAAATCATGTACATTTCAATATTTTGCTAATAACGATGTTCAGTGACTTGAATGTGTAAAGAGATTTTAAGAAATGCTCGGAAACAACTGATAAAGGCTTGCATCGCTGAGTGACTCAGTGAGCTTTTGTAGGACAAATGACGTTTCTTTTGTTTTCCTGAACTCATTAACAAAGGCAAACGGAAATTTTGTGTTCATAGAATTCTGTCTTTTTTCTCCTGGAAATCAGTGCAATTGTTTTAACTCTCTGTGTGACGAATTTGGAGACACAGAGCCTTTTTCAAAAGTGAACATCTTCTTGACCTCAAAACATTTGTAAATACAGTCTTCACATCTTGTGGCTGGGTGTATTGCAGGACTGTGACAACATTTTGCCAACTGGTTTTGGTAGTGCTGAGGGGCAAAATCCAGAGACAGGGCCAGAAGAGGGATGTCGATGCACACTGCTGAAGGTTTGGCCTTCCTGCATGGACTCGGTCACCACGCGGTTGAATAATTATGATGGCATCATTTTCCTGCATTCGGCAAAAATTGCACACAGAGCAATCTGACAGTGCACATTGGTCTCGATCATTTTTCTTTATAAAAGCTATTGCATTTGTCTCCTTTTACAGATGGCTCTGTGACTCATTTCAGAGACAGATAACTTATTTCTAAGGGACACGTGCTCCCCTTTTCAAAGTCCTTGGGAAATTTCTCTTCAAGTTTTCCTTTCCCGCACCTAGCAAAGTGTCCTGCATATAACAGATGGTCAGTAAATACCTCTTGTGGCTGATGATGATGGGGAGTGAAATCAAGGAAGCCTTTCATGTGTTTATGACGGCGGTGCTGGGCTGTAGATTGGTGTGAGGGGTTGCAGGAGCATCCAGTGATTACTGCTACAGACCCGTCTCCCCGCACCGACTTGGTGAGCCTTTGATTGAATGGTGATAGAGGTATCATTTTGCTGCATTAGGAGGGAAAGGTATATGGAGATTTGACATGCGTGGTGTTTTATAACTTTCAGTAAAATAGCAACATTTGTCTTCTTTCATCTAAGGCTGAACCATTTCTGAAATGGAGACCTACGTCTTAAGGTACGGAACATTTCAAGTTAAACATCCTTGAGAAAGCTTGCTTTGTGTTTTTCTGCCGAAATGGGGAGTAAGACTGCAGAAACTTGTTACCTTTTGATGATGGCAGTTCTGAGTCACAGCATGGTGGGGGCAGCTGCAGGCGGCTGCCCGGCGTGGCTGGCTTGTTTTGCTTCTGTTTCATGTAAGTGCTGTACGTAACTCAGTCGGTGGAACCTGCTGAGGGTGAATGGTAGATGGGGAGCCAGAGGGTGGTTTTGAGGAGTGAGGATAAAGGAAAATCCCGCACAGTGACATCTCTCGGCTGCGCATCAAGTGCCAGGCTCTGTACTGGGCGGTGGGGATCTAAAGGTGAATATGGTCTCTGTCCCCAAGGAGCTCCTGGTTAAGTGAGAGAAATGACTGGAAAGCAAATGCTTACAGCACAGAGAAGTCCATGCTGAGACAGAGACAGAGGGAGTGTAGTACAGGGGCGCAGGGGAAGTACAGGCAATGGGACACCGTCCAGCTCCGGGGAGTCAGGACAGCTTCCCGGGGGGAGGCACTGTTTGTATTGGGTTCATAAAAGATGCTCCGAGTCAGCCAGGCAAAGGTGATGTGGGGCTGCAAGTGGTGTCCCAGCAGAGAGAGAAGTATGTGTGAAGGACAGAGGCAGGAGAGGTCTTGGCAAAGCGATTTGGCATTTGGGAAAGGTGAGGTCCTGAAGAGAAGATGGGTGAGGGGGAAGTTGGATCTAACAACGAAATATTAAAGAGAAAGGACGCTGGGTCTCAAATGACCTCCACTCTGCTGTCAATGTCATTCTGATCTTTTATCCTCATGCCTCACGTTCAGTCAGATGCCAAGTGTTTCCTGCAGTGTCTTTGGGCCCCCTCCCCCGCTTCTTGCCATGGCCTTGGACACGTCCTCTCTGGCCAAGCCCCTTCCAGCAGAGAGATCACAAATAACAACAGCTGAAACGCGAGAGTTTATTTCTCTTTCATAAGTAACCGTCTGACCATGGGCCGTCCTGGGACAGCATGACAGCTCTGTGGTGTGTGGGATGCAGGTGTCTTCTCTGTCTCTGCTCTGTTATTTCTGTGTTTGTGTGATCCCATGTATCTCACCAGCAACTCTGCTGTCCAGCTGGGGGGAGGAGGTAAAGGAGGGAAGGGAAGGCATGCTCCTTTCTTCAAAAGCATCCCCTAAAAGTTGTTGACAGTAGGCTCTGCTCACATCCCCTAGCCAAGGGTCTCATCAGCAAGGAAGGCTGGGAAATGTAGTTTTTATTTAGAGTGACCAAGAACTAAGGTAAAAGCTATAGGTTCTATTACCATGGAAGGAGAGAATGGTTACGGAGGACCATCTGGTCAGCCACTCCTAGTCTTACCCTCCTCATTTGCCATCTGCAAATCTCTGAAAGTCTAAGTCATACCACCTCCCTCTACTACAAAATCATGCTGGCAGAGCTTTGTCCCAGCCTCTCTGGAAACACTCTCCATTCCTGAGCGTGCCAGCTCCTCTGTGCCCTTATGTGTTTGCTCCTGCTCTGCCTTCTGCTAGAAAAGCAGCAGAATACGGTGCAAGCAACACGAGACCAGGGGCAAATAGCCCTCTAGCGGTGGGCAAGCTACTCTAATGCTCTGAGACTCCGTCATCAGGTGATAATGTAACTTCAGGGCTGGGACCAGGGTGGAAGATCGTGTAGATAAAGACAGTGTTCAGTAGGTGGCGACCATTGCGGCCAGCCTCCTCACACTGTTTCCCGTGGGTGAAGGTGCTCACACATCAGTGTAGACAGAACACTTTCCCCAGAAAGCCTCCCTCTCAGGGCTTCCAGGTGGTGGAAGACGTTCACCATAAGGTCTTGGTTCGTTTTACTCATGACCCTTTTACCTGGTAGACTGACCACTGGTTCCTGCTGCTCCTAGCACGGTGCCAGCTAAAGCCAAGCATCAGTGTTGGTTAATGTGGGTTGAACTGGGGCCAAGCAGCCAATCAAGTCAACCTAGAGAGGCAGAGGCCCAGAGACTGGCATCCCAGGGCCACGAAGCTGGTGGTTACAGCGGGACATCTGGCGCCAGGTCAGCCCTCACCCAAGGTCAGAGCCTTCTGTGGGTGAGACCACCAGACTGACAGGCAGATATAGCAGGAATGAGATGTGGGCAAGGAGGTCTGGGGAGAAGGGGTCACGGTGCAGCGAAGGCCCAGCAGCATCAGGGGCAGGGTACCAACCACGTGGAAGGGCCTGGACACTAAGCTAGGCAGTGCTGAGGTCAGAAAGGAGCTGGTTCTCATCTGTAGGGGGAAGTAGGGGGAGTGGGAGTTGGGAGCAGAGATCAGGGTCATTGACCCCCATCCAGGCGCAGCGTCCTGTGGGAAAAAGCAAAGGTCAGAGAGGCAGTGGGAAGAAAGGTGATTTCTACACTTGGGCTGTGCAGGGATGTGGTTGCTCTGCTGTGGTCTGTCCACCAGAGGGAAGGAGAGACCCACGTATGCGGCTTGAGTGGCACTGGCTGCAGTTTCCGGGAAGGTCCCGGCCTTGGCTGGGGGCTGGGTGGTCAGGAAGATGCAGTGAGGATCGCGGAGGAAAATTGAATCTTCTTCTTCTCCCTAAGACAGATTCTCTAGCTGGACATTTCCCAGCCTCTGGGCTATATAGAGTGATGCTGGAGTTGTGCTATGGGGGCCCATTGAAAAGGTGACCCCAGGCAGCACTAGGGAGGGCGTGGTTCAGGCAGTCTCACTGTCCAGGCTGCTTTTAGCCCATTGCTCAGAAACAGGCCTTATCTGTCCCCCTCCCTCGTCTGGGATGCTCATTGGAGAGGACACTTGGTTTGGGAGAGGCACTCATGGAGGCAGAAAGTCCCATACCCGATAGCTGCACACCCTCCGATCCAGTGGTCCTGTCTCTGTGTGGGGGCTCGTCAAAACCCTCCCCATTGCTGGCATCAGTGCAACGACCCTGCCTTGCCATCCACCTGTGGGTGGCAGACTACAAGCACTTGGAGCAGAAGTCTAAGCGTCACAGTCATCTCTGTGAGACTCTTTCCTCTTCTGTGAAGCAGAGATCTGAAAACCAGCTCTTACCCGTCGCCATTAGGTATCGAAAGTGAGGTAATTGCACAAACACCCTTCTGAGCAGTTACATGAGATAGAAATGTTACTTTTTGTCATTGACCATCCCTTTTAAGCATGAAGGTTTTGTGAGGACAAAAGCGGGGTCTTACTCATCTCTCGCACCCCATGGGGCTGAGCACTGATTTGGCACATGGAGGGTGGTCCCTGAGAGCAGATGAGTGGGTCAGCACCATCTGGTCAGCACTGGTTCTTACAGGACACGGCTAGGAGGGGTGACAGATGAGGCCACAAGGGACAGACCTGCAGAGGCCTGATCTGCCACTGTGCATACTCCAAGGGTGGGCGGCAGTGATCCCAGAGTCTCTGTGGAGGTAGTCCCTTCTAGAAAGCTTTCTTGGGACAGGTTTGGCGCATCTGCAAGCTGCCAGAGCCCCACTCACCCCAGGGTGGCGGGGTGGGGGAGTCTGGGATGGTGTGACTTATTCAGGTAGGCAAAGACTAGGGCTGGAAATGAGCCCCAGGGAAGCCAGGACTGAGGGCACTGGTGGGCACCAGTCTTCATTTTCTCCTCCGGTAGTTCCCCTTTCTAGCTGGTGAAAGCGTCTGATTGGAGCCCCTGCTTGGGTGCACATTTTATTTCCAGAGAGATTGCTCCATAGCTCACCGGGGGTCTTAGATTTCTTAACTTGTCTTTCTTCTTCCTTGAGAGCAGACATGTGTGGGGGCGTTCATAGGCTCCGACAAGTCCCATTTCCTTACGAATAAATATTCCTCCTCTCCTCTCTGAGCGTTAAAAAAAATCTAGAGGAAGAACAAGTTGCCCATTTGTCACCTGCTCCTCGGTCTAGAGCAGAGGACGCATTTTGCTATTGCTTGTGGCTGACTCAGAGAAGCAGGGATGAGGGATGTGCTTGCTTCTTTCTAATCAGTTTAATCCTGCTTGGGAGGGCTAACTCTGTCCTTGACCCAGGCCAGAGTCTAGGGAAGGGCAGGAGGGAAGGAGGAAAGCAGTCCTGGGCAGTGGCTAGGGCGGACGCCATGGGAGACCAACCAGAAACAGGGAGGAAGGGGGAGAATGTGGATATGGGGAACTGATCAGGGCGTAATCTGTCTCCAGGGGTCAAGAGGAAGAAGGTCCCCAAACCAACAAATATGTGGGTGTGCGGTGAGCCCAGATGATGGCAGACGTTCTGGGATGTGTAATGGGGGACGAGATTCACTTGTTTAGTATTATCTGTCCCAGCTCTGGACAAGGAAGGCAGACCCTGTGTCATGGGTCTCATTCCACACCTGGCTGTGTGCCTGTGGGTGAAGGACACCAACCCTCTGGGCCTGCACCTTTCTCATCTGCAAAATGGAAGGAACCCATACCTGCCCCACCATGTCATTTGGGGCTGTCCTGTTTGATGTGTTGTCCAATATATTTGAGTGCTCTCTGCATCCTGTGAAGGACCGTGTAAATGGAAGGGGCTATTACTCCTCAGTGGAGGTTGGTGAGCTCCCTTCTTTCTGCTCTCTTCTTCCTCTCTCATCTTGTGTGCTGTCTGTTCTCTTCTGTAAGCTGGCTCACTCTACTGGCTGCAGCCAGTTCCACGGCCCCAGTGAGAGCTGCCAATCCTGTGTGTCCCCAAGGGTAAGGATGAGTGGGAGGAGGGAGGATGCCCTTTTTGGCCCTTCCGCCTTCTCTTTAGCATCAGCTGCAGTATCTGGAAACTGCCAGTGGAGGGCAGTAGCACCTCATGCCTTCACTCCTCCCCTAGGCTTCCTGGCCTCGGCCAGAAGGCCACCCCTGTGAGCTGGTGTGGGTGCGGCAGGCAGGTGGATGTCTTAATGGGCTGTGTGTGATGGGTTAACTGAGGGCCTGATGTGGCAGGGCCGCCCGGAGAGCCAGGCCTGGCATTAAGTGCGGATTTCCTCCAGGGAGCCCAGGTGGAGGGGGAGCGGTGTCCTGGATGATGCCGACTAATGCTGAGGCCCCTCTTAGCGGCTGCTTGCACCCACTGAGCTTCCTGCCCAGAGGGGGGTCCCCTGGGTGTGGCTCAGATGAGCACCGATGGTGGGGTGGAGAGCTGGTGGGGGGGGCTCTCACCCAGCCAGGCCCAATAAGGCACCTGCTGAGCCCAGGTAGTGCAAACGGCAAGGGGGCACCCACCCCAGCAGACCTGCACAGGTCTCCTGCCTGGAGGTTGGACCCTTGCCCAGACCCTTGCCCTCAGCCTCCACTCCTGGTAGGAACCCTGGCCCCCCTCCTGGCCCAGCTCCTGGAAGCCCAGCTCCTGCCTGCACTCAGCCATCCACCACGTCCCTAGATTCCTGAGTGCCCCCAAATTGAGACCGAAGGCAGGTGCCAGGTTCTGTTCCCAGCAGGTACCCCCTCGCCCAGCATCTGAGCACAATGCAGGACGAAGCTGCAGGATGAACTTACTGAGCACGAGAGACTTGGCCCAGGGTTCCTAGGGACTTATAGCCCCTTGAGGAAAGACAGAATAACTTAAATCTGTTTCTGTTGTGTTTTGCCCAGAGAGAGTTTTGAGGCCACAGGGAACTTTAAGGCAGGTGGAATGTCATTGTTCCCTCAGGGTCGTTGTTCTCTCCCCCATGTGAAACAACATACAGCCAAGTCCTGAGCCTTGGCAATCACTCTGGCTTCCCCTGGGTGATGGCATGTTCTCTCTCACAGGATCCCTCTTCCTAGAAAGCAGGAATCGCCCACAGTGTTTACTCACACCTGAGAATTACCCTGAGCTGCAGAATATTCTGGGATTCTGGATGGGTCAGGTGTCCTCTCCGCTCTCCTGCTCGCCAATGTCACTGTTACGACATTATCTATTCAGTTAGTATTCATTCATTCACTCATTGGTTTATTGGTATTTACTGAAGAGCCATGATGTAACCCGTACTTTTTTTTAAATGTTAGGGAGGGGAGTTGACATCCAGTTTTGGGCCCCATGAATAGTCTTGCTCCTCTCCCCGCAGTGAGAACCCAGCGTGGCTCCAGATTTGGGATAGAGCGGTGAGGAGGATGGAGCCAGAGGACGAGTAGGGGCACACAGACAGGCAGAGGTGCGCGGGAGAAGCGTTGTGACAGATACTGGGGGAGAAGATGGACAGATCAGAGTAGGAGGGAGGACAGACTAGGGAAGGAGACAAGATGGATGGGCAGGCCAGATCTGGTGGGGAAAGGATGGGGAGACCTGAGAGGAGAAGAGACAGCGGCAGGGAGGAGGGCAGTTGGGGCCTTCATGGGGATGAGAGAAGGAGAAGTGCTGGACAGCTGGGGGCTGGAGAGGTGGGGGATAGTAAGAGGACAGGATGGTATCGGAGAGTGTTTGGGCTTCAGATTTGGGACTGGAAGCCTTGGAGTAGGCAGTGATGAAGCACAGACTAGGCGGAGGCCCCAGGGACCTAGAGGTCCCAGCTACAGCTGCAGAGGTCACCTTGAGTGGCCAGCAGTGTGCATGGGAGTGTGCACACATAGGGGTGGGTGCACGCTCTCTTAGACCCAGGAGTAAAGTCATCAAGGCAAAGTCCCTGCCTTCCTTGAGCTCCCCCGAGGAGACAGAGCCTCCTGAAAGCAGGGTGAGTGGAGGGTTTGTGAGGAAATGAGGTTTATCTCCTGGCCCCTCTCTGCTCCAAGCCGAGCTCCTTCCAGGGCTGCCGGGTCCCTCCCCGGTGGACCTTTGCCTTTCTCGTGTTGCAGTTTCACAACATACCGGTTCTGTGTCATTTCCTGGGTATTCCCCTGGTTGGCAGGAGCTCATTTAATGAGGTCTAGTGTTAAAGACGTAATGACTGAACCGATAATGCCTTGGGGATAGCATTTATCCTTTGGAGCCATAAATGGCTTAACACAATATAGTAAGTAAAACCGGACCACAGGGCAGCCAGACAGGGCCAGTAAAGAAGACAACATGGGAATTTGGACCCCTGGCGCATCAAACTTTACCCTACTGACGGCCACGGTTTTTGCTTACACGGTCAGCTCCTCCTCATCCATGTGTCAGTATCTAGGCTCTCCAAGGAAATCTCCAGGGAAATGGGTTCCGCTTCTCTCTCATTGGTTCTAAGATCCCCAAAGCAATGCAGATACCCCTGATGCCTAACCAGTCCTCCTTTCCCCATCCCAGCTAGGGTCAGGGTGGTGCCGCTCGCTGCCCTGGTGAAGGTGGACAATAGCTGAGCTTTCTTTTACTTTGTGAAGGTTCCAAGTCTCTCAGCTCTTTCTTCCTCAAGTTCAAAGAATATCGGTTCCTTTAACCTTTCTGAAGCATCTTGCTTTTTACCCCCAATCATGTTTGCTCTTTGTATTCTCTAAATCTTTTCCTCTTTTTGCTTCTCAAGTGAAACCTTACATTGGACATGTTTGGGACTTAATGGGATGATTGCTTCTTGCTTCCCGTATTTTTTTTTTTTAAATATTGCATCATAATAATAATAAGTAAAAAATGTTTTCTTTTTTCCTATGTCAGTGTCTGTTTTTAGGACTTCTCTTATGTGTCTTAATTTAATGTTCTTAATAGCCAGTCTATGAGGCAGGCATTATTATTTCATTTCATATCCCCAAATTCGGCTTAGGGAAGGTAAATAGCTTGTCCTAGTCTGCACAGCTGTTAGTGTAAGAGCCATGCAGGGTTGGGGGAGGGTGCTACAGAGCTCTGAGCTGCCTTCTATAAATATGGCAACTTGTGTTGTTTAATTTTTAAAATTCATGCAAATATTTTGCATTGTCCTTTATACAAAACCCATGTTTGTTTTATATAAGAATAAGACCTTTTCTTTCTTTCTTTTTTAAAAGATTTTATTTATCTGAGAGAGAGAGCATGACGGACACCAGGAGCAGGGGGGAGGGACAGAGGTAGAGGGAGAAGCAGACTTCATGCTGAACAGGGAGCCCGACAAGGGACTCGGGCCTAGGACCCTAAGATCATGACTCAAGCCAAAATCAGGCGCTTAACTGACTGAACCACCAAGGTGCCCAGCACCTTTTATTTCTGTGAACCCCAGGACGGAATCCGTGCTCTGGGGAGCCATATCTGTGCTGTGGCTTCGGGTCCCCCAGGCACACGCCCACACACTTCTGGGCTTCAGACACCCCAGTGGGAACATTTCTGTGCTGAGTCATGAGATTTGACTTCCAACATCACTACATGGCTGTATGGCTTTGGGGGTATCTTTTCATTTCCCAGAGCACCAGTTCCTCACCATCTAAGATGGGGACGACTGCATTCTTAGAGTCCTTATGAAGATAATGTGAAATAATGTATACAAAAGTGTAAAAGCATGACATCGTTGGTTAACATTTACGTTTTGACATCAGGAGGCCATTTGAACCACAGGGAGCTTCTGATCTACTCTGGCCCTCAGATTTATTTCACTAGATACTGACACATTCATTTTATTTAGAGTGTCTAGCTCAATCTCAGTTTCCCTGGGTTTAGTTGAAGTCTTTTTCTCCCTGACTTGATTTCTCTGCCTGATTAATAAAATTTCTCTTCAAATGAAGAGATAGGCCTGGTGGCTGCAGAGCAAGGGGGTGTCCCCACCCGTGAGAGCAGACATAGCTGTAGCAGCCCCTGAAGTTGGGACTTTCACAGAACATTCCCCCTGCCCGAGCATCAGCATCTTCTAAGTACCCAAGTGAGGGTGTGATGCAAGCTTGCTGCTCATAGAATGAGGACTGATCCCAAGCTGATGCAATAGTCAGTGGGTATTTCTGCAGCACTTGCTCTGAGCCACGCTCTGTTCTAGGGCTTTGGAGATATCAGTGAGGGGCAAAGATTCCTGTCCCTGGGAGCTGAGATTCCAATGTGTATAGATATACTGCATGTAAATGTAAGTAAAGGTAAGAATAAGCAAATTATAGCCTATTAGAAAGAAATGATCTGGAAAAAGGAAAGAGTGAGAGGCATCAGGAATGCTGAGTGGGTGGTGTGTGTCAGCAGTAAAGCGGGGCTCAGGATAACTGTTGCTGAGAAGTGAGATTTGCACAGACTCCTTTAGGTCTCTATTTGGAGTCAGTCAAATGGATGTCGGGGAAGGTTAGTCTGGCAGAGGGAGCAGATTGAGTATAGACATTAAGATGAAATTATGCCTGGCATGTCTGAGGAATCAAAGTGGCCAGTGTGGCTGAAGTAGACAGGTGGGGAAGAATACAGAAAAAAAGGTCAAAGAGGAGGAGAAGGCAAGATCTGTCTAGAGCCTTCAAGGCTTCTCCTCTAAGAGTAGATAGAGAAATGAAATAGTGTGACCTCCTTCCAGTTTAGCCATTCCCCAAATTCCATACAGATTTCTTGGCTGAGGCCTGCAGGTTCTGTGAGCCAGCGGTAGGAGTTTGTTCTGTTAGAACCACCTAGCCAGAGAGTGAAGAGAGGTGGCTCCTGAGGGGAACATCAGTTGAGCATGTAACTATGCCACTAGAAGGGAGAATGGATCTTTGGAAGACAGAAACATTGACCATGCTCAGTGAGCTGGTGGTGGAAATAGGACCTGGGCATAAACAACATTCCAATAAAAGATTCTTGGAGTTCAGAGAAAGGTGAGACTAATACAAATCCTGAGGATTCAGGGTTTAATTATGAAAGATGCCATTTAATCTGGGACTTAGATAATAGGATTTGGGCAGGTGACTATGAGAGTAGGGGTACCCTCCAGGCTGAAATGTGGTCTGGGGTCAGAGCAATAAGCAATGAAAAATAGGGCAACAAGTGGTGGTAACTGGTTCTGCTTTGCTGGATTGTAGGCTATATGAGGGGAAGGGTGGGCTTGAGATTGGCTCATGAGGGTCTCAGTACCATTTTGGATGCTATGGGGAAAAAAGTATAGCAGTGTTATTCTATGTTTAAAGGATTAGGACATAAACTTGTTAGAATTCTATCAAAGTGTCACTTGGTAAGGAGGGAGAGGTTAAGAAAACTAAATTTAGGGGTGCCTGGCTGGCTCCGTTGATGGAGCACTTTTGATCTTTTGACTTTTGATCTTGGGGTTGTAAGTTCAAGCCCCACATTGGGTGTAGAGATTACTTAAAATATTAAAAAAAGGAGAAAACCAAATTCAGAGAAATGGGTGGAGTTAAGGGCCTAGTTGGGAAATGGTTGTGCTATTATTAAGGTTCAGGTATGTGAGTCATCTTAAGAAACAGGACCACATGACTAAAAACATGGAAAAAAAAGTCATAATGGAAATAAACCTATAAAAGACAGATATTTCTTTATTCTTTATATATATATTCTTTATATATGTGTGTGTGTGTGTGTGTGTGTGTGTGTGTATGTAGATAGATAGATAGATATATGTATTTTTTTTTTTTTTTTTTAGAGAGAGAGTGTGGTAGGGGGAGAGGCAGAGGAAAGGGAGAGAGAGAATCTTAAGTAGGCTTCATGCTCAGCACAAAGCCCAACACAGGGCTTAATCTCCTGACCCTGATATCATGACCTGACCTGAAATCAAGATTTGGACACTTGGGGTGCCTGGGTGGCTCAGTTGGTTAAGCGTCTGCCTTTGGTTCAGGTTATGATCCCAGTGTCCTGGGATCGAGCCCCACATCAGGCTCCTGGCTCAGCAGGGAGTCTGCTTCTCCCCTCTCTCTGCATCTCCCCTTGCTCATGCTCGATCTCTCTCTCTCTCTCTGTATCTTTCTGTCTCAAATAAATAAATAAAATCCTTAAAAAAAAAAGAGTTGGACACTTAATCAACTGAGCCACTTTCATGCCCCAAAAATACTTATCCTAGAACATGCAAAATGGATTTTAAAACAAATAATTAACATATTCAGGAAGTTCAGTGAGAAAGAGCATTTCAGCAGAGAATTGGAATCTATAAGCAAAAAAGAGGAAAATTCTAAAACTGAAAAATGCAACACAATATGGGTTTAATAGTAGATTTGACACACGTGAAGAGAATAGTGATCTGAAGTGAGGAAATATCCAGACTAAAGACAAAAATGTGAAGTTCAGAAAAGAGTATAAGAGAAAGAGCATGATGAAGAAGTCCAACATAGATGCATGGGCAATCCCAGAAAGAGAGGAGAGAGACAGTGGGGCAGAAATAATACTTGGAGAAACAATAATCAAGAGTTTTATGAAAGTGATAAGAAAAAACTATAGTGTCAAGAAGAACCATGAACTTAAGCAAGGTAAATGCAAAGAAAACTGTATATCTAAGCTCATTGTAGTAAAATGGCCAGAAACAAAAGATAAAGAGAAAAAAATTGTGAGTCAGCCAAAGAGGAGAAAATGTATGTTACTTTCAAACAAACAGCAGTAAGATTAACAGCTGGCTTCTCACCCGAAATTATGGCAGCCAGAAGACAATGTGTTATCTTTAAAGCTGTAAAAGAAAATATTTGCTAATCTAGAATTCTATGCCCATTGAAGATATCCTTCAGAAGTTAAGGGGAGGGGCGCCTGGGTGGCTCAGTTGGTTGGACGTCTGACTCTTAATTTTCTCAGCTCATGATCTCAAGGATCCTGAGATAGAGCCCCACACTGGGCTCTGCACTCAGTGGGGAGTCTGCTTGGGATGCTTGCTCTCCTCTCCCTCTGCCCCTCCCCCCACTCCTGTGCACACACGCACTCTCTCTCTTTCTCAAAAAGAATGAATAAATCTTTGGAAAAAAAGGTGAAATAAAGCCTCTTAGGCACACAAACACAGATAGATTTCTTCACTAGCAGACCTACCCTGAAAGAAATACTAAAATGATTCTTTGGACAGAAGGAAAAGGATTCCAGATGGGAGCCCAAGGATGTGGGAAGGAATGAAAAATGACTATGTGGATAAACTGTCATGAATATTGACTGTGTAAAGTAATAACAAGAGTTACTTTTTATGAAGTGTGCAGGCAATGTGCATGTATTATTTTATTTATTCTTCATAATAGTCCTGTGGGTTTGGTACCTTTATTAGTCCCATTTGGAGCACAGGGAGGGAGGCTTAGAGAGTACAGTTGTCTTGCCTGAGGTCACCTAAGCAGTGAACTTGAGTTGGTCTTACTGCCAGGTCTGCATTTCTCTCACTAAGGGGTGCTTTCCTGGAGTGTCAGTGGTGAGTTCCTTCAAGTTTTAGGGAGAACTGGTGAGGTGGGTCAGCTACGGTGACTTCATTTCCATGTGTTTCCCATTCATGGTGACAGGTAACCCGAAGTAATTCTGGATGTGGGCACAGCAGCTATTGGACTTCTCCCTCTCTCTGTGGGGCTGGCAAGTTCCTTCTGCTTCAGACAATAACTTCTTTTCTCCTTTCTACCCATCCAGTCACCAGCCATCCTGCAAGACCCAGAAAAAATCTTGCCCTGGTCCATGAAATTTACATGGACATTTCCCTGTGTTGTGATCACTCCCCTTTTAAGTTACCTGCAAATATAGACATCAGTACATTATTGAAGAGTCCTCAGTTGTTTTTTGTGTGATGATTTTCTCTCCTGCTAGTAGATGATAAGATCTTAGAGAGCAGAGTCCGTAACTGGTTCGACATTTGACTTGCCAGTGTGCTTGGTTTGGCACCTGGCACACAGAGGGTGTGCTTTGATTTATTAATTATAGTTCATCCTATCCACCATTGGCAGCGGAGCAGAAGTCAGTGTTTTGGCCATGAGTACCATGTGAACATGGTCTGGAGTGTTTCAAGTTGCCCTGAATTGAGCAGTTAGAGAACTCAGTGGGGTCCAACATCAAGACTTCTGGATTGAAGTATGAGCAGTGAAGTTTGCTGAGTTATATTTGGGTTATCAACCAACCAAATTCCCAAGCACCACTAAGAGCAGTTGTTTAATGGAATTTGGCTTTCACATAGAATCTTCTATCAGACTGATTTGTGATGACATCACAGTCAAACCACTCCAGCTGTCCCCTAGCCCCATTACTCTGAGTCCCACCTCAGAGCTCTGTGTTCTCCCTGTTGATTCACCACTAATTTTTAATGTGCTTTTCTCAGTGCTGATATTCATGGAAGGGTAGACACATCTGTGGGTAGAGAGGACACCCACAGGGTACCCATGGTGATTATTAATGAGTGTTCCATAATGAGACCAGGACACCTGTGTGCCACTGGGAGCATAGAAGCAGAAAACAACGTGGAGGAAGATAAAAGAATAAATGGCATTCTTGGGTGGGCAAGATTCCTGGACGGGGAGAATGCTGTGTGGAGCTAAGACAACCTGAGTGGATACTGGATTTCTTTTAGCTTGGCAGAGGCCAACAGGAAAGTGATTTGGGAAAGTACTAGATTAAGAGTCAGTTCTGGAGTTTATTGAGGACCTTGTCTGTGCTCAGTGTTATGTTGAGATGCAGCTGTGAGGGAGAGAAATATTAGATATTAGATTATTAGGTATTTACATATAATATTAGATATTTGCTCTGTGTTGGTCTCAGATGAGGGTGAAGGGAGAAAAGGGAAAGTGAAAGTGTTTCTGGACACAAGATATAAACATATAGTGGTCCATACACATCTTTGTTTTATGTGTGATTCTGTTTTGTATTTTGTATTTCATATAAAGTGACCTTAATTGAGGAGGAATGAATAGCCAAGCCTAACATTGGGTTGCATTTCGCAGAATTGAATTAAAGCCTAATCCTACACAGATACCCATACACACAGGTACTCATTCTTTTAGTTGAAATCTATAAAAACTGGTTGACCCAAGGAAAAAAAAAGTTAAGTAATCTCTATACTCCATGTTGGGCTCAAACTTACAACCCTGAGATCAAGAGTTGCATTCTCTACTGACTGAGACAGCCAGGTGCCCCAGAAATTTTTTAAAGTTGTAAAACATTGACAAAAATTCTTGCTGGGATTTTGCTAGGAATTTATTATACCTGTACATCAATTTGGAGAGAATTGACATCTTTATTACACTGAGTGTTCCAATCCATGAATACAGTGTGTGTCTCCACTTAATTAGATCTTTGATTTCTTTCACTAGTGTTTTGTAGTTTTCAGCATACAAGTCTATACATATTTTCTTAGATTTATATCTAAGCATTTCATTTACTTTTGAGTGGCATTGTATTTTTACAGTTGAATCTGCGTAAAAGCAGATCTTGAATCCTGTGACCTTGCTGGACTTACTTATTAGTTTTAGGAATTTTGTTTTTGTTTTTACAGATTCTGGAATTTTCTGCCCAGTTGTTCCTGTCATGCACAGTTCAGTTTCTTTCTGATCTGTATGCCTTTTCTTTTCTTGCCACAGTATGATTGCTAAAACTTCCAGGATTATGTCAAAGACATAATAAGCAAGACTTGCTTTGTTCTTGCTCTGAGCGGGAAATCATTCACTATTAAGGATGGTGTTAGTTGTATCTTATTTGTGGATGTCCTTTATCAGGTTGAGGGAATTTCCTTCTTTTTCTAGTTTTCCAAGAGCTTTTAATCATAAATGGGTATTGAATTTGTCAAGTGCCATTTCTGAATCAATTTATATGATCATGTGATTTTTCTTCCTTAGCTTTTTGATGTAGGGATTACATTGATTGATTTTTAAATTTTGAACTGTTTTGTATATATTGAGACTCACTGTAATAGCTCTAGTAACCAAGGCAGTGTGGTATTGGTAGAGGGATAGGCGTATAGATCCATGGAATAAAATAGAGAACCAAGAAAGAGCCCCACACAAGAATAGCCAACTGATTTTTTACAGTGGTGCAAAAATAATTCAGTGGAAGAAGTATAGTCTTTTCAACAAATAGCACTGGGCAATTGGATATCCATAGGCAAAAAAACTCCTCCAAAACAAAAACGAAAAGAGCCTTGACTTAAAACTTACACCTGTACAAAAACTAAAAATTAACTATGGATTTATTTTTTATTATTATTTTTTAAAATATTTTATTTATGTGTTTGACAGAGAGAGGTCACAAGTAGGCAGAGAGGCAGGCAGAGAGAGAGGGAGAAACAGGCTCCCCACTGAGCAGAGAGCCTGATGCGGGGCTCGATCCCAGGACCCTGAGATCATGACCTGAGCCGAAGGCAGAGGCTTAAACCACTGAGCCACCCAGGCGCCCCTAACTATGGATTTAATATCAAATATTTTTCTAAAATTTTAGGTCATCTGTAATAGCACTAAGTAGTGTTTTATGATTTATCTATAAAAATCTTGTGTACCTATTGTTACATTTATTCTTAGATAATTTATAGTTTAATTTGCCATTGTAGGTTGTATTTTTGAAATTAAATATTTTGACTATTTGATGTCAATGTATAGGATAATTCATTTAAAAAATGTTTATGTATTTATTTGACAGAGAGAGTGCGCGTGCTCACAAGCCAGAGGAGGGGCAGAGGGACAGGGAGAGAAGCAGACTCCCTGCTGAGCAGGGAGCCAGATGTGGGCTCTATCTCAAGACCCTGAGATCATGACCTGAGCTGAAACCAAGAGTCATATGCTTGGACATATAACTGGCTGAGCCACCCAGGCACCCCGATAATTCATTCTCTTTTAAAGATTTTATTTTTAAGTAATCCCTGCATCCAACATGGGGCTTGAACTCATAACCCCAAGGTTGAGAGTTGCATGCTTTACTGACTCAGCCAGCCAGGCACCCCTAGGATACTTCATTTTTGTATAAAAATTTTATATCTCACAATTTTGCTGAATTCTCTCATTAATCTTAATTATTTTAAAATAGTTTTGGGTCTTCTATATGGAAATCATATTATTTGTGAGTAATTACAGTTTTATACTTCTAGTGAAATGGTCAATAGAGGCAATGAAAGTGGTGCTCTTACCTTGTTCCTGATTTTAAAAAGAAATACTTCTTTTTCATCTTTTTTTTTTAAGATTTTATTTATTTATTTATTTGACAGAGAGAGAGAGAGAGAGAGATCACAAGTAAGCAGAGAGGCAGGAGGGGGGCGGGGGCGGGTATCAGGCTTCCTGCTGAGCAGAGAGCCCGATGTGGGGCTTGATCCCAGGACCCCAGGACCCTGAGATCATGACCTGAGCCGAAGGCAGAGGCTTAACCCGCTAACCCACCCAGGCACCCCTTCTTTTTCACTTTAAGTCCAATATTTGATAAAGTTTTTGGTGGCTATTAAGAAGATCCCTTCTATTTCCAGTTTGGTAAGACTTTTAAAGTCCCTAATGCTTTTTTAATCAAAAGATTTTCTGTCTCTATTGAGTTGGTTATGTAGTTTATCTACCTTCTTTTAATGCCATTTATTATGTAGGTAGATATTCCAGTATTGAACTTTCGTTGCTTTTGAGAGACAAATCTTACATGGTTGTAATATATTATGATTTTAAACATTATTTGATTCAGTTAAAATTTTATTTAACATTTTTACATCTATTTTTTATGAATTTGGCCGGAAATATTTCCTTCCTTCTTGGTTTTGGAGTCAGCATTTTGGAAACCTCAAAAGTTGATGAGTTTTATTCCTTTTTCTCCTCTTTAAACCAGTCTGAGTATGATTGAAATTATTTATTTCTTGAGGGTTTGAGAACATTCTTATAAAGACTCACTCCCCAAAAGTAACCAATGATTTGATTACTTTAATGATTGGTTTATATTTTATTTTTCCTGAGTCATTTTTATAAGTTTTGCTACAAAACTGTATGTTTTATTTGACTTTCAGTTTTGGGGTTATAGAGTTTCCTTCCTGTCTTCTTACCTAATATATACATTTAAGACTAGAAACATTCAGGGCACCTGGGTAGCTCAGTTGATTAAGTGTCTGTCTTTGGTTCAGGTCGTGATCCCAGGGTGCTGGGATTGAGTCCCACATCAGCCTCCTTGCTCAGCAAAGAGCCTGTTTCTCCTCCCTCTGCTGCTCCCTCTGCTTGTGCTCTCTTTCTTTCTGTCAAATAAATAAACAAAATCATTACAAAAAAAAACCCATCTATTTTACTAATTCTCTGTTTGGATTGTCTAAACTGCTGCTAAATCCACCCACTGAGTTTTTTATTCTCATTTATCTTAATTCCAGAATCCCATTTTGGTTCTTTTTCAGATCTGTTTGGTCATTTGGAAAATAGTTTTTCGTTAGCCTGCAGACTTTTCCCAAGCTTGACTTTTATTTATTTAAAGCTACATGTTTCTTTTATAATCTAACCCTATAATTTCAATATATGATGCCTTCGCAGGTCTGCTTCTGCATCTTGTTGTTTCTGCTTGTTTTTATTCATGGAGCTTTGCTCCCTTGTGTGCTTGGTTATTTCTGATAATAAGCTGCAAGTTTTTTATGTTTTTTTTTTTAATCTGTGGTATTTCTTTGAGTCTTAGTAGACTTCATTGAGATTTAAAATTTAATGATTATATAAATTATTTATAGAAATTCTTCACCATTCTTTTTTATTATCTTGTTCCTTTCTTGTTTTTGACTCTTTATTTTGTATTATGAATGATTTGAGGTTTTGATTTTATAGTCTGTATCAAGTGATTCTATGAACTAAAACTCCCTTGGGTCACGTTCTGCTGTTTATTGTTTCCAATGACTCCTGTTCACTTTGTTGTGTTTGCTCACATTTTTTGTAATTTGGGCTGACCAGCTTTTATATAGTGGGGTTTAACAATGTATTCTGTACAATGTATAGGAGAGCATATCTTTCTGGAGATGGTTTGCATTCATTTCTATCATGTGCTTGGGGCACTGCAAAGGGGCCACTTCTGTGTGGCTTTCTCAGTCAGGAGGTTCTGAGACCGCAGATAGTAGAGGGCAGATCTGTGGTTATATGTTCTTAGGAAGACATTTTTTGGCTACCCGGGTCTCAAGCCCTGCTAGATAGGCTTCCGTGCCACCTCCCTTTGACTGTAGACAGAGATCATAGCCCTCAGATGTATTATTCCCCGTTTCATCCAGGCCCCCAGCTTTGTCTGTTGTCCTTACGTGGTTATTCAAACCCAAACTTCGTAATTTGCCTTTTAATCAAGACCAGTAAATGCTCCAGGGGCAGTCCCAGCCCTAGCACCACTTTACCATTCTGGATTTCAGCTTCCTCTTTCTGTTTTTTAATTAATTAATTAATTAATTTCGCCTCTAGAGATTTTACTGCTTTCTTATGAGATCATGCAAGCATTTAAAGGATGTTTGCTTTATTTTATCCAGCATTTCTTTTTTTTTTTAAAATATTTTATTTATTTGACAGAGAGAAATCACAAGTAGGCAGAGAGGCAGGCAGAGAGAGAGGAGGAAGCAGGCTCCCCGCAGAGCAGAGAGCCCGATGTGGGGCTCGATCCCAGGACCCTGGGATCATGACCTGAGCCGAAGGCAGAGGTTTTAACCACTGAGCCACCCAGACGCCCTTATCCAGCATTTCTAAGCATTTGGTTAACGGGAGATGTTTTGGCTATGTCATCTACTGTATTGCTAGAAATTGATATTAATTCATTTTTAGGGAATACATGGTATCCAATATCTGATTTGAATACTTTTTTAAAAAAAGTTCTGACCAGTCATTTTGAAGATCGAAAACCGTGAAGGCAAGGACCTTATCATATTTATTTTTATATTTCTCATGCCTTGATATAAAGTCCCAATAATTGTCAAAAAAAAAGAAGAAATAGGAAGTTTATCTAGAACATATCATTTGCTATTCTCCCAAGACTGCACTCATTTCTAAACAATGATAAATAAAATGTCCCAGCTAATCTAAAAATTGTTCTCAAGCAGACAGCTGATTAGAGTATCTTTGTTCAGGAAAAGTTTCTTCTGACTTTGTGAGTATTAAGGCTTTCCTACACTCAAACAAATGTTGGCATGGAGGATAAAAGTCCTGTGGCTAGCAAGGCTTTTTCCTTCCATTTTGATGACTTACGTCCCGGGCCAAGTTTCATGTGGACATTTTTATTCTACAGTTGTTTGTAGACTGGGTGCCTCCCAATGCAGCATGATTCCATCAAACAATATTGGTAACAGGCTCACTCCTCCCTGCCCTGTTGGTGTGCCCACGTGCAGGAACACATAAACACAAACACACAAGAATACACATCCACAGAGAGTATGTCAGAAGAGCAGGGTCTTCTGGGTGAGTAATTATGGGCGCTTTTAGGAATTTGCATGGCCAGAAGGAAGGCATGGCTGGGTACAGTAGGCCTTGGGAAGTGGCCACTCCAGTAACTTCTAGCCCTTTTGCAGCCCCTTCCTATGGTGTTCTCACCTCTGACCAAGCAGGTGTGGCTTTGTCCTTGAGTGGGCTCTGCTAGGCCTTGCTGATTAATTACTAACCAATGTGGGAGTTTAGAGATTTCCAGGGCAGCTACGGTGGGGGTTGGAGAGAAAACAGAGGAAGTGGCTACCAGACACAGTCATCTGTCTGCATGTCCTCTCCAGGATGCTCAGGAGATAAATATTTGAGGGCAGCCTCTGAATGAGATGGTGTTGACCACACACACTGTTGCTCTGGGCAGCTCAAGAAGCAGCAAGGGAAGGGTGGGAAGGTGGCAGGGAAGGTGGGGGTGAGCTTTTGAGCTGAGAGTAGGAGCAGAGCAACACAGGGTTTGCTCTGCGGGTGGTTGGGAGCCAGCATGGAGAGGCTACTTCTAGCTCAGAGACAGAGAGACTCCTTCCCGGGAGCTGTGGTTTATAATGTCTGTATATTTGATTTGGTGCTTCAGAGGGGTGTTTAAACCAAGGCAAATGGATGTGGCATTGACTGTCAGATAATAAGAGACCACAGACCCATCCCCAATTGTCTAGTTTTCTAACTGGATAGGCAGACAGGCCAAACATGCACCAGGCCTTATCCCGGAAGCATTGGATGTAGCTCCAGGGAGGAGGCAGCCAGATATCAAACTATGGCTTCCCTGCTAGGTTCTGTAGGGAGATACATGTTGATCACATAACCCACACATAAGCATTATTGGCTACTATGATAGGGATTTGGCCCTAAACGCTCTTAGCACTCCAGGTCTCAGGAGATCAAATCAGTTCCCTCATGTCTACGCCTGAGCTTTCCTGCACATGCCTCTTTTCTCTTGGCCCCACCCTGGTTTCTGTTTAGTTTTCTTAGGGAGTAGGACATGGGAAAAGGGGTTGGAGGCAGCCCTGCGGCCATTTAATACACCAACCCTCCTGGAAGCCTGGGAGATGAGAAGATTCTGCTGACAATCCTTTTTTTTTTTTTAAATAAGATTTTATTTATTTGAGAGAGAGCAAGTGGGGCTGGGGGGAGGAGCAGAGGGAAAGGGACAAGCAGACTTCATGCCAAGCACAGAGTCCAGGGGCTTGATCCAATGATGCTGAGAACATGACCTGAGCTGAAGTTAAAGCCAGTTGTCCAACCCACTGAACTTCCCAGGCTCCCCTTCTGATGACCATCTAAGAGGAAAAGCCAGGCAGCCCTGACCCTTGTGTCCTTAAGCAATGAGTGTCAGGATTTCAGGTGTCAGTCTTTTTACCTCTTCTGGTATTACATCTTTTCCCATCCCCTCAGTGTCTTTGGTCTTGGTTTTGATTGTGGCTCTTCGAGACAGAGGCAGAAGGGGAGACTTAGTTCCCTTTGGGATTGGAGTAAGTCAATATTAAAGTGACGTGGGGGATTTCCTTAGGAGCTCTAATCTCAGCTGGGCTAGTGATTTTGTCTAAGACCCTTTTCTGCAAGTGTCTCTGTGTTGTGCCCTTTTCTCTAAAATATCCCTGCCTCAGATTTTCTTCTATTTGCTGTTATTTGACTAATGCCAGAGATTGTTGTGTCCCTGAGATATGGAGCTTGCCCTCTGGAAGGAACTGTTTCTACTGGTCCCTAAAGCAACAGCAGATTCTCCAGGGCCTGCTTTGCCCCCATTAGATGGGGGTTAGTGTTAGATCCTGGACCCTCCCTGTTTGTGGGGCCATCTGCAAGTAACTGTTTACTCCTGGGCAATTCCCAAGGTGACAGCCACCACACAGGATCCCTCTCACTGCTAGGTTGAGAGCTACTGTAGGGGCAGGCCTGGAAGCAGAGAGAACACTTCAGAGTCCACTGCACTGACCTGGGTGAGAGAAGGTGGTGGTGTCCAAATCATGGTGGAGTGAGGAGGAATGACTGGATTCTGATTACATTTTGTAGGTAGAGCCAGCAGGATTTCTTGGCAAGTTGGAGCTGGGGTGTGAGAAAAAGCAGGTAGTCAAGGGTGACTTCAAGGTCTTAGGCCTCAGCAACTGCAAGGATTGCATTGTCATGAATTGAGATGGGGGATTTATCGGGGAGAACAAATTTAGGGTTGAGGAGGGGAGGATTAAGAATTTAGTTTTCTTGGGTTATGGACATTGGGGAGGGTGTGTGCTATGGTGAGTGCTGTGAAGTGTGTAAACCTGGTGATTCACAGACTTGTACCCCTGGGACTAATAATACATTATATTTTAATAAAAAAATTAAAAAAAAGGAATTTAGTTTTAAATATGTTAAGTTGAAATAATTTTATATATATCCAAGTGTCAATATATATCCAACTGGCCAAAAGTAGACATTTGGCTATAAGTCTGAGTTTAGGGAAGACACCAGGGCACTCACCAGTCGGTAGAGACAGAGAAGGCAGGAGGAGAGGAGAGGCCCAAGGACTGAGCCCTGGGACACCCCACCCTTAAGAGGTTGGGGAGATAAGATTTTGTTCATGTCTGTGCTTATTTTGTGTTTTCTGTCTCCCACTAGAATGTGAGCTCAGTGAGGGCAGTGACCTTTTCCATCAGTGGCCCACACTCAATAAAAATCTGTAGGATGGATGAATGCAGAGCTTTATACCACCTATGCCGTCTCTGACACTGAAGCAGGCTTGTCTGCTTGGATGCCACTGACCCAAGCCAAGTCAGCCCTGAGGTCACAAGGTGTGGGTGGTGAGGGACAACTCTGGCATATCCCCCTCCCCTCCCCCCCCCCCCCGCCCCAGCCTCCCTGTTGTTTCTTGAAGCTACTTCTTGGGGTCCAGAGGATGAGGGAGGGGCTACTGAGAGGACCCAGGAGCCCTGCAGGATGACCACAGAGGCCACAGCTTTGGAAAGTGGCCGGTCACATGTGCCCCGTGGGGTGCTCTGGGGGCAGGGGACCCTGAGGCTGCTCAGAGCTGGCTCCTACAGCTCACCTTCCTGCTATGAGTCTCTCTGTGTGTATGTCAAAGGCACAGGAAGTGCTGTAATCCTGTTATCCCTGTCCCTTCCCACCCAGGAGTCTAAAATCCAATTCCCGAGAACACAGGCAAACATAATGGATGCAGACATAGGAGGAAATGCCAGAAGGCCTTGGGTGTCTCTGCCAGCTCCCGGTGGGGCCCAGCTCAGATGAGCTCAGTTTTGACGGATGAACCTGAGAAAGGCTCAACTCTGTCCCAGACCTTCCCACCCTCATTCTGCTTTCCTTCCTGGGGACTAATTGCTGTGTCTCCTCCCAGATGGAGGCACACCCCCATCCCACTCTTGCACTTGTGCCTTTAATCCTGTACCCCACTGTTCCCCTTTTCTCTATATCCGATTCCCTTCCTAGACCAGCACCAGCTCCTTTAGCGGATTTTCTGAGATCAATGCTTTGCTTTCTTAGCCTTCTTGGCTCCTCCCTGTTTTCAGCAGAGCCTTCCTCTTTTGGCGTGATCTCCACTTGCAGTCTTCAGGTATAGCCCTGGGCCTGGCTCTGAGGGTACTGATCCGTGACCCTGTATCCAGCCTGCAGCTGCCTGTCTCCTGCGTGTCTGGGACTGCTTCCTGTGGTTGCAGCCTATGTCTGTCTGCTCTTCACTCTTTCCTAAGAAGTTATCGACAACATGCTTTCAGACTGGTCATTGAAAATGCAACAAGAGCCTGCAGGCTTAAGGATTTATAGCATACAGACTCTTAAGAGTAATAAAGTAATTAAAGGCGAGGGCTGATGGGGAAGATACATAAAAATCACCCACAATTCTATGACCTAGAGATAACCACTGCAAATACTTAGGTGTGTTTCCTTCCAGTTTTTATCTCATGCATATTTATAAAGCATTGCTGTGATCATACTGCTGATTTCACTTTTCACCCAGTCTGCTTCTGGGTGGGCATTACATGTTCAGGAGAAATAGGCGTCATTCTGCAGGTCTTGTGCAGAGAAGCCTCAGCTCCTGGAGCATTGTTCTAGCTACCCAAAGCCAGCCCCATAGGAGAGCAGATCCGGCTTGCCCTGTGGGCACTCTATTTTCTTTGGGTTTCATGAGCGTCAAGCTCTTACCCACGCTGAGCTCTCCCTGCACTCACTTGCTCCCGAAGAGGACAGTAGTTCCTCTGGTCCCTGTATCACCCCCCCCCCCCCCACCCCAGCATAGCAACATTGCACCATGACCCTGCCCCCACTTGGCTTTGAGCAGAAAGGACCTCCTGGATCCCCTGTCCCTTGGAGCTGAGGCCTCTGCCCACCCCTTTGTGTCATGGATGCCCCACCCTTTTTTTGATCTGTTTTTCCATTTGGAATTCAGAGCACTTTCTGCTTCTCTCCTTTGCAGAAAGGGCCAGAGGCTGTTTACTCTCCCATTACCAGTGAAAGCTAGCATACGCAAGCAGCCGCTTCCCATCGATTACCTGGAAAGCAGCTGCCCGAGGAGGGCACGGGTAGGCAGAGGCTTTTCTTTACAAAGTCAGAGTCTCTTCCCCAGCAATGACTGATGCCCTTGGAAGGGCCACAAGGAAGACTGCTCCTGCCCTCTGTGTCCCTCACACAGAGGTGGGACCTCTAGGCCCCACAAGGCTTCCCATGGTGGAGCATAATCTTACCCCTGAGGGACTCGATTGTGTCATACCTGTTTCAGGTTTCTCTCTTCCCACTGGTTGACACGCTTTGAAATATCTCTGTCCCCTTTGTTTGTCCAGGCCTTGCCCACCCATGCACATTCACCCACCTTCACCTGCCACTGAGAAGCCTCCTCCTAACTCTTCCTGACTCTTTGCTCCAGTCCATTCAGCACACTTGGTCCCTTAGCACCACCCTTGGCCCCAGACCTTGGTGCCTGGTTAGGGCCCTGCACTGGGCCTGTGCTTTGGAAGGTTTCTTTCCGGGTCTCCTCCCACTACCCCTCCCACAGGGAATCATAGTCCTGCTCTAATGGGTCACCCTTTTTCTCAACTCAGCCGGTGGATAGGTGGCTCTCAGAGGGCAGGACCTATTTTGTTCTGGTGTTCCTTGTAGAATTTGAAAGATGACTCGGTACGCAGTGAGACTTCAAAAAATATGGGTTGAGTAAATATGAGAGTGATAGCACAGGCATGACTCTTTCCAGGCAAACAGTAGGTAGCACAGGCAGGCCCAGTAGGTGTGTGTGAGGGATGGGAAGGGGTACTGTGGGAGGGACCCTTTAGGAATATTGAACAGGCCAGAGAGGAGCAGACCTTAACAACAGTGAAAATGCTTTGGGCAAATACCATCATGAAATGCTGTAACCCAGAAGTACATAAACTCAAGGGTGCCTGGGCATCTCTGTGGGGGGAGGAAGCCTGGAGAATGAGTGTCCTGGGGGGGTGGCTCTGGGGTAGGGTGGCTTGTCCCAGGGGCTGGAGACCTCACCTTTGGGGTAGGGGTTACAAGGCCAGGCTCCCCAGATTCCTCGAGATGCTGGAGGTTCCATCTCTCTAGCTGGACATTGAGTGTTGGAGTACAGCCTGTTTGCAGGGAATGGGGATCAAGTGGAAGAGGAATCCTTTCTGAGCCTACCTGGATGACTGGCTCTGGCCCCAGAGTTGCTGTCGGGCTATATGCCCCAGGGACCAGAGAACAGAACTCTTAGGATTTAAAATGGCTGAGCCTGCTGCTGGGTCCCTGGGCTTTTTGGTGGCTACTGCTGCCTTTCCCATTCTCTTAATCTAATGCATGAGACTAAATTCAACTTAATTAAGAGGATTATATGTCTTATAAATTTAATATTTAATATTCAAGCAGACACTTTCCCCCCTCAACATATTTATGAAAGATGTCCTGGGAGGAATGTTAATGAGTCATGATGTCATAAATATTTAGACCCAAGGAGCTGGAAACAGGAACCAGGGAGGAAGGGAGAGAGGAAAACTCATCATTTTAGGAACCAAAAGGGAAAGAGATTTTGTTCTTGGATTGGGGCTTCTTGTGGAGGCAGCTTGGGCAGAAACACAATTTCAAGATTCAGAGCTGTGAGCGGTGTTCTTGTCCAAAGCCGAGTAGCGTTGGGGGTGCCATGTGTGTTGGCTCAGTCTGCCTTGTTTTGCATTCGAGTGTGTGCTGTGCCTTCAGGAGGCCAAAGCACACATTCTAATGAACAATGAAAGCGAACACCCTGGCTGGATGTTGTGCCCATTCCGTCTTCTTCTCTGGTTATTTGGAAGTAGCACTGGTATAGACTTAGCATTAGCGTGACTGACCTTAGTGCTGAACTTTTATCCAGATGCTTAATAACTGATAATCAAGATAGCATGGGGAGGAGAGCGATGGGGCAGAGAGGAAGAGAAGGAGCCTAGAAGCTCATCTCCCCACCTTGGGAGGAACTTCATGGTTATACTCCCCAGTGCCCTTATTTCTCCAGACCCACATGAGTCACAAATTATTTTCTTTCCTGATGGATCTGGTTTACTGAACAATCTGAATTGAGTGGGATACAGAGAAACCAGGACAAGTCTCCTGTCCCATCCCCTGAAGCCGTCTCACACAGAGGTTGGCTTTCCAGCCCCTTCAGGGAATAAAAGACAGCTTGGCATACACCTCATCCCACCACCCAATCAAGTCAGCCTTCCTGCTGTCCTCCTCCCAGAGCATGCCTCTGCAGTGGTACTGGGCCTGGCTGATTTTCCACGAACAGTGTAAGCCAATAAAAAACAAGACATTTCTCAAATCTGCCCACTTATCTCTGGTCCTCTCTGGTACCAGCCCAGTCCAGGCTACCAGTTTCTCTCCCCTGGATGAGGCAGATGTCAGACAGGACCAGAAAAATGTGGGAGCAGCCTCCTGTTGGGTCTCCCTGACTCCAGGAGAGGCCCTACAATCCCTTCTTCACCCACAACTGTGCCCTGCTTTGTAGCTGGAGAAAGGGTTTTATCGGCCTCTGCTAGACACTCTCCAGACGCTGCCTATTATCCTCAGGATAAAGTCCTGTCCTGGGACGAGGCCTTTCATGATCAGACTCTGCCAACTCTCCAATCTCAGTTATCCTTTTATCCCTCAACCCTCACCCCTGCCCTGCTTCGTGTGATCTAGCCGCTCTGAAGTTCTTGTAATTCCCCAAATGTACTTTTCCCTGTCCTCTGGGCCTTTGCAAGTGCTATGCCCTTTGCCTAGATTTCTTATCCCCTTTGTCTAGCTAATTCCTGTTCAGCCTTCAGGGCCCCTCTTAGTCACCACTGAGTCTAGAGAGCCTTCCCTGATACCCACCCCTCCCCAGCTAAGCTGGGTGCCTGCACACTCTCCCATTCTTGATCTTTCCCTTCCCTCAGGGCTTATCATGTAGATTAGCTGGTCTGTGTTCTCATCTGACTGTCAGCTCCTTGAAGACAGGAATGATTGTCGTTATTCACTTCTGTGTCTCTAACACTGAGCATCTCACAGGACACAGAGCTGAGAAATTCCACATGTGACTGACTGACGGACTGAATGACAGGACATGGAAATGGGAGGGCACCTCTACAGGGGTGATTCAGTTGAGAGATGCAGTGTAAGAACTTGCCCGGTGACACTTCTCCAGTTGCGTCTGCTTGCAGCATCGCAGGTAGGGCCTGAAAATAATAGGTACTCCCACCATTCGCATTACAGAAGCTTCCAGGAGGCCAACTACTGTCACACCTTCATCCCCATCCCCAGTTTATTTAAGCAACAGACGAGGGTGAAGTCAGGATAATTTTCAGAAATATGGAGTTTAAGTCCTGGTGGCGGGAGAGTACTGTGGATTTTCCCTCCCCTCTCCGTGGGAAATGTGTCCCTGAATCTGACCTCCAGGGAATTAGCTGTAGAGACTGGAAGTGGCTGCATGGGGGCTGCTGGAGCTCATTCCTCCTCAGGAAGAGGAGGGGGACTGGGTGTGCCATGGTGTGATCGGACATCTCTTACTCCTCTCCTCACCCTCCAGGGCTCAGACAGCAAGAGCACACTCAACAGCAGGTAAAAAGTACGCGGTGGGGGGGCACCTGGGTGGCTCGTGAGTTAAGGCCTCTGCCTTTGGCTCAGGTCATGATCCCAGGGTCCTGGGATCGAGCCTGGCAACAGGCTCTCTGCTCCGCAGAGAGCCTGCTTCCTCCCCTCTCTCTCTCTGCCTGCCTCTCTGCCTACTTGTGATCTCTGTCAAATAAATAAAATCTTAAAAAAAAAAAGTACGCGGTGGGATCTAGTAGAAGCCATTTATTTCCGTTACAAAGCGATCCCTGGTTGTGGGTGGAGAAGGGATTCAGGGCCTCTCTTGGAGTCAGGGTGACCCATCACGAGGCTGCTCCCACATTCTTCTGGTCCTGTCTGCCATTAGCCTGGTCGAGGGGAGAGAAGCTGGTGGCCTAGACTGGGCTGGTGCCAGACAGGACCAGAGAAAAATAGGCAGATTTGGAAAGTATCTTGTTTCTCACTGGTCTACATGGATTTTTTTTTAAAATTTTTTATTGCAGGAATATTTTACTGAAGACGTTTCCAGCAGGGCCAGCACCAGCTCCATAGGTGCTTTCAGCTCGGTATCCTGCCTGTCTAGGGGCCTCAGTGGTGGGCATTCCAAAGAGCTGAAAGCACAAATCCTAGTCTCTTAGCCATAGGGGTCAAGGCCCATGTGATGGACATGAGTTACCATGGCAACCCAGAGCAAGTTTGGGTTTGGCCTGGCAGATTGGAGGTAATGGGAGCAAAAATGCTGTGATGAGCTAAGGCCTTTGGCTCAGATAAGAGACCCCTCTGACTCTGAGCCACCTTAACCCAGAGCAGAGGAAAAGGGAGTTTTGTATGCCTAGCAACATGTACCTGTCAGGCTGGGGAGTGAGGCCGGGCAGCCTTGGGACTAGGCAGGTCTCAGTTCTGACCTGCTAGGAGGGGCGTGGTAGCTACTGGAACCAGAAGTGCACCAGACTGTAAAGAATGGGCCTGGGCCCTGCCCCACCTGTGCTGAAGGTGCGGGGTGGGAGGGGGGTGGGGTGGGCGGGCAGCAGATCCTAAGCAGATGGGTCATTGTCACTGGAGACCAGGAGGGAGTTTGCTGGGAGGGGCTGTGGAGGTTATGGGAGTGCTGCGGTACTGGCCAGTGGTAGTGTCATGGCAACACACTGGGCCCTCAGCGCTGTGAGTTCTTCTCCAATCGTCCAGGAAAGCCTTTCCTCCCTGCCCCTTCCCTCCACATCCCCCCGGACCTCCCTGTGCTCTGATTCACCACTCTGCTCTGCTCCAGCGGTGCTAGTGAGTTCCAGCGCGTTGCTGGAGTTCTCTCTGGGGTTATACTTGCCTTGTTGCCCTGTTGGTCCTCACGCCCCTTCTAGGGCTTGGGTGACATCCTGGGGAGAAGGCTTCCAAACAATGTTTTAAAGCCTGGGAAAAAGAAGCAGGTAGTGGCTAGAATCCCAAAAATGCTTCCAACTTTCTTCTCTGTTCCTTGCCTCCAGGAACCTGCCACCTCCCTCGTTTTCCTTCTTTTGACATTTGAAGAGAAGAGGAGAGGAACTTGCTGAATATCTAGTGCTACTTACTCATAACTATCATTTGCCATTGCTAGGCGCAGTGACAGGCACTTCCAACATAACAGCTCATCACAGCCACCTGATGAGATAGGTACTGTGCTAACCCTGGACAAATGAGAAAAGAGTGCCTGGGAATTTAAGTGATCTCATTCAAGGCAAAAGCTTTAGTGAAGTCCCATGGCCGGTCCTTCGTCCTCATTTTTAGTGATCAGCAGCTGGGCACCGCTGACTATTCTCTCCTGTTTGAAATCCTTAACATAGCTTCGGGACACCTCCTACCTTGTTGGTTGCTCCTTTTCCAACTCCAGCTGGTTGCTCCTTATCTTTTGGACCTCCAGCCATTGATGGCTCAGTTCTTGGTCTCTTCTCTCTCTGTGCTCACTCCCTCGGTGACCCCATTTAGTCTCCTGAAAGTGCCAGCTTTATGCTGACCATTCCATACTGCATCAGGTGCGTATTTTTATCCAGCTGGCTCTTCGACACCTCTGCTAGATATCTACTAGGCATCCCAGAGTTACCCTGACAAATTTTAACTCTGCATCTTCCATTCCAAACCTGCTCCTCCTCCAATTTTCTCAGCACAGTAAATGGCAAGTCCATCTCTCCACGGCTTGGGCCAAAAATCATTGAGCCTTCTTTGACTCCTTTTTAAGTATCCACATCTAGTCACCAGGTCTGCTTTCAAAGTATATCCAGGTTCCGACCCCTTCCTACCCTTTCCTCTACCCACGTTGGTCCAGGACTTGCTCATTTCTTGACAGTTGCACGGTCCGCTGGCTTCCCCGTCTCCCTACATCTGTTTGTCACAGTAGCCTGACTTTTCTCTTGCTGTTCTCTTTGTCTGGAATGTCCTTCCCCAAAATAAGTACGTTGTTGTGCATAGGAGAACCTGCTTGGGAGCAAGAGGGTGTTGAAACACATCCTGCATTTTGCTCAACAAATGGTGTTTCGTGGGACTTTATTCACTCTTGGGGGAGAACTGTTTCCTGATTTGCACAGAGGTTTGCTGCAGGCCAGGCTATTTTGTGGTCCCCTAAACTCTGTGGGCCTCAGAGATACCTGGGGGGTCCCCTGGAGAGTACAGGCTATGGTGGGTCTGGGAAGGTGGCTTTGCCAATGAGGGGGTGGGGATCCTGCCCAGATCTGCTCTAAAGGTGTCTATTGCCTGTGGGATCCCCCTGGAAGTCTTACTGACAGCAAGAGGGTGCTGAGTAGAGAGAGGTCTCTCATAGGCTTCCTGGACCAGGTTAACAGCATTCACAGAGCTACTTAGTCACTTCCACATACCTGAGAATATAAGAGGTCTCTTAGGACTCTTAGATCTGCATGGGGCTTGGCATGAAACTGGTCTTTGATTTCTGTCTTTCCCAAGTCCTACCTTTGTCCAGGCTTCTGGGTCCCAGAGGGCTCATCATGTGTCAAGGACAGAGGACAGAGCATGTACTCTTGAGCCAAACTGTTGGATTCAAATCCCAGTTTCTCCATCTACAAGCTGTGTGATCTTGGACAAGTTTCCTAACTTCTCTGTGCCTATTCCCTAACTATCAAATGGGAATAAGAATAGTGCACATTAAAGAAGTTATTATTCATTTCACATAAAAAAAATTGGGCCTGGAATACCTACTAGTCTAATTCACTCCCTGGGGAAGCATAAAGGAATGTGCAGTTTGCTAGTGTGGTTGGCTGCAGGGAGGGGGCCGGAAAAACTCAGCAGGGACCCCTGTATATGGAGAACCCATCCCTGTAACCTTGAGTTGCCTGGGTCTGGAGCTCTAGGGTGGTGGAGGAGTTCAGTGTGGGAGGAGTCCTTCGGGGATCTGGCTGCAGCTTACACATGACAGGGTCAGTGCTGGGGCTCTGGGGCTGTCTGGGGCATTGGTGGTTCCAGGAAGGAAGCAGTTCTAAGAGTGGTCTTCTCGTTAGCTGTGCATTTGAATCACAAACAGGGATAAAGTAGAGGCAGCTGGGAGCAGAGGGAACCCTGCCAGCAGTGGGGAGCTTGGGCAGAGGCAAAGATGAGGCTAAGAATACACGTGTTCTACCTGCCTGGCTGCTGCCTGACTCAGAGCCGAGAGTCTTCTTCAGAGAGGACAGGCTTGGTTTTGAGATGGCCCTCCCATCTCACACACTCACTGAGAGCCCTTTGTAAGAATTTAAAGCTTCCTTGGGGCAATGACTAATGTGAACTGTGCCAAAGCTGTTGGTTTATTTATGACAGGAGATGGTACAGGTGGATATGAAGGTGTGACCCTTTGAGTGTGATGGGGCTTCAGGTGCCCCTCATTTTCTAAGGAAGATGGTTGAGGCTCCGTAGGCTCCCAGTTCTGACTCCCTGCTGTGTTATGAGAAAGGTGCTGGAGGCAGGCCCCTAAAGGGAGGGAAGGGTAGAACCTCCCATGGGCCTCTACATCAGTCTTACAAAGATGGGGGTGAGTTGTGGCCTCTGTACTGCACAGTCCCAGTAAAAAGTAAAAACCAAACAACCAGCCTGCTGATTGGGACTACCATGAGGGAGCTGAGTTCTTTTGTCAAGTGATTTTTTTTTTTTTTTTCAGTAAACTCTACACCTACCATGTGGCTTGAACTAACATGCTCTACACACTGAGCCAGCCAGGTACCCCTGTCAAGTGAGAATTTAGAAAAAGAAAAGGATGAGTATTAAGGAGGGCACTTGCTATGATGAGCACTGGGTGTTGTATATAAGATGAATCACTAAATTCTACTCCTAAAACCAATATTACACTACATATTAACTAACAGAATTTAAATACAAATTTGGAAGAAAAAAAAAAGAAAAGAAACACACCCCTAAAACAACAACCATAATAAAACCACCATTACTATTATTACCTATCACAAAAGAAAGGATATTTTAGGGGCACCTGGGTGTGTTCAGTGTGTTAAGCTTCTGCCTTCAGTGCGGGTCATGATCCCAGGGTTCTGGGATAGAACCCCACATCGGGCTCCTTGCTCAGCGGGGAGCGTGCTTCCCCCTCTCTTTCTCTGCCTGCCTCTCTGCCTACTTGTGATCTCTGTCTGTCAAATAAATTTTAAAAGAGTCTTTAAAAAATAATAATAAAGGATATTTTAGGGACACCTGGGTGACTCAGTTGACTAAGTGTCTAACTCTTGATTTTGGCTCAGGTCATGACCTCAGGGTTGTGAGATGGAGCCCTGTATGGGGCTCCATACTTAGAGGTGGAGTGGGGACTGCTGGAGATTCGCTCCCTCTCCCTCTGCCCCTCCCCCATTCTCTCTCTTTTCTCTCCCTCTCCCCTCCCCCCCAACTTGCCTGTGTGTTCTTTCTTTTTAAAATAAGTAAACAAATCTCTTTCACTAAAAAAAGATATTTAATTTTTAAAATTATTTATTTGTTTATTTATTTTTAGAGAGAGAGAACATGCAAGAGCAGGATAGGGAAGGGCAGACAGAGAGGGAGAGAGAGAGAATCCCAAGCAGGCCTCATACTCAGCTTGGAGCCTACACAGGGCTTGATCCTACGACTCTGAGATCATGACCTGAGCTAAAATCAAGAGTCAGATGCTTAACTGTCTGAGCCACACAGATGCCCTAAGAAAGGATATTTTAATCTGAAAAGGGGACTGTTCTCATAATCTCAGAATAAAAGTTTGTTCTGAAACGACAGTTGGCAACCTCTCTCTCTCTCTCTCTCTCTCTCTCACACACACACACACACAAAACTCATGCATGCCCTTGTGCAACCTGCATTATCCTTATTATAATTGGTTCATTTTGATAAAGTCTGACAAAAGTGTTCCCCTGGGTAGATCTAGTCTGTAGATTGGCCTTGAAGACAAAGGACTCTGGAGCTCCAGGAGCTGTGGGGTCTGGAGAGCGAGAGGGGATGGCCGGAGTAGGACGCCACCCTTCAGGCTGAGAGATGGCCTGCCCTAACCTCAGGGGCTGATAGAGCTGAGGAATCTTCTCCAAGCAGCCCAGGTTGATTCTTCTAACATAGCACATCTTAGAAAAGGAGAACTGTAGGAGGGGGGAATAATAATGGGCTTCTCCCTGGTGGGATCTCCTGCCATTCCCCCTCCTTTTCAACACACCCTTCCCGTTTGCCTTTCCAGTGGGCACATCATCTCCTAGGGGGGATGAGTTTCCATTCTTGGAAGGAAGCTCTGCTCCAGCCAGAGTCTTGGCTACAACTTTCTAAAGTCCAAGTGGAGTCCGGCTGGACGCCTATGTCTAGAGCTCCTGGGATCAGTCTGTGTGAACCCCATCTGAGTTTGACTCTGGCTGGTGGATCTCTCCCCCGGACCCCAGGTGACAGGCTGTTAACAGTTTCCAGAGGAAGACACATTTTTTTAGCTGCATCACCTTCAGAGCCTTTTTTCATTGGTACAGCTTTTTTTATTCGTTGTTCAAGCTGCTGACTTACATCGTCTTTATCTGTTCTTACCGTAAGTTCTGACCATCTCTCAAGTGGGAAAATGCCTGGCAAAACATCAATTTCCTCTGAACGGAGATTCTGAATTGTCCATGAAATGAAAGCTCGTTCCCGAAAGAACTTTAATAGAGCTGCAGCACAAAGGTTGCTGCTCAGCCTCTTGGGCCTTTGGTGGCTGCAGGGACACAGCACCTCAGTCCCGGCACGTACCACGTTAACGTGTGCCAGCACACACACGGTTGTGCTTGGGTACTGACATGCCCGCATGTGCAACACGCACCCCTGCCGGGGGCTGCAGGGGCAGGCCTTGGCGGGGCAAGGAGCGGGAGTTTGAAGGAGACAGCCATTTTTCTCTTCACCTGCCACTGACGTGCACTCCCAATTAGAGCAGAAGGTTGGGTCCCATGCCTGTTCTGTCTCTAAGGGGCTGTGGAGCCTTGGAGAAGTCACTTCACTTCTCTGAGCTTCATCTGCAAAATGGATGCAAAGACCTTTAGAGACTCTGTGTCAGCATTTGAGGTGGGAAACAGAAACCATTGTAGGTATTTCAAGCAGAAAGGACTTTTTAAAAAGATTTTATTTATTTAAGACAGACAGAGAGACAGGGAGATAGAGAACGAGCAGGGGGAGAGGCAGAGGGAACGGCAGAGGGAGAGGGAGAAGCAGACTCCCCGCTGAGCAGGGAGACCGGTGTTGGGCTCAATCCCAGGACCTTGCCGAAGGCAGACGCTTAACCAACTAAGCCACCCAGGTGCCCCTCAAGCAGAAAGGAATTTTATACAGAGAATTAGTGCTTCACAAAATCACTGGGAGAGCTAGAAGAATGAAGTCAAGGGCAGGGTCAGCTTCTGTCATCGTCACTGCCTCTGCTGTCACTGTCACAGCTGCCCCAAATCCTTGAAGCTGGTGATGTGACTGTGGACCCTGGGGTCCAACCATCTGCCTGGCCCTGCTTGTCTGAGCTTTGCAGAGACATGGTCCCTGTGGGCACCACTCTCCAGATCTGGCGGAAATGCATCAAAGCGGCAGAACCTGAGCTGAGCTACCAGACTGTCTGGGAGGTGGAGTTTTTAGCTCTGCAAGCCCTGGAGGTAGAAGGGAGAAAGGAGGTTAAGACTCACTTGGAGTGTCTGGCACAGTCTTTTTGTTCCAGGGTTCCATGATTCGGCCGGGGATCTTAGCCCTGAAGCAGATTTCCAAAGTTGTTGGTCTTGCCACGCTTCCCCCAGGCTCCTGTGTGCCCCACTGCATGCTGTGCGGTGGGTACGGATGACCGTTGAGGTCTCCTTGTGGCCTCCATTCTCTGTGGTGAAGGAATCTGCCAGGTGCCTTCTCTTCCCTGGCTTGACTCCAGGTCCTGTCCTTAGGTGAGGCTGAAAAATAGGATCTGGAGGATGAAGGAGTTCAGGAGGAACTTTAGGAGGAAATCAAGGGTTCTCTGGAGGCACACGGCTCTGCCCTGAGCCCCATTATCAAAGCAAAGATGGTCCCCTCCTCTGCCGGGAGGGACCTGGGCAGAGTCTGAGTTCGGTGGGTTCTGACATGAAGCAGGGGTGGAGGAACAGGCTCCATTTCCTTACTCTTTCCTGCTGGGCTGATATGGCAACTTGGGATCCTGACCAGAATGGAGGGTGGGAGGCTGGCTGCTGGTGGTGGAGTACCAGGAACAGGGGACAGAAGGAAGGGACAGAGTCTTATACATTGTTTACTGAGGAACATCCTGCATGCCTGCATTGCTCGTCTGAATTGGTCCTAAGTGCACCCCCACCCCCATTCCTCTCAGTAGAGCAGTGGTGGGGGAGGGGAGGTGCCTTGGAGTTTGGAGATACCTCTTTCAGAAGCTGGCGTCGATCTAAGAGGCAGTGATGGTGACAATGAGTGGGGAAAGTAGGAGAGGGTAGCAGGGTAGCTCTGCTGGAGACCTGGGGATACCCAGAGAGCTTTAGTCTCTTTCTCCTGGTGCATCCTCAGGACTTTGTCTCATGGAAGTGGCCTGAGCAAGGCCTGGGAAACAGTTTTTAGAGGCAGCATCATTCAGAGGTAGGTGGGCAAGTAGAATTTTGAGCACTTGGATGGCACCAAATCTGTCCTGGTCCTCTGGGGACAGTGATGTGACTTATGGGCAGCACAGCTGGTCGTCAAGATGGAATGTTCCATTTGAGAGGGCATTGAGGGACCAACCCCCTTTTCTGATGTGGAAATTTATGAGCTAAAAAGAAGAGCCCATGGATCCTTCTGGGTGTGGGCCCCTCCCACAGTGGCAAGAGCGGCTGTGTACGTCAGTGGGAAATTCTCCAGGCCAGTTGGGCAGGAGGTCTGGCCTTGTCTTGGATCCATCACATTACCTGCAGGGACTGAGCTGTCAGGGGACATAATGGCCACACCTGCAGAGAGCCCCCTTGGCTCTGGTGGTCTGTGATTCCAGGTCTCCCACTCACCTGTCCCTTTGCCTTTCCTGCAGGCTGTGTGTTCTTCTCCCGCTGGCCTCAGAGCAGAAGCTCAGTTGCCCCCACACTCTTTTCTCAGGCAGGTGGAGAGGCAGTCCTGTGTGTCAAAAAGACCCCCTTTGGCTGTTGGGAAAGAGCCCGGATGTGCACAGAATACAACCCCTGATGTTGTTATTCAGCAGGAAGAAAGACCAGAAAGAAAAGCAAAGGGAGAAGATATTGTTTGGGTACAATCTGTGTTTGCAATTTTCCACATCGGTTCTTTTTATGAACGCTCCAAAAACAAGACAACAGCGGCGGCTGATTCAATATGCGCCATGCAGGAAAACAATAAGGAAAAAAATAAGGGTTTTTAATAAGCACTTGGAAAGGCTGTAATTAAATCTCGGGTTCTGTTTGGAAAACACGAATCTCATTTAGTGCTTTTGCCCCAGCGCTCCCTAACATCTGCACCCGTGTTTTCTGCTGGGCAATTACTGCGTCCTCTGCAGCTTGATTAACAAATACAGGTGCAGGGACTGCTCGGGAGGGGGCTCCCAGGATGGAGGGAGGGGCAGGCGTGGGAGAAGACTTGGCACTCACCCCAACAGGTGTCGGGGACCTGAGGGAAGGAGATGCCTGCTCTGCCCAGAGTTGGAGGGCGGGGAAGGAGGAATGAAGGAAAGGAGAGTCCCCCCTGGCTCTCCTGCCTGCTTTGCTTAGAGCCTGATTTCACCAAGTGGCCCAGGGGTTATCGGAACATCAGGGGGCCCCTCTGGCCTAGGATTCAAGGACTTTAAAAGAGGTAACCAGAGGGAGAAGGGGCATTTCAGTAAAAGAGTGGGATCCCCAAATCAGTGAGGGTTGTGTGCCCAAAAGCATGTTTCTTTTTAGGAAATTTGCGAAGTATATAGGAAGAATGGTTGTTCCGGATACCTTCTGTAGTTCAAAACCTCCTCCTCCTGGACCGTGGCCTTCCTCCTGTCCTGTGGAAGTGACCCCTTCACCCATCATAGTTTTTTGCTCCATAGTCGCTAGGGGTCAGGCACCTGCTAGGCACTGCCCTGCATTCTCACCTGAGTGGCTCAACCTTGCCTGGCATCAGTGCTGCTGTTAGCATCTTTGTTTTCTGGAAGGGGAAGTTAAGGCGCAGAGGTTAGATAATGCATGCACAAGTACAAAGCAGGTAAGAGTGGAGCTGCTTCTTGAATCTGGGCTGTGTGGTTCCAGGAGTCACTGTTAACCCCTGCCTGCCTCAGTTCCCCTGCTTGTTTATCAGACACTCTCATAGTTCTCCTTCCTGCACCTTGCTCTGGGTGCTTGCTTCTCAGATCTTCTAGCAGTGCCTGCTGGGAAAGGGCAGAAGGCGTCTTGGTTAGGTTTGAGTTAGGGGAGTGGCTGGGATCCCTCCTCTGGAGCCCAGGGTTTCAGGCATGTTATAGGGAAAGGCATGGAGGAATAGCCAGGTCCAAAGAGATGTTGGGGCTTGCACCTATAGGTGGGAAATGGAGTCTGCAATCTTGACTACCAATACTTAAAGCCTTTTCTAGAAGGCTCTTTCAAATATTATACATTATCCAAATGTTATGTACTATGAGATATATAATATTGGTTGGGTGCTTTGTCCAGAAGCACTGCTCAGGTTGGCAAGACCTAGAGGGCTGAGAGAATATGTTTACTTTTGGTGACTTGTATTTATTTGCTCACTGTCTCTGTTTTCAGTTCTCTGAAGCAGAGCCCAAGTCCTTTGGAAAAGTTTGGCTTTTCCTTTCCATCACCATGTGACCTTCAGAAAGGATTCCCCCTCCCCGAGCCTCAAGGACAGATGGATTTCCTTGTTAGAGACTGGGTCCAACTCCATGGTGCTACCTTATGGCTTTGAGATCCCCCACTCTTGCCATGGCTACATCTCAGCTCTAGCCAGAAACTGGCTCAGGCCCCTTCCTTCCCAGCTCCTCCCAACAGTGCTGAGGGTACTGCTCTCTGTGCCAGCTGGAAGTTGCCCTGTTAGTGTGTGTATTCATGGCAACTCCTATTCCCAGTGCCAGGCTCCTGGAGGAGGGCTGAGATTCTACAGCAGCCAGCCCCCTTCCCATCGGTTGGCATTGTGTCTCTCACTCCTTGAAATGAAGAGAAGGGAAAAGTCTAATGCTCTGTTTACCTCTGCCTTTTCTGCTGTTGAGGCTGCTGTTGCTTGTTGCTCCTGTGGCTGCGTGGGCTACCACTGCTGAAGTGTGGTCAGTATCACCTTGATAGAGAAGGGCAGGGGAGAGGGGAGAGGAAGAGGGGAGAGAGGAAGAGAGAGAGAGAGAGAGAGAGAGAGATTGAGAGAGGGAGAGTGAAACAAATGAGCATTACCACATAGGGAAATCAGTCTACATCCTTGAGTCCAGCTGACTTAGTGATGTCTCTTCTCATCAGGAAGATGATACAAATGCTCAAGTCCAGATAAAGATGAGAATAGGCCATTACTTTAATGCCAGGACATTCTGCTTCACAGAGTTTTGGAGATATGAAATAGTTAACTGTTTCCTATTAAACTTAGTTCTAAACTTTAGAAGGCACCTGAGTATGTCTTTGGCAACACAACCTTGAGTATATACTATACTCTCTCCAGACAGTTCTGATAGTAGTGAAGACATGATTTCATTTATCCTCATTGCCAAGTCCCCTCATTTTTCAGATTCAGACGGAGAGGCCAAGGAGATCACAGCATGGTAATGGCCAAATTAAGTTTCTAGTCCCAAACTATGGCTCCTTCATTGAAATTCCTTAACTCAATAGGATCTTTAATTTAAGCCTCTTTCGAGAGACCCTCTGTCACCAGGGCTACTTAGCACGGTCGATAAATGGTTCTTATTCATGGTAGTTGCTAAATTGCTGACTGTGCTAGTCGATGTCTGTGAGAGTAGTTGAAGCAACTGTGGTGGCCCAGTCTTTTTCTTCCATGGCACAGGTGGGAAATTGGTCTAAGCTATGGTTTCTATACTCTTTGTCAAACCTGACTGCCAAGTTCTGCAGCTTAGTTCTTACATATTGTCTTCATTGACTATTTATTTATTTAATTTTAGATTTTTATTTATTTATTTGACAGAGATCACAAGTAGGCAGAGAGAGAGGAAGGGAAGCAGGTTCCCTGCTGAGCAGAGAGCCTGATGTGGGGCTCAATCCCAGGACCCTGGGATCATGACCTGAGCTGAAGGCAGAGGCTTTAACCCACTGAGCCACTCAGGGGCCCTGGTTTTTTTTTTTTTTTTTTTTTTTTTTTTTAAGATTTTAAAGATTTATTTATCAGAGAGAGAGAGAGAAAGCACGAGATGGGGGAGGATCAGAGGGAGAAGCAGACTCTCCACCGAGCAGGGAGCCTGATGCGGGACTCCATCCTGGGACTCTGGAATCATGACCTGAGCTGAAGGCAGATGCTTAACCGACTGAGCCACCCAGGCAGCCTTCATTGAGTATTTGCAAAGGATCCAAATATGACCTAAACAGACATGGTTGATGCACCTAAACAGACATGGCCCTGCTCTTGATGAATGGTTGCTCTGATGAAAGGAAGATTATATGACTTGGATGTCAGGCATATCTGTAATGATGAAGGCCAAAGTTGAAGAAAACTTTAGGCTTTGATCTTTGGCCACTCCCTTTTCATGCCCCTCCCTCCAACAAACAGAGGAGCCATGACTTTCTCTGACACACATGGTTTCTGAGGGTAGTCAGAGGTGATGAGCTCAAATCATAAGTGACTCCATTTCTAGTATTAGTGCAAGTTTGAAAGCATGATTGAAGGACATCAAAGTAGTGTGAGGGAACATGCTTCCATTATTCTCTGGGGGAAGCTAGACTTCCACATAGTCTTTTTAGTGCTCTCCGGGGAACTGGAGGCAGCTCTGCTAGCCATTTAAGTAGCCAGACTTTGGATATACCAGGTTTGCACTGTTGATATGGATCAACAACCTTTCAGGTGCTAAGTAATACAGATGGGTTCATGCCTCTTTTGGATGAATCGGTGCAGACCTCACATTTAGAGGGGGAGAGGAAGACAACAGAGACATGAAGGACAGGACTGTATTGGGTTGGGCCTAAAATTCTTTCTGCTCATGAGTGTCTGATTCTATAAACAGTTGAGTAGTAAGGAAGAGATAAATATGAAAGTGATGAATGTGGTGAGATGTAGGAGTCAGTCAGCACCAATTTCCCAGGGTGACCTGGCCTTTCCCTTTCCTCCAATTGCTGCCTCTACATTGCACTGAGGATGAGCTCCAGTGTGGCGCAAAACCCAAGGCTTGATACCTTACCAGTTTCTAACTCTGGAAGCAGCTCTGCTGGACTAAGCAACAGTTTCTCTCTTCTTTTGCCCTAATCCATGAATCCTCTCGCTGATGCATCCAGCATTCCCTTGGGCCTATTCCCTACCATTGTATGGATAGGAGGCCACACAGTTAATTCATCCTCACCCCCCAAAACTGCATATTCCAAGAAGGCCAGCTAACCCAGAAGTGTTCACAAAAGGTTTGCTGGAGTGATTTGAATTGTTCTGCCTCAGCAGCACAATTAATAGCAATGCTTTCAAAACTCAATGTGCATGAGAATCATCTGGGCAGGCTGTTAAAATGCACATTCCTGGGTCCATCCCCAGATTCTGATTGAACAAACTCTCGAGTTGGTGCTGGACCAGTCACAGCATGTCATTCTTCTGTGTGATATGGAGCCCATGACTTCTGGACTGTGATGGTTCTCCTCTGACTTCTTCCTTAATGGTAGGTGCTCCTCTGTGCCTGGCTTAGGAATAGGGACCTGGGTTGTGGCTCTGTCTTCTGCTTCTCACAGAACTCAGTTTTACTGGATTTAGCCTGGTTTTAAAAGCTCTCCCAAAGTAGAGCCAGGCTTCCTGTCACTCATCTATTTCCTAATTTGTCCTGTTCTGATGTAACTTCTCTCATTCCCAGACTCAGTGTTTAGAAAAACCAACTGCTCAGGTTGGCTTCAGCAGCCCACATTTGGATTTTCTGTCCCCAGTGGGCCCCTTCTTCACTAGGACAGTCATGGCACAGGGCTTTTCACATGACCTCATTCTGAGGTAAGGCTTTTCTCCTTTTGAGGAGGTTGTGTGCATCTCTCTCTCAGCTTGGCTCTGAGACAAGAACTTACATAAAAAGGTTAGATTTAAGATTCTGATTTTTCAGAAGCAAACTCCTTTGAGGAAATTCAGAATGATCCATACTGTGTACCCTTCATGTTGATAAACTTCTGGCTGAGGGAGGAACATGGGTGTCATATCCACTGTCCTTTTCCAGAGGGCAGAAGGGCAGCAACAAGGTTCATGGGCAGAATGGTTCATGGAGACGCTGTTTACTGTAGAAGAGGCTGAGATAAACCTTAATATATTGGATCTCTGGAGGCACAACCTTTTCCATGCTGAGTCTTGTCTAGCTTTATTCAGGTCCCATGTCAAGACCTGAAGAGCCAGGCAGGCCCATGGGAGGCAGGATTCTTTTTTTCCTTTGGTGGTTTTTGTTTGTTTTTGTTTGTTTGTTTTGAGAGAGAGAGAGAGGATGCAGTACCTTGGAGTGGAGTGGAGTGGGAGGGCGCAGAGGGAGAGAGAAAATCTTTTTTTTTTAAAATAAGATTTTATAAAATCATTTGAGAGAGAGAGAAACAGAGAGAGACAGAGACAGTATACACATAGGGAGAGGCAGAGGCAGAGGGAGAAACAGACTCCCTGTTGAGCAAGAGGCCTGATGTGGGGCTTGATCCCAAGACCTGGAGATCATGACCTAAGCTGAAGGCAGACACTTAACCATCTGAACCACCCAGGTACCCCAGAAAGAGAAAATCTTAAACAGTATCCATACTCATGGTGTGGAGTCTGATATCAGCTCTCGATCTTATGACTCTGGAATCATGACCTGAGCCAAAACCAAGAGTCGGATACTTAACTGACTGAACTGAGCTACCCAAGCACCCTGGGAGGCAGGATTCTTAAGTATGCCTCTCAGGACAGGGAAGCTTAGAGCTTTGCCAGCCTTTAGCAGTCTCCCCAGAGCCCCAGGCTGGCTTCTGGGTGGGAGTGCAGAAGATGAAAACTGTTACCCAAGGATTCTTCTGGAGCTATGGGGACCTCCCTCTCAGGCTGTATGTGAATACTACATTGGGTTATGTGCTGTCCTAGCGAAACAAATGTCCTAGTGAAACAAACCTAGTGAAAAAAAAAGGTTTGTTCTTAATTCATTTTTCTCTTGATGTCTAGTGATTTATATTTTATAGGTGGGCCACATTCTTTTAATGTCTCGGTTTGTTTCTGTATAAAATAGAAAAAAAAACCATTTCTGAATAATCATGTTGATGATAATAATGTATTTGACAAGTAGTTTTGAACATGCCAGGTACTGATTAATGGCTCTAGGGATACAGAAGGAAACAAAATCCATGTCCTCATGGAGCCTATATTCTAAAAGACGAAAGAGAAAATAAAAACACAAAAATACTATGTAGTACGTCAGAATATGATATATTTTAGAAAGAGAAAACAGAAGTGGGGGTAGGGCATAACAGAGAGAGGTATTTTATAGAGTGCAGCCAGGGAAGATCTCATTGATCACCTGAAGGAAGTGAAGAAGTAAGCCACATGGATATTTGGGGAGAAAGCTTCTAAGCTAGGAGATAGCCGAGGAAAAGGCTCTGAGGTAGGAGTACGCTCAATCAACAGTGTGGCCAGATAATGGTAATGAGAGTGACAATTCCTAGCACTGTGATAAGAGGTGTGTAGATATCCTGTTTTTTGTTCTCACTGATCCAGTGAGGTTGATACTGTTATCATCTCCATTTTGCCGATGAGGGATCTGAAGTTCAGGGAGGTTATGTAACTTGCCCAAGGTTACACAGCCACTAGGTGGGGGAACTTAATCGAGGCAGCTCAGCTCCAGGGCCTGCTCTCTCAGTCACCAAATGGCAGAGGGTGGGAAGGAGGAGTTTGTACAGTTGTTGCCAAACACAGTCGGCTTCTTAGAGAGGGGAGGGAGCTATGTATATATGTAGTGGAAGGATGGGGTGCTTTACCTTCTCTTCCTCTGCTGGTTAATCTGTGAATATGTTAGCATAACACAGTCAGTCTTTATGGTCACCCAGACACAGTGGTCCTGACTGGACCCTAGGGAAAAAGCATCAGAGACAAGAGAAAGAATCAGGGGCCCCTTGGCTAACTATGGAGAGAATGATCACATTTTCCTGGCTGTCCCTTCTGCTGCCTCAGGCGCTGGCCATGGTGCTGAACGCTGATGCGCTGAATGCAGGGAGAAGTCGTCTGTGGCTGGTGATTTTAGCTAGTGCAGCAGTCAGTGCACGGGCTGTTCGTGTGGTAGATGCAGGATATTGATGTGGACAGGTGGTGAGAGCTGAAAGAAAGAAGGTGTGGCAGGAGTGAGGTGGGAGAGCCCATTTCTGATTCTAAGATTGGTCCATGGTAAACTAAACATCATGGTCTTAGTGGTCCCATCCTGGGATGATGCTAGGTGCCTGTGCCAGGATAGTGGTTAGGAGCACCTTCTAGCCTCCTGCTGCCCAGTACTGATTACTGTCCACATCAGCAAAGCTGCCTTTTCTGTGATTCCAGACCATGTACATTTCTACATTTCCACCTTAGTACTTTTTTCTTTTTTTGAAAACATTCTCCCCCCCTACCCGGTCAATTTTCTTAACCCCATTTGTGGAATTCTGATCTGTGGTGTCAACTCTCTTGCAGTATACCTGGGTGTATTCTACCATGGTGCTTTGATTGCTGTGTTTCTCCATTCTGGAATGTTTAAAATGTGACTTAAATCATTATTGACTTCCTGAAGCCATATTCTCTATTTCTCTTTTGAAGTACAATTATATATGAGACTTATTTCAAATGATCTAACAGTCACTGATTCTTAGTCTGTTATCTAATCAACATTTTCCTGAAATCACAGAAGTTATGTTTCATTTCTTTTCCACTGTATAGTTTCATTACTTTCCACTGTATAGTTCTGGAGATATGATAGATTCACAAAAAATACCAAATCTTTTTGGGTTGTGGTGCTTTTCAAAAGCTCCTTGTACCTTTCCTGAACCTCTTCTGTACAACAATCATGCCAGCCTTTGTAGGCCTAAAATCTCATTTGTTAAGCTAGTTGGTTTTAAAAGAAGTCGAATAGCCATATATGTTTTGGGCATTATAGAGAAGGGGTAGAGAAATGTGACTGAATGCTGAGGAGTCAAGGATGGGTGAAATGAAAGGGATATTATTGGTGGTCTTAGCGGGGAGAGTAACTGTGTTGCATTTTGTGGGTCAATTATGAAAACTATGGATTACTTTCACTCCTCTCAAACTGCTGCCCCAGATGGCAGCCTGCCAGGTGATTGGTCTTGTACGGATACATAGATCAAGCACTTGAGTTACTGGCATTTGGCCATATATATTTTAAAGTAGATATTACCTCATTGTTCTAGTTCTTTGACCTGGATATTTGAGTAGTGCCAGTAAGCACTATCCTGCCTTGGAGGAATCTAGATCTGTATTCTCCTAGAGGCAGAGAGGAAGGAGAGAATGGAAGAAACACTGCTGATCCGCATGACCCCTTCCCCACCAAATCTGTCCCACATGGTCACCTAGGTAAATGCTGCCAATATCTTTTTCCACCATCTTTTTTGGGGATATGGCAGCTGCTTTTGTAACTTGGATAGCAAAGACATCCTAAATAATAGAACTTTTTCTTAGCTGTGGGAGAAACTTGCAGATGTTTGATGACTCTGGGGATATCTCAGAAAAAAACATTAAATTTTCCAGCATGGCTGGGCCAAATATTAATCATCTGTCAGCCAGAAATCGCAGTGAGCAGGAAGGAGAGTATGCGTTAGGGAGGGGCGAGAGGCTGAGAGATAGCAGTTCAGGTGCTAGGTAGGATGAGGAGTGCAAGGAGGGGAGGAAGAAGAAATGATGAGAAGATAGGCAAGTGGGAAGAAAAGCAGATGAATTTGGGAAGAAAGTGAAAGATATGAAAGATGTATGGAGAAAATGGAAGGGAAGGGGAGAGAATGCAACATGGATGTGAAAATTCTTTGACTAGAATAAGGGTCTGGAAAAGTGCACTGTCATTATAGGTAGGCATGCAGAGATGTGGGAGAGGAAATGGCAGAAAGAGGAAGAGGAAGAATAACAACAAGGCTGGACATGGAGATAGACTGAGAACAGATAGGCAGAGGCAGACACACAGAGACAAAAAGGAAATGAATATTCCAGGGCCATAAGAAATCAGGGACTACAGGTATTGTGACATCAACAGAAGGTGAAGACTGCAAGACAAAAGGCAACTTAAGCCATTTTCTGGTCTGTTAAGTCACCCATGGCAGCACGATGTGCTGGGAAATGATGTCTGCCTGTGATCATTGTTTACTTAGAAAGCCGACTGACATGAGATGAAATTAACACAATAGGATGGAAAATTGCTAATAAAACAAAAATCCCTGCCGTTAGATTTTCATAGTCTAATTATTCAGCACGTTATTCACTAATGGCATGAGACATTACTATGCTAATGTGCAGTTTGCATATGTCAGAGGAGGAAGGTTAGAGGGACTTTTACTGTCTGTAAGTGGAAGAATTCCTTATTCCCAGATGGAGGATGGTTGAGATGACTGGGGCATTGGTGGCCAGGGAAGGGAGGCAGTCACAGACTTTTCTAGACCTGGGCAGGAAGTAGAGCCCAAAGGCTTGTTCCTCTGTGTTAATCAAAGTGACATAGGCCCTTCCAATCCAAGCTACTCTCTGCATCCACCATGTGTCCCTCTCACTTGAAGATCACATTACTGACAGTCATTAAGATTTGAGTACAAATGACAAGAAACAAAAGCTGTCTCTTAGTGAACTCCATAACTGTGGAAACCTGATTTTTTTTATGAGGTTACTTGGCATTCTCTGATAGCTATTGAATTCGAATCATATGGAGTTAATTTATACTTGTTGCTACTTTTATTTGTGAATCTGTTGTTATGTTAAAAAGGTATTCAAAGTGTACTTGACAAAGTAAAAAGATCCTAGAGTCAGAGACTTATCTTCTACTTTCTCAAAAACTCCTTATTCTGTGTATCCATGGATCCATAGACCCAGGAATCCATTCAGCAATGGTTGAATGACTGATTCTGGGCCATGGGGTGGAATGCAAAGAGAAACACAGACTAGTGTTTTCTTCAAGATGCTCATGGGCTCTTGGTGAGAAATGGGGTTCATATGCATGTCACACATGTTTTCATCCAAGGAGAAGCTGAGTGTCCACAGCAAGTCCCATCTTCATGGAGCATGGGAGCAGGGCTGCAGCTCTGGAGGAATGATTCTGTCATTTTCAGCTGTAGAAGATCCTGGAATCATAACACATATTCAAGATGGGTAGTTTGGGAATGGAAGGACTATCTGAATATGTGTGTGGGTTTGTGTGAGCCTCTCTCCCCATTTCCATAGGCTCTGATAGTGGTAGTGTTAGTTTCTTCCCTTCTTCTCTCCTATGGAAACAGAAATCCCTTTTCTAACAAGAAGCCTATTCCATTTGGAGCTGGTGAGATCAGAATACAGTGTCCATGGAGATTGGTTCAAAGATGGTCATGTGACACAAGCTGGATCAATCAGCATCCTTCTGGTACTTTTTCTAGAATCAGTGGCAGAAGTATTCTATCTCTCTGTCTCTGTCTCTTTTCCTGCAAAAACTAACAGTCTGGGATAGATTCAACTCACTAAGTTTAGAGGTACAAGCAGCCAGTTTTGTAGCATATGGGGGAAAATTACCTGAGAATGAAATCAACACAGAAAAGCAGTTAGTTAACCAGGATGGAGTTTGGAGGTTGGGCATGGATGGTAGGGAAGGAGGAGAGAGGATTTTTTTTTTAGAAGTATATTTTCTTTTATATACAAAACTGAAGTCCCAAAAAGTGGTCTGTTGAAGTAGCTATCAACAAGATGTGAAATCATTTTTCCTTTGCTTTGGTTAGAACAGCCAAGGAATGCCAGTCAGGTCCCCTTCCACTAACAGTATATAAACACAGTGACAGGACTACTTTTAGGACAGAATAAACAACTTTAAAGAAAGGCAATTAAATTAATTTTAAACTAAAGTAAAAATTTTACCAATGAATAAGTCTCTTTAAAAAGTAGCATCTTTATCCTATACTCTTGGGCATAACATATACATCAATTTACAAAATCAAATTTAGGAGAGGGGATTTGATGACATTATTTAAATGAATCCCTTAATCTAGACATTTCTGTGATAAGCCCTGCCCTTTGGACTTCCTGGTTATAAAGACTAGCTCATTCTTTTTTTGTTTAAGCTGGTGAGAGTCATTTTTTTTTTTTTTCTTAAATAGGCCCTGTGCCCAACATGGGGCTTGAACTTACGAACTCAAGATCAAGAGTTTTGTGGTCTACTGACTGGAGCAGCCAGGTAGGTGCTCCTGGTTAGAATCAGATTTTTGTCACATGTTCATTAAGTAGTCCATAATAATACTTTCTCGTCCACTTATCTCAGCTTTAGAATACTTAAGGCATTCTTGGCCACCATGAGCAGAGCAAAAGTTTATAATTTTTTACCACTTATGTGTCCTTTTGTAGGCTGCCATCCACTTTTGTGACAGCAGAAGAGACAGGTCAAGCAGTTTGCAGAGCCATACTCAGTGGGGTGAAATCTGGTCCTGAGGTCCTTGATCTTCTTACCTACAAAGGCTTTTGGAAACACACAGTTTTCTCAGTCTTGCTTCTGTCTCTCTTCAGACTCCCTTGTGTAAATTGATCCTGAAAGTATGAAGCCAAGGGAGATCTTCATAAAAGAACTAGGTTTTTCAGGAGGGATTTCAGAGTGAAGAGGCAATTAAACAGGTAGGGCTTGAGATGAGCAAGTAGGGATTAGTGGGCTTGCAGAAGTTCTGTTTCAGGGCAGCCACTGTTTCCTTACATTGGCCCTGAAGTTCCTTGTGCAAAAGTGTCTTGCCCCTGTGTCCTTGTGATGATGTTGCACCAGGGGGAAGGAACTAGGAAGAAAGCAATAGTAGTTTTTAGGACTAATGACTGGTATTCTGATTTTCCTTTTTTGCACACATGGTAAGAGTTCATTATCCACCTGCTTGAAGGTAGCTGTGGCTATATGACTTGCTCACAGTAAAATATGAGCAGAAGTGATCTACTCCTGGGGAGAAAGTTTTAAGAGCCATTGCATGATGTTCTATTTTATTTCTGCCATGGTGCTTGGTGATATTAAAGATGGGGAGACTCCATCAAACAGGCTGTCCCCAATGAGGAAAAGGCAGCCAGTCTGCTATGGACATGAAATATGAACAAGAAAGAAACCATTGCTGTTTTAAGCCACCAGGTATTTAATTTATTTATTTAGAATGTATTTTTTTTAATTAAATTTTTTAATTTTTTTTTTTTTTTTTTTTTTTTTTTTAAGATTTTATTTATTTATTTGACAGAGAGAGATCACACGTAGGCAGAGAGGCAGGCAGAGAGAGTGAGAGGGAAGCAGGCTCCCTGCCGAGCAGAGAGCCCGATGCGGGACTCGATCCCAGGACCCTGAGATCATGACCTGAGCCGAAGGCAGCGGCTTAAACCACTGAGCCACTTTTATCCCCAGGGGTACAGGTCTGTGAATTGCCAGGTTTACACACTTCACAGCACTCACCATAGCACATTCCCTCCCCAATGTCCATAACCCCACCCCTCTCTCCTGGCCCCCCTCCCCCCAGCAACCCTCAGTTTGTTTTGTGAGATTAAGAGTCACTTATGGTTTATCTCCCTCCCGATCCCATCTTGTTTCATTTATTCTTTTCCTACCCCCCTAACCCCCCATGTTGCATCTCTACTTCCTCATATCAGGGAGATCATATGATAGTTGTCTTTCTCCGATTGACTTATTTCACTAAGCATAATACCCTCTAGTTCCATCCACGTCGTCGCAAATGGCAAGATTTCATTTCTTTTGATAAGCCGCCAGGTATTTTAAAGAAAATCAGTTGGTTTTATTTTTTAGCACAGTTTTAGATTTACAGAATTGAGAAGATAGTTCAGAGAGTTCCATGTATGTCCCCTCTCAGAGATCCCTCTGTTATTAACATCATGCTGTAGTGTGGTATGTTTGATTAATGAATCATTATTTGTATATTATTATTAACTATAGTTCACAGTTTATATTAGATTCACTCTTTGTGTTGTACAGATTTATGGGCTTTGACAAATGCATGCCAGGTGTCCATACCTACACTGTCATGTGGAATAGTTCCACTGCCCTAAAAATCCTGTGCTTCACCTGTTTGTTTATCCCCTTGCCCTGAGCTCTTGGTGATCATTGATATATATCTATTTTAGGATCATTGGTATTTTTAATGTCTCTGTGGTTTTTCCTTGTTCCGAATGTCATATCATTGGGATCCTAATGGTATTTAGCCTTTTTGGAGTAGCTTCTTTTCAATTAGCAGTATGCATTTTAGTTTCCTCTATGTGTTTTCATGGCATTAGAGCTCGCTTATTTTTATCACTGGATAATATTACATTATATGGAGTGCAGGTTGCTTATCCATTTACTTTAAAAAAAATTATTTAAGTATTCTCTCCAC